>NC_086158.1:75214565-75550190 GCF_035149785.1 Candoia aspera | reverse complement strand
AAATCACTATCATCATCATAGTTTTTCTTACCATGTTGTATATGTCTATGTTCTTATAACCATAGTCATAATATTTAAATTCCCCAGAATGTATAACCTAAATGAAAATGAAAACACCATTCACAATTTAAAAATTAGTTTTGAAATCTTAACTTTAAGAAATATTAACAGGATAGATGTAGAGGTGTATGCACAATATTCTTCATCTGGAATTTTATAGAAAGATTACAAAGTTCTTAAAAAGAGTACAAAAGTAAACATAATAAAATAGTAAAATATTTACTATTTTACTATTTTTGTTTTATTTTATTAACTAAGATAAGTAGCAGAGAGAATTAATTTTAAAATATTAAAGATATAAAACTCATAAAAGGAACTAACCCAAATGTAATGTGAAATCTTAAAATCAAAACTAAAACTTCTTGGGAGACAAGGAAGATCTGAGATTGGTACTGAGCAGACTTTCATACGGGTGCTAAGTATAGTGAAAGAATGGTTTCAGGAAATGAGTTCTTCCTAAATTTTGGAGATTCATTTTTATTGTAAAACTGAGAAGATGAAGCCATATATTTCTATGAGGTCTAGATTTAATCATTTTTATTTATCAAATTTATAGTGCTGCCCATCTCACAAAGGTGACTCTGAGCAGCCTTCAATAAAAACACAAACAGTAAAAACACATCTTAAAAGAACCAGAAAAAACAAGAAACATGCATATAACACAGGGTAGTGTTTAAAACCTCAGACATAATAGAGCCCTCTATATTAGTTTTATCTTAGCTTTATATACAGTATAATAGTATATGGATTTTCACCTTTTCAGTATATTTTAATTGCCAGTATGTATTACTGTCTTCTTTGATTGCATCATCATCATCATCATCATCATCATCATCATCCTGTTTATTATATTTTCACTATTATATTTTATTATTTTTAAAAAAGGGTTTGATTGGACACCCCTACAGAGCCAGGTGGGTGAAAAAGGAGGTGAACAAATTGGGAAAGAATAGATGCAAATTTGCTCTAGTCCCCTCTTAGTGGCCTCTCTACTTGGGAAATGATGAGAGAGATGTGGCTGGTGAACAAGAGTTCCTTCATGTCAGTATGGAAATCAAGGTAACCCATTTGTTTTCCACAAAAATCATTTGAAAAGAGGTTCTGCTAGAGCAGTGTTTCTCAACCTTGAATTCTGGGAGTTGAAGTCCACACATCTTAAAGCCACCAAGGTTGAGTATCACTGCTGTTAATGAATAGTCCTAGTCTTCTGGTGGACTGTGGTTTCCTGATCTGGACTACCTCGTAAGGCTGACACCTACTTCCTTTGTAGAAAGTATAAATAAAAATAGAGCTTACTTACTACATTTAGGTTTTTCTCATTATATCCTCTTGCAAGGAAAATGTTTTGGAGGCAAAGCTGGTCAATTACTGGATAGCTGCATGCATAGATCATGATGGCTTTTAGTCTTTCACTAAGAATGCAAAATTCTTTACTGCCCCATATTAGCTGTAAAATAAAAATGGCCCATGAATATGGAAGATTTTTAAATCGCAGTTACATAATTGTGCCTAAAGTGATCACAAATAAACCTTGCAATTCCAAGCACACTCCTCCTACAATGTGTACTTTACCTTCCCTACATTAAAGAAGTCCCTCTCTAGATTCCCGCCACCCAATCCTTTTTCACACATTTTTACAAATTCACATTGTAGAATTCACAAATTGCACACATTTCAGTCAGTGGAATTCTTTATTTCATTGCAACCAAATTGGGAATAATGACTTCTAAACAGGAAGATATGTTTTATGTTGTTTTTGTTGTTTTTCATTCTGGTTGCTTTTTATTGTTTTTATTGTGTTTTAATTGAAAGCCACCCAGAGTCATGTATAGGCAGTCCTCACTTAAGGAAACTAATTAGGACCAGGAATTCTGCTGTTAAGCGAAGCGGTTGCTAAGTGAGAAATCACATGATAATGACTGTGCTTTCTGGCTGGAAAGATCCAAGACTAGTCAGTTTCACAGCTTCGGCTTTTGTTTGCCTCCTAACCACTCCCCTGCCCTTTGGAATGCTCCAATGCCTGTAAGTTGTTGGTGTAGAGCTCATACAGCTCCCAGCCCCAGGTGGCTGGTGTGATCATGTTGCTTTTGCTGCATAGAACAGCAAATAGCTTACTCTCCTGCAATCCCTTTCTTTCCAATCTTTCTGCTCTGCAAGTGGGTGGGGGGGAGAAAAAACCACAGGTCAGGCACAGGACTACAGTACTAACTGTAATGGTGATCAAATGACTGAGGGATGCTGCGAAGGACATAAAAGGGCTGTAAAGTTATTTTTTCAGCACCATCATAACTTTGAACGGTTGCTGAACCAATGGTCAGTAAGTAGGGACTACCTGTGTATGAGATGGGCGGCCTATAAATTTAATAAATAAATAAAAGCTCAGACTGAAATCTGACCTAAAGACCAACCTATCTTCATAATGCACAGAGAAATGTAAAGGATTTTGCAAAGGATTTCCTAAACCCAAGATTGTGGATGAGCATAATATAGTAAACTGTCAATTTAATGGACCATTCAAGGAAAGGGACTGTTAAATCCAGAACGTACTTTTCCACTTTTTCTTCTTTAAAAAAACTATCTGCCATTTTCTACATGCTCAGAGGTTTGCACTGGGTTTCACACTTGTCTTCGCACAACTGCCGCAATCTGCTAGACCCAACAGTTTTTCAACAACTTCTTCCTTCAATCTTCTTGCTGACTTACCCACCCCCACTGACCTACCTGGTGCTATTAATATATGTCTATTAATTTTCCACCATCTTCCCATGACTGCCTGCAGTAAAACCTCAAAGTAAGGATTTTTTCTGATTTAATGGATTTTGTCTATTATTTCAGAGGGCTGTCACAGTTTCAGTCTTTTGACTCCAAAGTATGTTAAATTAAGTTCCTTTAAATTGAGGGCTTACAGTAATGCTGCTACACTGATCATAAGGAGCCAAAATTGAAAAAAATTACCATTTGCCAAACACTGGGTGGAAGGAAATGCTATGAAAAGGGAAATGCATGAAGCTGGGAAATTATACATTAAGTGCAATTGATATTTATTGGTTGTGAATTGATCTTGGTACAATGCTGCTTTAAAGTGTGCATTCAATCAATCAATCAATCAATCTTTTATTATGGTCACAGAGCAGAATTTTAAAGTGTGCATTGCTGTGCCCCAATTGTACCCTACATAAGAGTTCACTATATTCTGACTGTAATTCTATATCAAAGATTCTTAAACCCAATTTTTATATGCTTCCTCAATTTGGAATTTCCAGGAGGAATCATATTTATTGATTAACGTTAGCTATGTCAGACTTTGAGGTTAGAAATGAACCTTTAGCCCGTATTTAAATGCAGCTAGCCATGCCCTAGCAACAGTAAGAACAGGCCATGGAACAACAGACTGGTTTAAGATTGGGAAAGGAGTATGGCAGGGCTGTATACTCTCACCCTACCTATTCAACTTGTATGCAGAACACATCATGCGACAAGCTGGCCTTGAGGAATCCAAGGCTGGAGTTCAAATCTCTGGAAGAAACATTAACAATCTCAGATATGCAGATGATACCACTTTGATGGCTGAAAGCGAAGAGGAACTGAGGAGCCTTATGATGAAGGTGAAAGAAGAAAGTGCAAAAGCTGGCTTGCAGCTAAACCTCAAAAAAACCAAGATTATGGCAACCAGCTTGATTGATAACTGGCTTGCAGCTAAACCTCAAAAAAACCAAGATTATGGCAACCAGCTTGATTGATAACTGGCAAATAGAGGGAGAAAATGTAGAAGCAGTGAAAGACTTTGTATTTCTAGGTGTGAAGATTACTGCAGATGCTGACTGCAGTCAGGAAATCAGAAGACGCTTAATCCTTGGGAGAAGAGCAATGACAAATCTCGATAAAATAGTTAAGAGCAGAGACATCACACTGACAACAAAGGTCCGCATAGTTAAAGCAATGGTGTTCCCCTTAGTAACGTATGGCTGCGAGAGCTGGACCATAAGGAAGGCTGAGAGAAGGAAGATCGATGCTTTTGAACTGTGGTGTTGGAGGAAAATTCTGAGAGTGCCTTGGACTGCAAGAAGATCCAACCAGTCCATCCTCCAGGAAATTAAGCCAGACTGCTCACTTGAGGGAATGATATTAAAGGCCAAACTGAAATACTTTGGCCACATAATGAGAAGACAGGACACCCTGGAGAAGATGCTGATGCTAGGAAGAGTGGAAGGCAAAAGGAAGAGGGGCCGACCAAGGGCAAGATGGATGGATGATATTCTAGAGGTGACGGACTCGTCCCTGGGGGAGCTGGGGGTGTTGACAGCCGACAGGAAGCTCTGGCGTGGGCTGGTCCATGAAGTCACGAAGAGTCGGAAGAGACTAAACGAATAAACAACAACACAACACAAAGCCATGCCCTTGCTTGGCCTTTTGTAAGTCTTGCCTCTAGACTCAGGGCAGCATTAGGCACATCTTTGGCCACTCGGAAAAGCTTTCTTAGGAATTCTGAATGTACCCTTTCCAAGTCCTGGTAATTCATTCCAGGGTCCCTTCTCAGCCTCTTGCCCCGCTCACAATCCTTCTGTGGGCTATGCTGCCTCTTATCTGACTGTTCCCTTGGGAATGTCACTTTGCCCAGTCTCCCAGGGTCTTTCCCTTGTACCTTCAACAATGCAATTTTTTAAAACCCCCTTGGAAAATGCATGTTTTTTCATGATTGATCTGCAGTGAGTGTTCCCTGCAGAAATGGGCCAAAGCTCCCATGGCCCTCCTGAGGCCTATCGGCATTTCTGATCATGGAACTGCATCACCTGCAAAAGTCAGTATAGATGGAGCTCTACTATCTGGTCTGGGGGATGAGCATCTCCATTGCTAGGGTTACTAGCCATTGTGTTGATATAACAAGTAAAGAGAATGGGGCCAGAATGCGGCCTTGTTTAACCCCCTTGCTGGTTATCACTGTCTGGGGGATGCCCAACTGTGGTACATCGTGCCCTCAGAGCGGTATCTTTATATCGTGCCTGTATTAGGGTGAGTCACTGTCTATCGATGGCAGAAGCTTTTAATTTTTTCCAGAGAATTTCCCTGGAAACAAAGGCCTGCTTAAACTCAACAAACAGGGCACAGAGAGCTACCTTAGGTGGTTGAGTGTCCTTCTCAATCTCTGATCTCTAACCATCCTGCCTGGTCCTCCGACCAATCTAAATATTTCCAGGAAACGTGTCTGGCATGTATCTTGCTGATTATGCTCAGAAAAAAAAAATCCATCTATGATGCTGAAGCTCTGCAACCTGTTTCCCAACTGACAAGAGCTCCTCCATCACATGCTTCCCAAACATTCAATCTGTTTTTTTACTGTTAATAATCAGTATTGTTTTTTAACAATAAGCCTGACATACAGCCTGACATACAGGGTTTCGGAGTTTAAACTCGTGCACTGTTAGTTAAATAGAGCTAGAGATGGACAACATACAAGTAGAGCAAATGAAGAAATAAATGCCTACTCTTCTGAGTCTTTCAGGAATTTTTCCAAGTACACCAAAGGTCCCACGAATATCTTCCACGCTATAAGCAGGTGTAAGGCCTATGAAGAGCTTTACTCTGTCAGAGAGGTAGGGCAGGATTGAAAAAGCAATGAATCCTGCATAAAGGGAGGGAGGGAGGGAGGGAGGAGTTTAAACTGTAGGATTGCATGATAGCTATTATTTTAACTTCTTACTTTTACTGCTGGCCTGACTCTTATCCCTCCTTTGGAGAAATTCTTCCCCCCTGCCCTGGTGCCCCAATACAGGGGCAAAAGAATTTCTTTAGAAATTCACAGACTGGGCTTAAGAGGTGGTTAATTTACTAAATGAATGAGATGGGTGACAGACCTGCCACATACAGCCTTCTCTCTTGGCAGTCCTGCTTTGAATGTTCCTGGGATCATGCAGCACACTGACTATAGAACTGTAGGGAGAGAACCTAGTGCTGACATAGGGGGCATTTTTTAATGAAAAGGAGAAGGAGTTGTGCTTCAGTTACCAGAACAAACAAACTCTGCTGCCCTTCCCATGTGAAATCTTAAGGAATTTCTCCCTTTCTAACTCTCTCACTCCCCCTTTTAATTTAATGCCTCTACCTGACATACTTAATAAGGGGGAGAAACACTTGGAAGAACATGGATGTTCAATTGGCTGAATGAAGTACTCTTGAACAGGATTTTTTTTGCTCAGAAAGGCATCACAAATTGATTCCACCAGTTCTACATCCATAGAGAGCAACCATGTTATAACCTAAGCACATTTATAGAAGATGAGCAGCATAGAAACTTGTTTCAGCATTTTTCCTGCTAACTGTCCGTCTGCTGTGTTCTTTGCCCATAAGAAGTTCTAGGATTGGAAAAAAATACGTTGAGAAAAAGAGGCAAAGGAACCAGGTAAGTGCTCTGAAAAGGTCCCACCTTAGAGCCCCCTCCGCTGGTGAAAGACTTGCCAGCCAGCTTATAATACTGTAAATTGCAAAGCCCCAAAGGAGAGATTCTTTCTTAGGTATCTGATGGGAGCTAGCTCTTCAAACTGAAAACGGGCTGCTGTGTTACACTTGCCACCATTGGCTTCAGCAGATGTTCGGAAAGTGAAGTGGCCATTTGAAGCTGATCGTCTTCAGTGGAAGCGAAGTGACCCGACCTCAGCAAGGTGCTTTGCTGCATAAAGGCAAAATGGTGCACCTCCATGAAATCAAGGCCCACTCTGTACTGGCTGAATTGGCATTTTTAAATTATTGACAGGCATCCACATAGAGGATATCTGTTAATGGCTCTTAACCATGAAAGATTTTGAAGGCTTCACAACAGAGTCGTAGCATGCTGGGTGTAAGGTGATGTGGACAAAAACAAACAAAGTACAGTCATTTTCTTGCATTTGCTCATCCCAGTTGAAAAAGGAGTGCTGGATCCTTGGTTGGTAGAGAGAGAGAAAAAGAGTTTTCGTATAAAATTATGCCAGGACTGTGTTCTTAACTTACCTAATGATCCTCCTTGGGAATAGCCAATATAATATAAAGAGTCTTGTTGTGTTTTCTGTAGGATGAAGGTTATTGTTGCTGGAATATCATATATGGCCATTTCATGAAAACTGTAACACAAAACTGCATGCAAAACACACCTGTAATTTTATTTGCCTATGTTACTATCTCTGGATATTAGGACTGAAGCACCAGATCAAGGTCCACTGATCAAGGCCTCAGCAGTACTTCAAACCATAACTACCACACAGAGGCTGTAATTTTCCCCACTGAAAGCAAATTTCAAAGTAGGTCTGCTCAGAAACATGTCTACCAGGCATTGGTGATGATGATGGTGGCTTACAGTGAGGCATTTTAGACATTGGAAATTGCAACAGGAATGTATAGCTGGACCCTGGTGGCAGGCCCTTAAGGGATAATATAGCTTTGAATTATTCACAGAAGGGAACTTGTTAGCTTCCTGGTGCAACCTAATAAGCTGAACAAAGAGCAAAGCATAGCTAGGGTGTTCAGAACATTTCTAGATTTCCTTTGGGTCCATAAACTTCAGGTTTCTTTGTGAGAAACTGTCACTTAGAGTTCAAAGATTCACAACATGGGAATCAGCACATCTACCTGACTTCTTTTCTAAAATGAAAGTTCCTTCTGCCCATCCCTGTTTTCTAAGTCCACCATTCCATGTTGTTCAGTGACATCTCATTTGACTTTAATTCTACTTCTTTTTTTGTAGCATATGACTGAATGCAGGAGGAATATTAGAAGATTATTTTAGTCATGTGATAACAGCATAAAATGGCCATGTACAAGAAATATGCAAATTAAATTTTTCCCTATCTTACATGTCTTGATTATCAAAGAATCTTAGTCTAACCTTAATTTGATATTCAAAAGCTTCAGTAACCCATAAGAATCTTGTTTTCTATAATATGGAAATATATATTCTTAATTTACATACACCCCTACAACACCTTTTCCTAACAATTTGGTAGACTTTGACCAGACAATTTCGCTATCAACTCTCCTTGGAATTTACCTAAATTCCCAGAATTCTTGTTGGTGAATTGAAAACTCCTGGTGTCTTCTAGACCAAGTGGTCCCTCTGTTATTTATTATCCAGATATCATAGCCAGCATCTGCTAGAAAAAATCCCAGGCTGTTCCTAGGAAGATTTCCAGTCCAACACCTCCCTTCACCAAGCAAACCATGTACGAGTAATATGACTGGTCTAGGCCCTAGGAGAGAAAGAGGGAAAAATATAGTAAAGTAAGAGGATTAACAGAGCTGTGATGTACTCGTGTAACAGCCTAAACCTGCTCTGCTGCAACAACCTTATCATCCATCTAATCTTACAGCCGCAGGTTTATTTATTTATTTTTCACATTTTGCCACCACCCATCTCCCCCGAGAAGAGGGACTCTGGCTGGAGTCTGGCTACTACATTCTGCACCAGCTCCAGCTTCCAAGCTGTGTTCAAAGCAACCCAATGTACACCACACAGGATTCCATTTGTCAGGTGAACATGATCCCTGTCACAAAGGTTTCCTGGCCCATGTAGTGCTGTGATGGCTGTGCTGGCTGCTGCTGGGAGAAGACTCCTTGGCCAGGGCTTACACTTGCTTTTAATACCAGTGGGAAGTAGAACCAGGAAGATGCACAAGTCATGGACCAGCTCTTCAGGATGAGTTTGACCCCATCAAGACCGACTACCAGGATCAGAGTTAATGGATAGCCAAATTTTAGTTATAAGGTGGCAGTTCTGAATATTGGTAGGATTTAATCTGAGCTTGTTTTGCCCATCTAGTCCCCCACATCCTCCAGGTACCAATTCAAAACTTCACTAACTCTAACCCTGGTGTAACAATGTACAACTGGGCATCATCAGCAAAGTGGAACAGCTCACCCAAAAATAGCAGACAATCTCTCCCAGTTTCAAAAAAGCTATTAAATAACATAGGAGACAAGTCAAACCTGGCAATATTCCAAATTGGAGCAACCAAGGGCTTGACTGCTCTCCCCTCATGACTACTTCCAACTGGAACTACCCAACAAGCAGGAGCAGAATAACCATAAATTAATGCTTACTACTCCCAGTCCTTGACGCTAGTTCAGGAAGATACCATGGTTGGTGGTATTAATTGCCACCAAGGAGTCTAAGAGGACCTGGAGGGTGCACTACTCCCATCCCATTCATTAGAACCATCAGTGCTGCTTCTGTCCCATGACCAAGATTGAAAGTTGTGAAGATAATTCACTTCCCCTGGGATCATCTGAAATGGACTCCCTATCACTTTCCTAACTACTTCTCCTGAAGTTGGAGCCAAGCTAAGTTTGGACCTAAGGAAAATTTATCAAGTACTGCTGGATTAAGGAATGTCCCCTTTAAAAGAGTGGTCACCAAGCTTCTTTCAAGGCAAGTGCCATAACTCTCTCCCACAGAGAAACATTAACTACCTCCTGAATCCAGCCACACATGTTCCACCAGGAACCTGCAGGAGCAAGAAGGGGCATGGAGCTAGCCCACTGGAGGCGGAGCTCACACTACAGAGAAACCTATCACTCCTTTGGTTCCACAAGTTCGAAGGAATCCTGCACTGAACCACCCATCATTGTACACCAGTAATAGCCGCACAATTTTTTGTAGAAAGGTAATAGAATATACAAGCCAAGCATCTATGGCTTAAAGAACAATCCTGCAGAAGCTCTTTTCCAGTCAAAACTGAAAACAGGAGCACATTTATACTTCCTTCCCCATAAGGCACAGTGATTTCATGAAGACCACTTGCATGACTGTACAGTATATACAGTATGTAACCAATCCAAGTGCGGAAATGTTAATTACGGACCTACCTGCATTCTCCGGACAGTGTTTTCCATGAGGAATTCTATTTACCTGAAGGTAATAGCCATCATCAGTCAGAACTTCATACTCTTCGCTGGGATATCCCCAATATTGGATGATTTCAGGCTGCAAATGAAATAATAAAATCTTGCTCAACATTTAAGGAGTATACCAGTGGGATATATCATCTGTTCAGGAGGTTGCATAGATTGCTAGCTCATATACCTTTGTGGCTTCGTCTTCAGATTCAGTGAGATAGCGGTTCTGGAAAAACTAATCAGGATGGAACATGCAGAAGTTATAAATACAGAACAGTTGAAAGCCATGCCAGCTCTGCATGTTAGATCCTCCACAAACAGGCTGATTCGGTTAACTCTCTCAGCACAAATGGCTGGCATTTGGTGGGTGTAGGAGCTGATCTGTTGATGATTTGCTGAAGGCTGAAGGCAAACTGGCAACATTTGTGTGGTAAGCCATTGCCCAGCAATGATTCATCCTGAGAAAGATCTCAGGGGGGAATGGGTGCTCTGCTCACTTGTGTTACTCTAGCATAGCTCTGCACCTTGTAATTACGTACTGACATTGCTACTGGGGGGCAGTGGAGCTGAACACCTTCTGGCTCTGCTGCGTTATAATGAAATAGCCTCATTTTGAATGGTAGAGCTTCAGAACAAATGGGTTTCTAGCTCAGAGGTTCTCCCCTCTCCCAGTGAAGACTTAAGATGCTTTGTCCCCAGGCTCTCCTTTGGCTTTCCCAGCAGAAGAGCAGGTGGTAGCTTCCCCTCCCAGTGACTGCTACAATTATGTAGAAATTGCCCTTCAAATGACCACAACATGAAGCAACAACATGGATATGGTGCTGGTTGGATGCCCACTTTTCTGTTCTTCTGTTGTTTATGTGATGCTCTTGGTATGCCTAGGTCAGAATCGGAGGAGGAGGAAGAGGAGGTCCATCTACCTGTTTCATGTAAACAACTTACGATTGTCATGAATCCTTGAGGATTCAAATGTCTTCTGCTGAAAGATTCTTCTGAATTTGTAGTCTGCTGGATTAAGAATGCCATTACCAGAAACAGCCACATCCCACTGGTGAGTAAAATAGTTATGTTTTAAAGTTCTAATTTAATCTCTGAAAATCTTCAGGAATCTTTTTAGATAGGCATTAGACTACATTCCCAAAACAAGTTGGCCATATTTATTTGTTAGTTGGTATTTCCTAGGTGTATGCTTTTCAGATGAATTGGTCTACAATTGTCACTAAGAATAACAATAATAAAAAACGATCTGTTCTTTTTAAAAAAATGATTTACAGTACAATCATGATTTAAAGGTATTTAAGAAAATGTTATTAAAATAAATGGAAAAGAAGCCAAAGTAAAGACCTTAGTTTTGATAACAGTGTTAAGTCCCCTATGGTTGATATTCTTCAAACTCTTCAATACATCAGAATGTGGAAAACCTAACACACACCCCAATCCTCACATACACTTGCTTTGTGGAAAAAGGGGGAGAGGTGTTTTGACTGTCCTATTCTTTGGAAGTATTGATAGTTATCATTCTGAAACCCAGCCCTCTAAATGATTTAAACTCCATAATCCCTAGCCAGAATCATTAATCAGTCGTCCTTGTAACAAGAGTAACATAAATTCAGTTGTAAAGGCCTAAAGCTTACCTGTTCGTTTATTGTCCAAGAGATCTTGAGTACAGAACAGATGCTGCATAAAGTTTAGCCTAATGTAGTAAAGTACAAGTAAGACAAATCTAACAATTTACACTATTCTAAATGATGATGTAGCAGCTAAGATGAGCTGAACAAATTTGCTTAGATAGTCTGAATGACCTCAGGTAAATCTGCATCATTTAATTAATTACATGTTGTGTTTTCCCTGACTCAGCTTTAAATTAATGTTCAGACTTAATGTTCTGGTTGATGTTATTTGAGTTGGACCTGCATTATGGAACTAAGAAAGTTTTTTCAAGAAATGTGCATTTGTGAGAAGAGTTTTGCTTGCCCTACATGCTCTTTTGGATTTAGAGTCAGTCTTACTCATAAAAGACCCACTGAAATTAACAGGTGATCCATTAGTTACATTTAAATTAAATCCTATTGATGGCAATAGGATTATTGAAATACAATTAAGTCTGGGTCCAGCCTGTTTCTCACGGTAAACCAATTGTGCACAATGGTTTGGCCCACAATTTAGGCAGACCCCCCCCACTTTTTTCTTTAAAAAAACCCTATTGTTTGCAGCAAGAAGAGAACTAGCATTATTTGGAGGGTAAGCTGTATACAAAGTATCACCTAAATGGGGACTGATGCTGCGTTTAGAATTTTTTCATATTCTATCCTGAGTTCTTGCTTATGAGGACTGTATATCTATGTAGTATATCTATGCAGGGGAAAAATCCAACTGTCACCAACACTTATCATAAATAAGATCATCTTAAGTCTGTCTGGAGCATTAGCTTAAAACTGACTCAGGAAAACAAAAAATAGGATCCAGGAAAGCAAAATCTGCTGCACAGCTGCTCGTTACGTTACTGACAAATTTTGTTCAGTTCGGGTGATGGAGCTTAGCTCCTATTTCCACATTTATAATGTCAGCTGTATTCTGAATTGCTAAATTCACTAACTCCCCTGCATAGTTCTTTTTGGAAATTTTCAAATGCACTGTGCCATCTAAATGTCTTCCCTGTTTTGTGACTGCATTTCAGTCATTTGTAGCTCGTGGTATAATGATTGCCTGTTCAAAATCACTATCACATTCACACAAGGCTTTCATGGATATCTGATTTAATAATGAATAGTATGCAGGATCACAAGCAAAGCTGAGGATAGTAAAAGCATGGGATGTCTCCCAGTAAAACTCCAAATGGCTTCCAGTCCCTCCCTCCAAAGTCAGTACAATTCCATGCCCTGCAGGTGCCCCTAACGGTTCCTGCTGGTCTGCGGGAAACATCCTTGACCAGGCAAGATAACCCAAACATGCATTCTTCACTCCACACATTGCAGCCTGGTACAAGGAACAGGAGCAGCCCCCTCCCGTACAGCAACTTGTGTTTTCCAGGAACATTGGAACAGGGACCATGACAGTGAGTGAGTGACCATAAGCCAACCTGGGAGCACATGTAACACTGGTCTGTTTAATACGCACTGGCCTTCCTTCCTGAAATGTCAGTGTGACCATCTACCAACCCACATTAGCAGGAGGAAATGGCAGGCTAGGTCTGTTTTAAGAGTGTGATTATTGCTGCATCAACTTTGAATTGTCAGAACAGTAATAACAGTTTTTGGCTAGAAAGGAAGCAATAAGAAATAGAAATAATAAGTTTAAAATGAATGCTTATGTATATAACAAAGCAGGAGTGAAAGTAATAAATACCCAAAGAAGTGTAATGATTGCCTATTCAAAATCACTATCAGACTCACACAAGGCTTTCATGGATATCTGATTTAATAATGAATAGTATGCAGGATCACAAGCAAAGCTGAGGATAGTGCAGGATTTCTCACAGTAAAAACCCAGGCAGTATCTAGTCCCTCCCCCCAGAGTCAGTACAATTCCATTCCCTGAAGGTGCCCCTAACGGTTTCTGGCGGTCTTCAGGAAATGTCCTTGACCAGTCAAGTTAACCCAAACATGCATTCTTCACTCCTCGCATCGCAGCCTGGTACAAGGGAACAGGAGCAGCCCCCTCCTGTACAGCAACCCGTGCAGCACCAACAGGGCATGGGAACATGTTACGATGTTTTCCAGGAACATTAGAACAGGGACCATAACACATGGGCTTGTTTCTCTGCTCAAGACTTCCCCAGCTGCAGCAGTGCCTGGTCTTAGCATGAGGGCTATACACAGTAATTGTCTGTCTGTCTTTTCTTTTAAAATAATTTTTATTAAAAGATCCTGCTTGCAACTGTGGTGGAAACTTTTCAAGCATACTAAGTTCAGTTCATAAACGCTAATCACTTTCGGAAATTGCTCATTAGCTACTTCTAAGCTATTAAAGACTTTCAGCCTGGTGAGTTGGCCTTTAATCCTGAATGAAAGAAAACTTTTAAGCTTGATTAAGAATGTAAAGAAACTGAAATGAACAGGAAAAAGCTAAGTAAGATTTTGATCTTAGAAAATTATAAACAGGCTAAGGGTCCAGATGTCAGCACCTGATCATTCAAGCATTCACACGATCACAGTTAAGAGGCTGAGATTCCTTTAACTGTTTTAATTTAATGAAGTGTAAGGAATGGTACAGAAGGCAAGCTGCGAATAAAGATTTCCTGCTCAAGCCTAACTTAAAAACTACATTCTCTTAGTCCCCTTTCCCAAGAAACCATGCCACCCCCCTTCCCATCCAGATGGTATTCCTGGCATATCTCAACCCCGTGTCCTTGATGTCCACCATAGCCATGATAAACCACTTCACACTCCAACTTCATACCCCCTCCCACCCCCACCCCCTGGCAACACGGATTCCATTCCTTGGAGAAGGAAATGATGGTAGATGCTCCGATAAGGGTTTCTGTGAAACCTTTGATCAGGGGGATATGACACCAGATAAAATTGGAATATTGAAACTTTTACAGTGGACTTCTGGTGTGAGTCATGGCTGACTGAAGATGTCTCCACAAATGAACAGAGATGACAACCAGGGTGAAGAATGAAAGACTGATGAGCAGACCGGTCCTTCGAATCTCTCCAGAGAAGAAGATAACAGGAGATCACCCTCAAGTGCTCTGAATGGCAGCTACTTGTGAGGAGATAGTAAAACAGTGGTCTCCCACGGGTTTGAGCACCAGGGGCTGATGGAGACACCATCTTTGCTCTCAGCAGCGGCAGAGCCTTTCATGAGGACACTAAGCCAGCCAAACTCACTTTCTAATTGGAAATGCTCAATATAATCACTGTATGGATCTTAGAGACCTTCAAAAGGGCAAACTTAATTTGACACCTGGAGAGTTTTACCTTCTTCAGATTTAAGAAATCTGAAACAGAAACTTAAGAATTTAAAATAATATACAATTAGCAAAAAGCAAAAAAAAAAGAAAAAAAAGGATTTTGATTTAAATGGATTGGGGGACCAGAGAGATTTGGAATGTTGGTTATTTTTGCTATAAGATTTGAAAAACAAGCATATAATTAAAAAATATACTCATGGGAAATGGCTGAAACAGAACCCATATTAGGAACTGAGGCTTGATGAAGGTTGCAAATAGACACTAGAGGGAATTAAAGGACCAGGCAGAAAAGAGTTAAAATGGCAAAGTCAGCTATAACTTTTTCTTATCTTAAAGATTTTTAAAAAAAAAACATGGACTGAGATATCAATAACTGATATCTCAGAAAGGATACAGATTTCAATGGATAAACTTTTAGAAGATGATGAGAAAAACTTTAAAAAACTTTTATCTGACATAGATATTAGAGTGTGAAGGCATGGAAGACAACAAAATTGAGATTGCCAAAATGGGAATACAAAAGACCAATCAAGAAAAGGATCTGGACATGGAACAGTTGCAACAAGAAATCCTGGATGATGCCTCCTTAAGGGATTAACAAAGTAGGCTGGTGAAAGCTTTGAAGACTACTTTTAAATGTGAAAGAGTGATGAAAGATGAAATGCCACATCTTTCCTGATGCCACAGGAATGATTTAAAGGTCAAGATTGTGCACAGCAAGATAGAATATAAAATTGGACCATTCGACCAGGGACAAACTATTTGATTGATATTTCTGGTAATTCCTAATGGACTCTTTGCTGAACTAGAACTGAAATGATGATGATTTCTGGATTCCGTATAGCTAAAAGTTGGACTATG
Source organism: Candoia aspera (assembly GCF_035149785.1). Classification (NCBI taxonomy): domain Eukaryota; kingdom Metazoa; phylum Chordata; class Lepidosauria; order Squamata; family Candoiidae; genus Candoia; species Candoia aspera. The sequence continues at coordinate 75,534,493 of NC_086158.1, read as the reverse complement.
GAGAGAAGAGCTTTTTATTTGTAACTTTTAAAGAGAGTGACACATTACTGTATTAGCTTACGCTTGGTGTGAGGGAGGAAGATGGAAGAAGGAACCCCCATGCACCCTTCCCGGCCCAAACTGCCCGCCCACCCTACTCAACCTGCGCCACCCCCCGCGCCTTGCCCAACACACGCGGATTTCTTGTGCACCCCCACACACCCTTCCTGACCCACGCCATCCCCCTGTACACCTTCCCAAACCTGTGCAGCACCTCTTGCTGTGGCCTAAAAACCCAGGCACCCTGAGTTTTGCATGATGCTTATAAGAACTTGATCCCTGAATGTGGGAGAGAAAACAATTTTACCTTTGCCAAGTTGGTCCTTTTGCCTATCTGAAAATATGAATCACAAAGCAATTCAGGCAAAGCAAAAGGCATTTATTAAAGGGGTCAAGTCTTTTTATAGGGTACAGAAACCAATGATACATACATTCGGCATATGTGATATGTCAGAAAGCAACTAATCAAACAATAAAAAGACACTGATTATATGTGAGAATTGAACAATAGAAAACATTGTTTACAGATAACATTCCACATGTGGCAAATTTATGGGTTACGTCACTCCCTTTCCCAGCCGGGTTTGTATCTTTATTAAAAACTTGCAAGTGTATTCAAGGACTTTCAGAATACACACTTTATTGTTTAGTTACTGAAAAGGCTAGTTTTTGCACTTAAAAGAAAGAAATGGTTTGGGGTAAAAGGAAAACATGATTTCCTGAACTTCAAAAGAAGGCATGGATGCCATGCTAAAATGCTAATATCACCTTTATTAAAAAGCTAACAATGAGGCCTAAAATTCCAGGTAACACTTGGATGTGCACAAGGGTTTGTTGTTCCTGATGGACTTAATTTATTTCTTAGTCATATTTGATATTGTTTCTGTCACAGTTCTATTCTTTTATTATAGTGTTCTTGTATTTTAACTCTTTTAATTTAGGAAAATATTCAGAATCCTGCTGGATTAGAGTGGCATATAGACTGCAGTAATTAAATACCTTTTCTGCCCCACTCAGTGCTTTGCTCAATGAAGAAAATCCAGAGATACAATTTTCTCAAGAAAGGTTGTTTTTAGAATTATCCATTCTGAGGAGAAAAGCATACTGTAATTTCTCAGGAGAACTTCCAGTCTTTAGCTCCTGTTGTTAATAAAAAGTCTCTTCTATTTTTTAAAATTAAATCTATGCTCTAATTCTATTAAATCTTTCCATCTAGCTCCAGAAAGAATGTTTACTCTCTTACGTGTAACCATCTTTCATAATTTTTTGGTTTCCACAGCATTTGATATATGCATTTTCAGCAAACTGAAATGGCTCTTGGAAATAAGCCCATATTTATTATATGCTTAGTGCTGATGAAGGCTTGATGATGAGAGATTCCCTGAAGCTACTTAGTGTACTGATCCTACAGAAACTATTTAAAGCAAAGGACAATCTAGTACATAAAATTATCCTCCTGCTATAAATCAAAAACAAGTTGTAAAATATGCATCAGTGTAGACAACATTCAGGGTAATGCACTGTTTGAAAATGATTTGAAAGATGTCCTTCAGATCTCTCATGAACTGAACTCTGATGATCTCCCATTTTCAGTTATTCATGAAAGCAGCCCACCTTTTTTCAAGCTTTTCTGTGAGTCTGAAAAAATAAGCTACTTTTAAGAGGTGTGTTAAATTTAATGAATTGAGTTGACTCATTAAAGCAGCTGCATCCTGTTTACGCCTGAAAAACAGTTTGGCTGCTTTAATAAACAGCAAAGAAGTGCTGTGCTTGTCTGAATTTAAAAGTAGGCATAACCTAACTAGGATTTTTAAAAACCACAATGAATTTGCATCAAGAGATGGTAACTTTCTTTTATCAAGGGTTGCATTCCCTTGGAGGGGATATGACAGTATTCTGTATAGGGCAACCTCACCAGAAAAACAGTAGCTCTGTTTACATGATATACTGAACCATGAATTAGCTGGCAAATTATGTCTTACAATATTATATAAGGGAAACCATAAGAAGATGTGGGCAAGGGTTTCTACCTCCCTATGTCCACAAGGGCAAAGTCTCTGAGAATAAGGAGTCTCATAAAATCTACCCACCAACAGTGAGGAAGGAAGAGCATTAAAACGGGGTCCAAAGAAAGCCCATCTATATTCATTCAGGATTAGATTGTATAAATACCCCCCAATAGAAGGCTTGTGGCAGTCTAACATTTGGTGATAAAATTCAGGAGCACTGGTAAGAATATTCTGATGATCAGCATCCCAAAATCCTTCCTTTACCAGTGATTTGGCCTTCCTGAGTGAAAGGCTGAGACTACAAAATGCCTCCATGAAAGTTTGATACTAATAACATTTGTAGCTGTCTGTCAACAGCAGAGGTAACTGCTCAATAAGAAACACGGTTCTGAGGCATGCAGTTAGAATTCTGATCCAAGCCTGGGCCTTAATGCCTGGAACATTAGCTTAAAGCCTCAAAATTGCATTAGGGACACATTTTGGAGAACCACACTGAGTCCTAAGGAAGCTTGATTGAATGGGTTCAGGTTTCTAAATGGGTCAAGCTCTATCCCATACAACAGTTGGGCAACTGTTTTAGCCATAAAAAAATTAATTGATGCTGGAATGTAATTTGCCCCTTCCTATCTATAAAAATTGGTTATAGCTAATATGTTCCTTCAGATAGTAGAAGTGACAGAATTAACCTGAGCTGATAATTTCATAAAATCCTGAAAGGATATGAGTTTGGATACTTAATAGTAGGGGGAGTTCCTGGTCTAGAAGACACCAAAAGTTTTCAATTGACCAGAATTCTGGGAATTCAGGTAAGTTCTGGGACAAATAGAAGGTTGATCAGGTACACAATCCTGTTGAATATTACCATACCATTATTACCTTACCATGCCCCACTTGAAGTCGGGATGCAGTTTGATACTGGACATGATAAAGAATGAGAGAATGTATTATGGTTGCTCTGTGAAAATGATGAGTAGCAATAGATATGTTCAATATTCAATAATATTCAGTTCAATAATAGAGTACCTTCCTTGCATGGAGAAGGTCATGGATACAGTTCGCAGCATCTTTAACAAAAGTTGTTCATAAAGCCTGTTTCTGAAATCTAGGGGAAAAAAAACCTTGGAAAAATAATAAACAATATTAATGTAGATGAACCAACAGACTTAGCATATACTTTTGTCTTCTGGAAGAACAAATCTATATTTAAAAGCATGAAGTAAGAATATAGTATCGAAATTGATTAAATAAATGAAAAATAAAATGCGTGTTGTGTCTGATATTCACTTAAAAAGGGAGGATTCCAGTGTAAGTCCTTTTATTCTATCAATTCACCACAGTCTTGTCAATTTCACAGACCAAGTTCCCACTCCTTCACACCTTTAATTGGCAGGACTTTGACATAGACAAAACAGCCATTTGGGTTTACAAAAATAATGATGCTGTCTTTTCAGTTTCTGTATTCAAATTCAGGTAGGCCATACTTCAAATACTATGTATATCTTTCAGTATTCATGAAATAGCAATATATGATATTCTGGCAAGAATAGACTTCATCTTGCATGAGACTATGCAAGAAAACCTGTATTACAGTGGCCATTTGCAAGGTGGGACACTAGGTAAGTGAAAAGCCAGATCATGAATGGTATGTCACATTTATGTTCTTCTTCCATTTTGTGGAACTATGCAGATAAAAATTCAGCCTGGAACACCCAATTAAGTACAGTCTTCAACAAGCTTGACCTATCAAGGTCAAGGGCAAACAAGCTTTTGGTCCTGATTAGCAGGATGCTTAGAAGGGAAGTTGCACTAGAGCAGCTAAATTCCTCTGCCAGAAACATCTGGAGTAAAATTGAATGGAAACAGACTACATTCCTAAATTCTGAATGAGAACTTCTGTTCCTGTACTTTCTAAAAAGACTGCCTTAATGTGATTATCATAGTCATCAGTCTCAATGATGACAGAAATATATGGCTATTCTGGATATGAGTCTGTCAGAGAGAATGAAGTGGAAACAATATTCAAAACAGGCATTGCTAAGTGCTCAGGCATTAGCCAATAAATGACTGCATCTATTCATGTATATACTGTTGCAGATGCTGGGAAAGCCTTTAGCCCAGGAGAGGTCAAAAAAGTCACACACCAAGCATTTCTATAAAAATAATTTATTTACAGAAAACAAAAACAAAAGCAAAACATTTAAAGTACTTAGCTCCGTTTGGAGCAAGCCTTGCTGAGCTACATTTCCAGCAGAGAGAAAAAGAGGAAGTGAAGAACAAGTCCGGGCAGGTCCTCCCCCCAGGCTATTTTGCATGAAGCACCTGAGAGGAGACAATCAAATGCAACCTTTCACCCGGCCAAATGATTAGGTATAATAGTAGCTTAATCTGTTAGTAGGGAAACCTTAACACTCCCCTTTTTACACTACAGATTAAGATGCAAACCAATCTTCTCTGACTTTATATGTCTTTCCATTCACATTACCATTATCTCCCCTTTGGTTTAACAGAAAGCTACCATTCTTCTTCCTGTGTTTTTCCAAACCTAGGTAATTGGTCACAACTCCAAGGTTTTTTTAATATGAAATGGCTTTTCATGCAGGCTTCAAAATCAAGCCTTTGTTTTTCTGTTGATGTGAATAGCAGCAAATCATCAACATAAATGCACAGATACATACAGCCTTGTTTGTCCTTCTTCATATATACACAGGGATCTGCTTTTCCTTTTTCAAAACCAAAATTCTGCAGTTTTTCATCTACTTTTTGGTTCCAGGATCTAGCAGCTTGTTTTAACCCATAGATTGACTTCTGCAGTTCACAGACTAGATTCTCCCCTTTTTCATAGCCAGGGGGTTGCTGCATGTATAATCTGTGGTCTAAATCACCATAGAGAAATGCAGTTTGAATGTCATAGTGGTTAACTGACATTCCCTTGAGTGCAGCAACTTTTAACAGTAATCTAATTGATTCACCTTTAGTAACTGGTGCAAAAGTCTTGTCAAAGTCTAAATCTTTTCTTTGAGTGAACCCTTTTGCAACCAACCTTGCTTTATATTTTTGGATTTTGCCATCAGCATCCCTTTTCAGTTTGAAAACCCACCTACAACCCAGACAGCGTTCATTGGGAGGTAGATTTACCAGTTTCCATGTTTTATTTTCTTTCAAGGATGCTAATTCCTGTTGCATGGCAGAATGCCAATTTTGTGCAATCTCAGGTGGTAAAGCATTCACTTGTTCTAAAGACTCAGGTTCTGTGAATATGTGAAAAGCCTTTACTGTTTCAGCCTGAAAACGTGATGGAGGAACGCCTTTATTACTCCTCTGAGATCTGCGAGGTAATACAGGGCTTAAATTTTGACTCCTATCACTTTCCTGAGAAGCATCTGTCTCATCAGACAGATCTTCAGTTTGCTTTTCTGATTTAATGTCCTCATCAGGCAAAAGATCACCATCAGCAAGTCCTTGCTGTTCTCTTGTGGTGGTCAGTTCAACTGGAGAGCTAGAATTTAATCTCCCCCAGTTTTGTTCAGCAAAAGAAGCGCTTTTGCTAATTATTAATTTCTCTCCCATTATGAACCTGTAGCTCCTCTGGCTTTGTTCATAGCCAACAAAGATGGCTTTCTTTGTTGTGGGGCCTCCTTTCCTTCTCTGCTGTTTTGGAATGTGAACCCATGCAGTGCTACCAAACACTCTAAGATGGCTTACCTTTGGTTTCACACCATAAAACAAATGGAATGGAGTGTCCTGAATCATAGAGTTATACAACCTGTTCTGAACATAACAAGCAGTCGATAAAGCTTCTCCCCAGAACTTAAAACATAAGCGTGAATCTTTTAACATGCATTCCATCGCATTTTGCAAGGTTCTGCCCTTTCTTTCAGCAACACCATTTTGCTGAGGGGTGTACGGGTTAGAAAGAATTTGTTCTATCCCTTTTTCCACTAGGAACCTTCTGAATTTGTGAGAAAGGTATTCTCCTCCTCTATCACATTGGAGTGCAGATACAGGCCTAGGGAATTTTCCATTTGCCCATGTCACAAAACTTTTAAATTTCTCAAATGCCTCATCTTTATGTTTTAAGATGTAGATAAATTGAGAAATCATCAATGATGGTCATTGCATACCTTGCTTGTCCAAGACTTGGAGCAAAAGGACCAATAATATCAGAGTGTACAATTTCCAAAGGTCTAGTTGTAACTCTGTCACTGTGCTTACTCACAGGAGCTTTTAGTGTTTTGCATTCTTTGCAAACTACACAATCTAAGTATTTATCACAGGGTTTTATCTTTAGGTCAGCACACAGCTGTGGCATTTGTGCTATATACTTGATATTAGCATGACCAAATCTCCTGTGCATCAGGTGTACACATTGGTCATGATATGGTGTGTTGCCAACTGCAGCCTTGCAGCTTGGCTTACTTGCATTTTGCACAATGTACAAGGAGTCTTTTAACATACCAGTAGCACACAATTTCCCATTTTTACATATCTCACAACCATTTTTCTTAAATGTTATGATATACCCTGTTGCAGCCAATTGTGCCACAGATAAAAGGTTTGATTGTAAATTTGGCACATACAACACACCTTTTACAGTTTCTCCTAAGCAGGATAAATACAAGTCACCTTGTCCCATAATTTTGGTCACAGACCCATCAGCCAAAGATACACTTTGTCTTTCAGTTTTAGACAGTGACACAAAAGAGCTTTTACAATTACATAAATGACAACTGGCCCCAGAATCTAACACCCATACATCAGAATTACCCTTCTCAGCAACCTGTGCAATTTGGGTTGTCTGAAGAGCCTTCTTCTGTGTTGCCCTTGTGTTCTTCTGCTCTGTCTTTCTACTCTTGGGTCTCATGGCACAGTCTCTTTGCAAATGTCCAGCTGAACCACAAGTGAAGCATCGCTGGCTTGCTAGCGCTGTGGCCTCAGGTTCCTTTCCCTTCTTTTCCCTCATTTTCTGGTCTTGCAGCTTTCCAGAAGAGATGGGGGGGGATCTTTCCTCTCTCTTCTCCCATTCAGCGAGTAAGCGCTGTGTAACATACGATGGGGTGAGGTCTGCTTCAGGCATAGCCTCCAGGGTACAAATCAGCATGTCCCACGTTGCATTCAGTGAGGACAGGAGGATATAGGATTTTGTGAGAGGTGTAAATTCCATTCCTCTCTCCTGCAACTCAACAAACAGCTGCTGAATATAATGCAGGTGCTCAGGAAGGCTTTCTCCTTCTGCAAGGTAGGCTCTGTACAGCTTTTTTGTCAGAGTAACTTTACTCCCTGCTGTTGCCTTTACATATAAGTCTCTCAAAGCGTCCCAAAGTTGCTTTGCAGACTGCATGCCTCGCACGTGGACTAGCTGATTGTCCTCAACTCCCAAGATAATGGTGGCTCTAGCCCGCTCATCCTGTCTCAGCCATTCAGCATTGGGATTTTGGGGGGTTTGCTCACCAATTGGCAGCCAAAGATCCTCTCTGCGAAGATACATTTCCATCTTCAGTGCCCAATTCAAATAGTTGGTCTCTGATAGGCGCTCCAGAGGCATCGCTGAGGGCTGGGAGGCAGCCATGGCTTCTTCCTTCTTTTGCAAGTCACCTCAGCTAGCTTCTTTGTCCTGCAGACCGGCAGTTGCTGGAAAATCTCCAGGTGGCTCCAAAGAAAATCTTCACAGGTCTTTGCTACCTGCCTTTAAATTGTGCATGAGGTGTGGAGTTGACCTCTCTTTTCTCTCTGGGTTTTACTGCGTTGTTTACTGGGCACATAACCTGTTGCAGATGCTGGGAAAGCCTTTAGCCCAGGAGAGGTCAACAAAGTCACACACCAAGCATTTCTATAAAAATAATTTATTTACAGAAAACAAAAACAAAAGCAAAACATTTAAAGTACTTAGCTCCGTTTGGAGCAAGCCTTGCTGAGCTACATTTCCAGCAGAGAGAAAAAGAGGAAGTGAAGAACAAGTCCGGGCAGGTCCTCCCCCCAGGCTATTTTGCATGAAGCACGTGAGAGGAGACAATCAAATGCAACCTTTCACCCGGCCAAATGATTAGGTATAATAGTAGCTTAATCTGTTAGTAGGGAAACCTTAACATATACAACCAATATCAGTGTTATACAAATGTACTGTATGCAGCCCTAGGGCTGGAAGGCATTGAGACATTTATGGCAAACTGCAAGAGATGCTAAATACAACATCAATCAAGGATACAGGGTGAGTGGAATGCAAAAGCTGGAGGAATGGAGGAATCTGGAACTCTAGGAAGATCTGTGGGTTAATATAGCAAAAAGCATTCTCAGACAAATGTTAGATTAGACCTTGTAGAGGTCTAAACCTATTTCTTTGCATTGCTGGCAAAATCAGTCAAATAATTAATAAATCCAGGAAGAGTGAGAGACAGACAGAAATATTTCTCCACCCTTTTGGTTATTCTCCTAGCATCAGAAATCTGAGGAGAGGTAGAATACTGTCCTGCTGCACTGCAGTGCTACACTGTACCACAGTCCTGGGAATTAGCCCTATTAAAGCCCAAGAGTAGGTATGTTTAGGATTGTTTGGTTTAATCTTCCAATCAAAGGAACAATGGCTAGAAACATCAAGGAAGTTATTAGTATTCGTCTGGAGATGTCCAAAAGCCAAGCACGCAGGAACGATAGATACACGAAGACTATAGTAAGATTCTAAGAAAGTGCCACTTTTTAAATTGTCTTTTGCAGGCTTTATTACTTTTTCAGTCATTCCAGAACTGGCTCCAAAAGTCGGTTTCTATTTTTCGGTGGCACCTGCCTATTCATTGGTAAATAGCAAGGGTCTTTTCTATATGCTTGTGGCACTTTGTGACGGACTCAGACAAGTAGGTATTCCTCATTTTTATTCTGTACGACTCAATACCTTTTTTAATATCTCTTTTGTGATTGTCAGTCCCCCATTTTCCAATTCATTAACTGCCATGGAAGTTGGGGAGCTGAGGGACCACCAAGTCCTGGTATTATATGTTGAAGAAGTCACATGAGGGAGACCATCAGGTCAGATCTACAAATGTTGTTGCTTCAGTTTCTCATTTTTTAGCTGTTGCTTTTGACTCACCATCTTTCACCCACATGATTTCAAGGTCTTATTAAAGAGACAAAAATAGGTTGTGCATGTTTTCGTGAGCATTTCCTTAATATACCAACTTTCTTAAACCCTAGCCTATGCATCGTTTGCAAGCAATTTCCCTAATATATATATTTTTATGTATTAAGGAAATTTATATGGGCGGCCATAAATACACAAACAAATATAAAACATTGTTGCACAAAAAGTAATTTAAATATGTGCTTACTTACTAATGTTGATAGGTATTTTATGGGCATCCTTTCACTGGGTTGCTTTGCTTATTGCCTGTTTCATTTTGTGATTTGGTTTAAAAGGGTAAAATTAGAGAAATTCAGTTTAATTAGGATGAAACAGATTTCTCCCCCAAACCTTGTTGTTGTTGTTTATTCATTCAGTCGCTTCCGACTCTTCATGACTTCATGGACCAGCCCACGCCAGAGCTTCCTGTCGGTCGTCAACACCCCCAGCTCCCCCAGGGACGAGTCCGTCACCTCTAGAATATCATCCATCCACCTTGCCCTTGGTCAGCCCCTCTTCCTTTTGCCCTCCACTCTTCCTAGCATCAGCATCTTTTCCAGGGTGTCCTGTCTTCTCATTGTGTGGCCAAAGTATTTCAGTTTTGCCTTGAATATCATTCCCTCCAGTGAGCAGTCTGACTTGATTTCCTGGAGGATGGACTGGTTTGATCTTCTTGCAGTCCAAGACACTCTCAGAATTTTCCTCCAACACCACAGTTCAAAAGCATCGATCTTCCTTCTCTCAGCCTTCCTTATGGTCCAGCTCTCGCAGCCATATGTTACTACGGGGAACACCATTGCTTTAACTATGCGGGCCTTTGTTGTCAGTGTGATGTCTCTGCTCTTAACTATTTTATCGAGATTTGTCATTGCTCTTCTCCCAAGGATTAAGCGTCTTCTGATTTCCTGACTACAGTCAGCATCTGCAGTAATCTTCGCACCTAAAAATACAAAGTCTTTCACTGCTTCTACATTTTCTCCCTCTATTTGCCAGTTATCGATCAAGCTGGTTACCATAATCTTGGTTTTTTTGAGGTTTAGTTGCAAGCCAGCTTTTGCACTTTCTTCTTTCACCTTCATCATAAGGCTCCTCAGTTCCTCTTTGCTTTCAGCCATCGAAGTGGTATCATCTGCATATCTGAGATTGTTAATGTTTCTTCCAGCGATTTTAACTCCAGCCTTGGATTCCTCAAGCCCAGCATGTCGCATGATGTGTTCTGCGTACAAGTTGAATAGGTAGGGTGAGAGTATACAGCCCTGCCGTACTCCTTTCCCAATCTTAAATCAGTTCATTGTTCCGTGGTCTGTTCTTACTGTTGCTACTTGGTCGTTATACAGATTCTTCAGGAGGCAGACAAGATGACTTGGTATCCCCATACCACTAAGAACTTGCCACAATTTGTTATGGTCCACACAGTCAAAGGCTTTAGAATAGTCAATAAAACAGAAATAGATGTTTTTCTGAAACTCCCTGGCTTTTTCCATTATCCAGCGGATATTGGCAATTTGGTCCCTAGTTCCTCTGCCTTTTCTAAACCCAGCTTGTACATCTTGCAATTCTAGATAGTTGGCAGCAGATGGAGAAAAACCTCCAGGTAACACACAGTCAAGTCCCTATGGAAGGAGATAAGCACTGTTAGTAAGCTTCTAAACAGATTCACATTAATTTCTGCTTTTTTAAAAAATTGCTAGCTTATATGGGGTACTAAAGAATACTTCCTTTTCAGCCCGAAATTGAAGGTTGCGATTGCCAACTTGTGCAGCTATCCAGTGTTTGACAGGCTATCACTCCAAACTCTTTCTTTTGGGATAGGATTTAGTGAAAAAAACACAAATACAGTAAGTGGATTCTATTTTGCGCAATAAGAAAACAAACCACCCTCACAGCAAACAAAAGGGAGAGGAAAAGAAATCCAGACAGTGCATATCACAACTAACAACAGTGCTCTCAGAACCATAACAAATCAGTGTATCCTTTATGTCCAAATTTTTCTTGTGTTTTGCACTATCAGACATATGCCAAGAGGAGGACATGTCCTCCTTTTTGTCCTCATGTCCTCTGTGCAGCAGGCATAGCTTTAAAATCAAACATTGTCAGGCTTTTTGAGTATCTAACAAGCTACCTGAGCAGTTTTTCTCCACCTCAGCGCTTCCTTAATAAGTGCTAACTTCAAGTTAACCAGTTCTACCCTGCGACCTTAATTAGTTGTTGGTACCCACTGGGGGTGCTTGGGTTGCCTGAAATTGACATAACCTTAATCACTTACATGCAGAAGGTTTTGCCTCCCAACCAGCTCTAGCACATTCCTGCAATTGAAAAACCAGTCTTTCTGATGCTGGAAAAAGTAACTCCATATACATATAGGCTTTGGTACTTTTTTTTTTACAGTTTTTCATTGTAATTTTTGTTGTAGATGCCAAGAAAGTTAGTGTGTCCTCTTTTCCCATTTGTCCTTGTTTCCAATTGTCCATGTCCTCCTTTGCCTGTTCAGATATGTGGTAACCCTACTTATGTTAGTTTCAACACTAAACAGCAACATGCTCTGAATTCTACAGGGAGAATACTGTATCACAGATCTTTTAAAAAGTATTATTTATACATACAGTTTCCAAACCTTTTTCAGCTTAATTAACTTGTCATTATTCATTGTTCCTAAGACTGAGCTGACTATTTATTTAAAGATGTCTCAATTGATTTTTTTTATCTATTTCTGTGTGATATTTAACTTTGAGGATAAAAAAGTATTTCACTTTTGAGGTGTTTCACTTTTAAGGATATTCACTTGTTCAGCAAAAAAATTAATCAGCGTTAACATCTCTGTGTTAGTACCTCCAACTATCCTGACCTTCTATGGATGTAACACTTGGTGCTAATAGACACTCTGGGTTTTTTCTTAAATAGATAATCGCAATGCAGAAGGATTCTCTTAAAGGTTGTAGCTGGGAAGCAAAGGGTTAAATCTTCCTACAATGTGCACTACGGCCTCACTGAAAGCTGGCACCCAAGCACCTATACATAATCTGATGCCCTTGAGCCTGAAATTAATAAAGCTCAGGACTATTTCAGCTTTATTACATCCGCTGTTCTTTATTTATTTAATTGTTGTTGTATTAGGGTTTTGAAAGAGATTATGCCTCCAGTCCCACTGTATGACATACTGCATCTGTTGTCACTTGGGGAATGTAGATCTTCAACCACAACGAGCAGCTTATTCAATGAGGCTTAAGTAAGCATCATGTAGACAGAGAACTAGATTTCTATCTGCTTCCACATGAAATTCAAAAGCCAACTTTAATATATAGAGATTCCCAGCTATGTTTTATTCTAATGATCATATCTGATGTTATGCCAGTTTGGTGTAGTAGTTAAGGCACCAGGCTAGAAACAAGAGACTATGAGTCATAGTCCTGCCTTAGGCACAAAGCCAGCTGGGTGACCTTGGGCCAGTCACTCTCTCTCAGCCCTGGTAAGGAGGCAATGGTAAACCACTTCTGAAATCTTGCCAAGAAAACTGCAGGAACTAGTCCAGGCAGTTGCCAGGAGTGAAGACTGACTTGAAGACACAAAACAAACAAACATATCTGATGAAATAAATGTGCTAGTGGGTTCATTAACCGAGATTTCATTCCCTCTGTTTTCCAGAGTTGAGCAGATGTTTATCTGGGAGCCTTTCCTGACTTTTCATCTGTAAGAGCAGTAACTCACTGGAGTCAGGCAGAGTTCTTTATACATTGTCAAATTCTATAGTATAACTCTTAATCTTTTAATGAGGATTCTGTATAATTACTCAAGTTTGTGTGACCACATTTATAGGTAAAAAGTATTTTTGAAACTATGATTAATCTATGCCAGGAAACAATTAGCATTCTTGGTCATCAAGGTAAACTATTATTTAATGTGAGGAATGAACCACCACAAGCTGAAGAACTCAAGCCATTGTTTACAGTGAAGTTCAACATTTGATAAGCAGAAACTTCTACTAGTTCAAGTCTATATCTGACTGTATTTTTCTTTCTTTTTTTCTTTCTTTCTTTCTTTCTTTCTTTCTTTCAAAAAAGTCAAATAGCGCATGAATGTGCTACTGATCTTTTAAAACAAAATTGATTCATTCATTCATTCCAATTTATATGGCTGCCCATCTGATCATGATGACTCCAGGTGGCTAACAACAGTTAAAATCCAACATAATAATCACCAGAACAATAAGTATATAACCAATAATTTATATTGGTTACTTTCCAAAATTGAGATTGGTTGAGGGATGCTGCCTGGGTCTTTGACTCTTGCTCTTCTGCTGTTGAAGCCCTATTGTGAATTGTGAAGGTGAAACAAGACGCCTGCAATGCTGGCTTGAAAGCATGGCTAGAAAGGTAGGAAGGGATTCAGTTGGGCTGAAGCTACAGAGCTAACACTGTTAGGAATTTGTGGAATTTTCCCAATGTAGGTACTTCCAGGCACTCAGACATCACCTTAATGAATCAACCTTCAGTTCTATTTATTACGTGATGCTTGTATTGTGGCAGAGTGCTGGAAAGCGTTTGGCCCGAGAGATCAGAAAAAACACATACCAGGCATTTCTATAAAAATTAATGTATTTACAGAAAGCACAGAGACATATTTACAAGCTTGTGCATTCACACGTGCTCAGAGAGGACTGGGAGGAAGGCAGATAGAAAGGAAACTGAAACTAGTAACAAGCCCAGGCAAGCTGCCCTCCAGGCAATTTCCTTATATGGTCATTCTTTTCAAACCCAAACTGAGGATACTTAAGTTTGACCTTCTCACCCTGCCAGAGTGATTTGTTACCATAGTAACATAGTGGCTTGGTCCTTGCAAAACAATCAAGGAAATGCCAACATGTATTGTAATATGCCACTGGAAAAGACAACCCAATGGGTTGAACTTCCTCACAGGAGTAATATGCTGCAAAGGCCAGATAGTCAGGCCAATATGCTATCTTAGCAGAATCACATCACACCACAAAACACCGAGGCAATCCTTTAGCCTTCACCAGACTAGCTTAATCAGTCAATGTCTATGCTAGGGCTGCTAATTCCCTAATGCAATTAGTCATCAAAGAGACTCATAACTGTTTGTCCTATTAACAAAATGCAGTTTAATATTCTAGAATTCAGCAAGCCTCATAAACAGATTGAAAAGTACAAAGAGAGCAAAATGGCAAATACAATGTAAATTTGGAAAATTTGGACTGCCCTTTTAAGTGTTTCAGGTTTTAAAAACTCATTGATTTTCCAAAATTTGATATTCCAATTCTTCCTTCCATAGTTCTAATATATATTTAATACTAACTTCCATTTCACTTTTTAATACCTTATAAAACTGAATTGTTGGTTTTGCTTCAAGCGCAGTATCTCTTAAAAGAAACTAAAATTGCAGGTATCTCAGACATTGCAAAATGCTGTTTTTTTAATTAATACATGTTTCAGTTGAATATATTGCCAGGTGTATGTTGAAGGCAAATTAATCTCATGAGACAATCTCTCAGAATCTTTAAAACAACCTTTGATTCCAACAGAACATCTTTTCCATTATTTTCAGATTTGAATTATACCACAATGTCAACAACTCATGTGATTTGGAATCAAACTGTACCAAATATTACCAAATATGCCTAGCACCTTTCAAAGCAGGAAATGAAGTTTCTGATTTAATATACTGAGACCCTAATGTATGCCAAAATTTCAAATGTGTTACATGTTTCCTCTCCAAATAGGCCCCTGCAGGAAAGTATTCATAATAAGTCTCATTCCAGAAAAAAATACAGATGTTAAGACAAAAGCCCAGTGCTATAGTTGAAAATCTGTCAAGTTAAAGCCACCATCCTCAAAAGGTACCTAATTTAGCCAAATATATTCTAGGGACCCAAGAAGAACATTGCATTTACTCTGAATATTATAGTCAGAGAAAATTGGTACAACATGTTTTATCATTAGTAAATTAATCTTCATCATTCTCTAAAAATGCAGAAAATGAAAGAAGCAAGTTGGGTCACTTTTTTTCATATTTGGTGCCAATGTTATAAAGTTTAACTGCTTTTCATTCCTGATATTTTATCAGGAGTTATATACCATCTATACATCATTTTGTAAAAGTTCTCCTTCAGATTATAATTCAATGTAAATTTTAATCCTCTAGTCCACCTCCTTTCCCATTGGTCATACATAATGTTATACCCAAAGTTGTTTGCCCATTTATTCATACATTCTTTAGCTTGCTTGTTTTCCCATTTTAATGGTAATAACATTTTATATATCTTAGCTATACTATGATCAGCATCAGTACAAAATTGACTATCCCACCATGTTGGATCTTTTCTGAATTTGTACTTCTTCTCATCTAGTTTAAACTGTTCCTTTAGTTGTATGTAGGTAAACCAATGGCAAAGGTATCCTTCCTTTTCTAATTCTTCTCTTGTTTTCATTACATATTTATCCCCTTCAAGTTTTAATAAATCTCTATATCTCAACCATTTATGACTTTGTATATTTTCTCTTCTGGCAAATGCTTCCTGGGGAGATATCCATAGGGGCACATTTGCTGTTAATTTAGATTTATATTTTTCCCATATTTTTATAATAACTCTTCTAATACAGTGATTGTTAAATGCTTTGTTTGCTTTGATTTTATCATACCATAGAAAGCCATGCCAACCGAATTTTAGATCATGTCCTTCTAATTTTAACAGCCTATAGTTTTCTGGTGTAATCCACTCTTTTAACTACATCAAACAACACACCTCATAATATAACCTCAAATCTGGCAATCCAAATCCTCCCCTTTCTTTGGCATCTTGTGATAATTTAAATTTTATTCTTGGTTTTTTTCCCTTGCCAAATGAATTTCGATAAGTCTGCCATGTGTTAAAAGTATTATCTGTTATTAATATTGGTATGGTTTGAAATAGAAATAATATTCTGGGTAATACATTCATTTTAATTGTGGAAATTCTCCCCAGTAGAGAAAGTTCAACAGTTTTGGAAAGTGATCCATCCAACAATGAAACAAATTTTAGAAGTTGAATTCCAATTTCAACCTGCAATATTTATTAGACTTTACTAAACCATACATCCTTTCAAAATATACTGAACTAGTTTTGTATATATTAACTACTGCAAAGATATTACAGTATATGTGTCATGTTCCCGTTCCGATGTTTATGGTTCCTCGTAACGTTTCACATGTCATATCTGCAGTTGCGTGCCTGCCTGGCCACGCTGGTAAATTTCCTTTGTGCTGACTTGTGATCTTCTGGAATGTATGTTTGGGTTATCTCTGCTGTTCAAGGTTACTTTCTCAGGCCGATTCTAACGGTTGCTGGCATCTGGGGTGGGTGGTTGCTATGCTAGCCTGAGGGGAGGGTTCGCAACGGGAGCAAGGCTTTTTAAGTTGTGTTTGGCGCGCTTTTGCTCATTCTCAGCTTTCTTCGTACTTTGCATACTATTCATTCAATAAATTAGTTTTCTCTAGTAATTACTGATGAGACTCCTTTTATTGGAATAGGCAATCATTACATAAAGCTGAGAATCTTTAATATCAGTCAGCTAGCATCCATCCAGTTTCCTGTGAGGAGTTTAATTAGCGATGACTGAAACTGCCCCAACCTCAACCACCGGCTCGGGGGAAAGTCAGCTCTCCAGAGGTGGGGAACAAGAGCCCATGGGACCACGGAGAGAGGGGACTCTCACGCCAGGGTCGGATGACCTCTCCGAGGCAACGGATTCCAGTTGTGATACGGAGAAGGCAGTGAAGTCAGTGGTAGTCAAGAAGACGGAGGGACCCTTGTATGGGTCGCCACCAGCCCCAGCCAAGCCGGTGTATTCCTCGCTGTTTCCGACCGTGCAGATCACCAAAAGGACAAGAGCAGTGACACCAACGGAGATGGAGACGGAGAAATCCCAGCAGCTGGAGGCGAGGATGAAATCCATAGAGGATTTGTTGGCAAAGTTAACCTTTACCAGGGACACTCAGAAAAAGATGGGAGGTGAAGAAGGTAGTGACTCTCCTGACACCTCTGCGTCCCCAACCCCCCTCCCCCCGTAGACAAACAGGGAAAGCAACGGAAATATTGGGGGGGAGGGCCCCCGCTGAGCAGGCCTCCAAAGAAAGCCTCCTTACCTTCCCCAAGTAGGGAGCAGAAGGAGAGAGGACGGAGCCGGGAGGGGGGGAGACGTGTGAAACTTCGACTGGCAGAGGCTCAAGAAATAGCGCCAGAGGTGCAGGAGGAAGAGCCACCACAGCCACGAAAGGCTAAGCACAAAAAGAGACACGATAGCCCAACCCGGGTCCGATATCGAGACTTTAATGTGAAGTTTAATGGGGATCCCACAAAGCTGTCATTTTTTTTGACGAATGCACACAGCTATATGGAAGAGTTTGGGAGCGTGTTTCGTTCTGAGCGGGCTAAGATTAATGCTGTCGCGACCCAATTAGAGGAGAGGGCAGCAGACTGGTTCGTGAGACTGGTTGACATGGACGCTTTGGAGTTGGATTGCTTTGATGATTTCATGTGGGCAATGAAAATGCATTTTGGTGATCCTCTAGCTGAGGAAAAAGCAAAGGTAGCCCTAAGGGAGTTGGTTCAAGGCTCCAGATCAGTCTCGGATTATGCGCTGGAGTTTCAAGCACTCTCCGGCAAAGTAGAGGATTGGTCTGCCACCACCCTTGTAGAGATGTTCAAAGATGGACTAAGACCAGATATACTACGATGGGCAGTTGTACGGGACGACCCAGCAACGCTGTATGAGTGGATACAATTGGCTGCGAAGGTTGAGCAAGCCCAAGCTAAGTATACTCAAACTAAAAGAGGTCCCAAACAACAAGCGATGGGGAAACCTACAAGGCCAGCAGCTACTGCTAGCAAACCAGTGAGACGGTCGTGGCAAGAAGAAAAAGAAAGCCGTTTTGCCAAAGGATTGTGCCTGCGGTGTGGTAAGGAGGGGCACCTGGCAGCTGCATGTCCCCGCAGGAAGCCAGAGGAACGGAGAGACAGATCGGGGGGGAAATCACCAGTGGCACCGAGGAAGCTGAAAGCGACAGTAGCAGAGCTGGTGGAGGATGTGGACTTGTTTTATGGTGGGCAAGACGAAAAAGAAGCCTCCCAACCGGCGGAAAACTCCAGCCACCTGCTCTAAAAAGCGCCAAAGAGCAGGTGGAAGAAGAGGGGCGCGATCATGTCTCGGTGATTCCAGTCTTCCTCATAGCCAAGAGAGGATTTTAGGAGCAGGGGAACTGTTAAGGGATCTGATGCAGGGGGAGGGGCACCTAGGTAACCAGCAGAATCAATTGGAGTTACACGTTTGCTGACATCAAACATATCATTTCAGGCTGGCGCCCCCATGCACATCAAAGCACCCTACACTGGCCGCACACAATGTCTAGAGGCAGGATAAGAGTAGGTTCCAGTGTAGGGAACCTACAGAGCTGTTGGCTGTATCTCTCAGGATGGATGATGAGATATAGATGGTGGCAGATCAATGCAAAAAGGTTGTCCAAAGAGAAAGGCAAATCTGCAAGCTGTTGGTGATGGTAATTCAAAACTTGCTAACCTAGAGGCAGTCAGGTTTGAGAGGCTACACTGGATGAATGCAGAGTGAAGAAATTAAGAATTGAACTAACTTACTGTACTGAAATAAAACTAAATTGTCAGCAGGAGGAAGAGCAGAATAAGGGTGCAGAAATCAGAGGAACACCAAATAGTCTGCTAAACTCGCATTCAAATGTCTGCTATGTGGAGCCACAATTGCAGCTAAAAATAAGGCAGGTCATATTTGATCTGTACAACAGAATATAACTATCAATATTTGAAAAGGAATAGGCATTAGGATTGTAGTCTTGATGCTACCAGCAAAAGCATGGTGAACACAGATCATATATCGCCAAGATTCCCTTTTTATAGCATGATACATATATTATCTCCTTGTAATATGAGAGTCTGTTTGAAGCAGTAAAATTATAATAAGAATACAGCACAGTTTAGGAAGAAACCTACACTCCATACCTACTCTAGCAGTTTCCCAATAAAATGCATCGGTAACTGAACTGATAAACTAATTCTTAAAAAATATCATGGGAAGCCTCTTTTATCACAGGTCAGTTCAATAAATCAAAGGTCTTCTTGTTATGGAACATTTTGTAGCACTAATAAAACCTCCCTTAGTGCCAAATTATACAGTGAAATCCTATGCTTTATTATAAGGTACTAATAAATCATAATCTCATTTTAAAAAATGAATGGTACCAAATGTTGATATTGGCCTCATGCTTGGATTGTTCAGTATGCTTTTCTAACAATCTTGTAGAACAGGTGCCAGAAACCAATACTTTTACATAAATTTGAAAAAGCATTATGACCTAAGTACTGGGTGTGTAGCATATTGCAGTATATTATTAGGCCTATTTCAAAGTCATCGTCATCATCATAAATCTCTAAGATTTATCTATGGAAATAAATTTCCTTGCAATTATATTCCATTTCATAGTATATGTTTTCCAATTTCTCTTTCAGATACAAGCCGCGCTAGAGAGAAGCAGGTAAGCAAACTTTTGTCTTTCATATAGTAGATCTCCTTAATTTGAAGACAGCAATATCCCTTTTCTCTTGCAATAACTTTTTAAGGCCCTTTATTTTAACAACGGGCTTCCCAAACATAATAGAACGTACTCTCAAAAGAAAGTTATGAAAACTTTGTCTAATGAAATGAACAATATTAAAGAGCATGGTAAATTGTTTAAATCCCATTAAATCTGAAAGATTTTAAGGTTTTAATACGATTTATGAAGGGTAGGAAGTGAAGTCCAAGGGGAAGCCTTATAAAAAGGAAGGGAGCAGAATTCTGCTAGATTTGGGCTAGAGAAAAGAGACATAATGGAGGTTTTTGTTTTTTTTAATCTTCTTTAAAATAAAGCCAAATAAAAAGCTGACCCATGCTTGCTGCATATTTAGGACTACAGAGTCCTAAATTTCCCCTTCATTTTTTTTACTCTTATTAGTAGTAAATTGTTCCCTGGACCTGCTTGGCCTCTTACTCATTCCAGAACAAAGAGGCCTATGACCTTCCTTACCTTTTCCAAAATCTGCAAAATGTTATTTTTAACTGCAGCTTTAACTAGGCCTCTTGCTATTGATATTTGATTATTTGCCATCAAGTCGTTTTTGACTCCTAGCACCCACATAGATAGATTTTTCTACATGACAGTCTATCCCTAACCTGGTCTTTCAATGGTACTCTCACTATTACTATTATCTACCTTTTGTGCTAGTGACTCAAGGTCAAACATAGGCATATATGTACCCACCCACACCTCATTTCTCTGCTTTTATAGCAGCTTAGGAACAGATTTCAAGAAGATCAAACAGATCAAATGAAAGACAGCGGCAGGTAAGATTTTACTCTTAACCTTGTCATTCAAAGTCTGTTTTTTTTTAAAGGGGGGAAGCAAGATAGTATGCTGTTGCAATGGCCTGTCCACCCTCTGCAAACTGCTGTTTAAAGGAAAACAGCCATTATTACCAACAGCAGCCTTTCCCAAGAGTGAATGTGTGAGTGTGGGTCAGTTTTATCAGTATCATGACATTCCTTATTATTAAGGATTAAACATTCCTCCCCATAGGATTTGAGTAACTTTAAATAAAGTTTGAGGTAGAAGTTATCTTCTTGGCCTGATTAGCATGGTGGGGCCTCTCTGGAATCAATATTGAGTGGAGCCAGATTAAAAGTTAGTTTTCATTTAGTTTCATTTATTTTTCACTCATTTATTTATTTATAGATTTATTCACCGCCCATATCCACCTCATCTAATAAAAGTTAAGTATTGCTAGTATATTAATATAACTCCCCAGTTAAATATTTTGCAATGTCCCCACAAGCAACTGCTGGGGATGGAGGGCAAGAAAGGCAAGTGGCAAAACACAGGCCATGCTATCACATTCCAAACTCCTCCCTTCATGTCCTTGCAGACAACACTGTGACACCAGAACGTAACAGCAGAGCTTGTATCATGACAAGACCTTTCATCAACTTGGCATCATTGTAGCTAGGAGCAGACACCTATGAATGTCCTGACACTTTTATAATCACAATTTAGTAATATCTTTTGAAGGACTCTGAAAAGATTCACTCAAAGATTTCAAGAATTGAGTGCGGCCTTGAGGTCTTAAGCACTTCTGAATGTATTGTTATGGCCCCTTTTATGTCTTGTCCTTAACACAATTCTCTGTAGCCCCTTCCCCATGCCCAACTCAGACTTTCTTCAAAGATGTTCCCCAAATCTTCCATTTCAATGACTGATATTTTAGATCCTGGAAACTGTCTTTCTTTGAAACACCCGTCTTTTTTTTTTTTACACAGTTCTAACATGTGGCTTTTTATGGCAGTAGTGTGCTTAATTCAACAGACCACAGAGTTGGAAGAATTCCTACAGAAGAGACATATGAATCCTCAAACATTTATGACTGTTGTAAGTTATTTATTCAGAATCATTTGGATTTGTATGTTATAAAAGAGAAAACCCTGATTCACATGCTCCAGTGATCAAGTGAGGATTAAGGGTTTGAATCCCAATTCTTTCCTTTGCCATCCTCTTCATATTCAGGATGAAGGTCTAAACGAATATTCAACAAACATTTGGGGGAGGGGGAAGATGCTAAAGCAGCATAGCTTCAAATACCTGCTACAAAATCTGTAAAATTTATACTTGACCACCCATTCATAACAGTTTAAGATTCCAACAAATTTCATCTTATTCTGATGAAAAATATTTCTAGGCTCATGTCCCCTCGCCCTCAAATGTTAGACAATAATAAGGCCAGATTTCATTTGGGGACTAGAATGATACAGAGCAGATCATGGCTCTCAATACACATCAGATGGTCTCAGCTCATCCGAAAAAGTAAAAATCCTCTATCATATACCTCAGTCCACATGGAGAGGACGTGTGAATGTAGAGCACCCAGGCCCTTTTCTTTTAGTCAAGTGAGCTCTTGTGGTGTATTTTGGCGGGATTCATGTGCTGTCAGAAATTTATGATAAAGAGATTTAACAAATTGAACCTAAATCCATCAAGTGATTTATCTTCAACAGGAGGTTTGAAAAGAGTTTCCTTGTTCCTATAATTGAGCCATTAGACAGCACCAACTTTTACAAATAATTCAATTTAAAATGATGTAGCTATTAGCCATTCCAAAATTTATTGCTCACATGCCACATTTCACTAGGCCAAAAGGTAGTGAAGTTACTGAATTTCATTGTTATTGTTGCCTAACAATAAGAAGAGACCGATTAAAGAGAATATTTGTAGCTCAGGATTGAACTGTGGAGTCCTTGGTGCTCTCTGAGCCTTGTTGTTTTCTTGTGGACATTTCATTGCCAGACTTGGCAACATCTTCAGTGCTGGGCACTGAAGTTGTTGCCTAGTCTGGCAATGAAACATCTGCAAGAAAAGAACAAGGCTCAGAGAGCAACAAGGGCTCCACAATAAGTGGAGGAGTCCTTGGTGCAGTGGTGGGAGGAGATGGGTGGTGACAAATTTGATAAATAAATAAATTACAAGAGATTTGTGGCTTACAGTATATTCTAGCAAATGCCTTAGTCATGGTTAGTCTCCTCCTCCTCTGATTCAATGGTTCTAAATCTAATTGTTCGCAGCACTTTTTTTTCTTGCAGAGTGAAATAATCCAGTACTGGGGATATCCCAGTGAAGAGCATGAAATTATGACAGATGATGGTTATTACTTGATTGCAAATAGAATTCCTTATGGAATGCATACTTCTAGGAAGACTGGTAAGTGTAGGATGTAACTTTGAGCTTTTGAAAAAAAAATGAGGGTTCATAGGATCACTCTGATGTACTTTTTTCGGAAAGTAGTTTTCTGAAGGAGTACCTAAATCTTGGTGAATGTCATCCCATACCATCATAAAACATCAAAGCTATGTATCCACTACAGTTCAAAGGTAATCCAAAAATGAAAGTCAGAAGAACTAACTCATTGTTCTTTTGAAACATGGCAGGTGTCAAGGCAGCCATGCTCTAAATAAAACACAGACTCACTTAGAGGGTCTAAGGATTTCTGGCTTTATTAGAACAGAGTGCATGCAAAGAAAGACGGGAATCCTTATGTGTTGACCGGTTGCCCTGTTTATACTTTGCTGGCGGACGTTGTGCTTCTCCCCCCTCGAGCCCGGACCGGACGGGTGCTTGGGACTGCAGCGCATCAGCTGATGGGTGATTTTGGCGATCTCTTTTGTCTCCCTGTCTTTGTCCAGACCAGGTGTGTCTCCTGGGAAGATGGTTTCGATGGGTATTAAGTCCTGTCTGACGGGTGCTCCTATTATGTTGGAGATTCCTCTATGGATATGGGTGCCTGAGAGATGTGTGAATGTGTCCCCTGGGGAAATGGGGATATCTCCTATCTCTTGATGATTGTCAGTCTGGTCTGAGGGGCTTATCCATTGTGTTGTGGATTCCCTTCTGGATGTGGGTGCTTGGGGGATGTCTGGGTGATTAGGGGATTATGTTTCTCCTTTCCTCTTACCTGATGTGCATGTTCCCCGTTGTGATGCACGTATGCCTTGCAACGGGGAACATGACATGCCGCCCCCCAAAGGAGATCTTAGGGTGATGAGGAAATCTTAGGGTGATGGTTTAGATGGGTATGCTTCGTGGAAGTTCTTCACCAACTGTTCAGCAGAGACATGTTGAGCTTGGACCCACTCTGGAGTGAGAAATGCCTCCATTTGACAAGGTATTGCAGTGTGCCCCTTTGCCTCCTGGAGTCGAGTATTTCTTGGATTTCAAAGTGTTGTTGCCCATCTATCATGATGGGTGGGGGTGGTGGGGTTTCTGTGTGCCATTTTGAAGGGGTGGCTGGTTTCAGGAGGGCACAGTGAAAGACTGGGTGTATGCGTTTTAGGTTGTGGGGTAAGTCCAGTTTGAAGGTGACTGGGTTAATAATCTCTGTGATGGGGAATGGTCCAATAAATTTGGGTGCTAGTTTCTTGGAGGGTTGTGGGGATTTGATGAACTTAGTGGAGAGGTAGACCCTATCTCCCACTTTGTAGTTCGGTTGCGCCACCCTGTGATTGTCTGCAAACTTCTTGTATGTTGCTTGTGCATCAGCCAGGGCCAGCTGGGTGATGGGCCAAACCGTGCCCAGTTGAGCTGCCCAGTCATCTGGAGAACAGGGTGGATTGTCTGGTTGGGGCAGTTCTGGGATTGGCACAAAGTCTCTGCCATAAACTACCTTGAAGGGGGTGTGACCTGTGCTTTGGTGTACTGCGTTGTTGTAGGCCACCTCAGCAAAAGGAAGCAGGTCCACCCAGCTATCCTGTTGGTAATTAATAAACGCCTGCAGGAACTGCTCCAGGGTGGAGTCGAGGATCTCCGTAGATCCATCTGTGTGGGGGTGCCAAGCCATTGACAGTGCTTGCTTCATGCCAATGAGGTTTAGGAATTCCTTCCAGAACCTGGAGGTAAATTGTGTGCCCCTATCTGTCACCAAACGGTAGGGGGCACCGTGGATTTTGTAGATATGGGTGAGGAACAGGCGTGCCAGCTGTTGCGCAGAAGGGATGGATGTGCAGGGTATGAAGTGTGCCTGTTTGGAAAAGTAGTCTTTTACCACCCAAATGACGGTTTTTCTCTGGCTGGGTGGCAGGTCAACTATAAAGTCCATGGAAATCTCCTCCCAGGGGCGAGAGGGGCTTGCCACTTTCTGCAGCAGTCCTTGGGGTTTCCCCACCTTCCATTTAGACCTTGCACATGTGGGGCAGGCCGTTACGTAGTCCTTGACATCTTTTCTTAGGGTTGGCCACCAGAATTGCCTCCTAATTAAGTGTAACGTTTTTACAAACCCAAAATGTCCAGCTGTTTTATCATCGTGGGAGCAGTTTAATACCTCCGCTCTCAATGATTCTGGTACATATAGGTTTTTTTGTTTCCACGCAAGCCCATTCATAATAGATACATGGTGTTGGTTGTTTTGTAGCCATGTATCTTTCTCGAGGGCTTGAGTGAGTCTTTGTTGCCAGTCCTATGAAATTGACCTGTGTCTCCCCCCGTTTGCCGGTGGTTGCGCTGAGGCGCGTTGGGTTTTAGTCAGACTGAGTGTGACATCAGGGCAGCCCAGCTGTGTGTCTGTCCACACAGTCCCCACAATGTCCAGTGCTTGGCCAGCATCTTGGGGTCGTCGGGAAAGGGCATCCGCCAGGAAGTTCTTTTTCCCTGGGATAAACTTAAGTTTGAAATTGAATCTACTAAAGAATTGCGCCCAGCGTACTTGCTTTGGGCTGAGGTGTTTCGGGGTGCTGAAAGCCTCCAGGTTTTTGTGGTCAGTCCAGACCTCAAAGGGGCAGGAGGCCCCTTCCAGGAGGTGCCTCCATGTTTCCAGGGCTGCCTTGACCACAAACGCCTCCTTTTCCCACACGTGCCATCTCCTTTCTGTTTCAGAAAACTTTCAGGAGAGGTAAGCGCAGGGCTTCAGCTGATTGTCAAAATCACGCTGGAGGAGGAGCGCTCCTATAGAGAAATCTGAGGCATCCACTTGCACGACAAAGGGTCTGGTAGGGTCGGGGTGCTGTAATACTGGTTCTGCCGTGAAGAGGCTTTTTAAGTGTTCGAAAGCCGTTTGACAATCAGCTGTCCAGTTTAACAGCGCCCCCGGGTTTCGTGATTTTTGGGTGTCACCCAGGCCCTTTGTTCAGAGGAGGTTTGTCAGTGGCAGCACAATTTCCGCTAGCCCCTGGATGAAACCCCTGTAGAAATTCGTGAATCCCAGGAAACTTTGGAGTTGTCTCCTCGTGCGTGGGCGCTCCCACGCTAGTATAGCCTGGACCTTGCTGGGGTCCATTTCTATCCCCCTTGCCGAGATCCTATAGCCAAGGTAGTCTATTTGCTCCTTGTGAAACTCACACTTGGAGAGCTTGGCGTATAGCTCTGCCTTGCGGAGTTTCGTGAGCACTGACTTTACAAGGCGTTCATGCTCAGCTTCATTCTCAGAGTAAATCAAAACATCATTAAGGTAAACAAGCACCCCCTTAAATAAGTGGTCATGCAAGACCTCATTGATTAGCTGCATAAACACGCCCGGTGCCCCAGCCAACCCCAAAGGCAGAACCCGGTATTGAAACGACCCCAATGGGCAATTGAAAGCTGTCTTCCATTCATCCCCCTCCTTTATTCGAATGCGGAAGTAGGCTTCCCTGAGGTCTAATTTTGTGAATATTTTGCCCTTTGCGAGGTGGGCTAATATGTCTTTTATTATGGGTAGGGGATATTTATTTGAAACGGACGTGGCATTGAGCCCGCGGTAATCTGTACAGAGCCGGAGGGACCCGTCCTTCTTTTCCCTAAAGAGAACTGGGGCTCCAACTGGCGAGTTAGCTGGTTCAATAAACCCCCGTGCCAAATTCTTATCAATAAAGTCCCTTAGTGCTTCCAACTCCCTCTGAGTCATAGCATAAATCTTTGGCTTTGGTAAAGTTGCCCCCGGGATCAGTTCGATGGTGCAGTCTATTTTTCTATGGGGGGGGGGAGTTTGTCAGCCTCTTTTTCACTGAACACGTCAGCAAAGTCTGCATATCTGGCTGGCAGGCCCTCCGGAGTTGCTGCCTCCAGGTGCATTGAGGTCATTGTTGCCCTCCCCATTGCAGCGCGGGGAACCCGATCCCCTGTGGGTGCTTTGTAACGCCCATCCAAAAAGGTGATTTCTCTTGTCATCCAATCTATTTGGGGGTTGTGATGCACCAACCATGGGATCCCTAATATGAGTAGAGCTTGGCCCACCGGTGCCACGATGAAGGGGAGGCTTTCCTCGTGGTTGCCGAGCCTCATCGCAACTCTTTCTGTGTATTGGTTGACCGGCCCCCTCCTGCCGCTGATCCATCCAACTGTGTGAACACCAAATGGTGCTGAAGTGGATAGCAGCGGAGGTTAAGCGCGGCTGCCAGGTCCGGGTGCATGAGGCATTTTGAACAACCCAAGTCAATCAGCACCCAAACCTTTTCTATTTTCCCCCCATGGGCCAGGGTGACTCTCACATATAGGGTAGGACAGTTTTCACTCACCCCAAGGTCGTCGCGCCCTTTGTTGTTTTTCACCTGTCTTTTGGCGCTCTTCAAGGCAGGTGGCTGGCGTTTTCCGCCTGTTCGTCGCTTCCGCTTTCCTCGTCAGTGTTGACGTCAGGGAATTCCCTTGTCGAGGTTTCCCCTTTCGCGGCTGGCCTTTTTTTTGGTGTTGGAGTTGGTTTGTTTGGAGCCTTCCCCGGGCTGTCTCTTGCCTTTGCCTTTGGGCAAGCTGCCGCCTTGTGGTTCGCCTCCCCACAATTGAAACACTGACCATTGGCAAAACTCCGGTCCCGTTCGTCCAGGCGATGTAGGGGTCTTGGGTTCGCCAGTCTTGCAGCTGTGTGGGGTCGTCTCACCACCTCTGCATGCTGCGCTTCCCTCCGTGCCTGGAGGAAAGTCTCCTGGGCGTCCTCTGCCTCCCCTGCCAGTCGGATCCACTCCACCAGAGTGTTGGGGTTGTTTCTGCAGAGCGCCCACCTGAGTACATTTAGGTTCAACCCTTCCTTGAATCTCTCGATGAGGGTTGATTGGGACCAAACCTCGACTTTGCCTGCCAAGGCTTGGAACTCCATGGCATAATCCGCCACGGAGGTCTGTCCTTGCCTGAGGGCTTTTAAGGCTCTTTTTGCTCTCTCCCTTTCTAGGGGGTCCCGGAAATACATTTCTACTGCCCACAGAAACTTCTGGCAATCTTCGAGTTCTGGGGCGCCCGACTGGCACAGCTGGACGTACCAGTTGGCTGCTCGTCCTTGCAGTTTGACAGCTAGGGCGTTTACTTTGCCCTTCTCAGTCCGAAAATAGGCGCCCCATTCCTCCATGTATATCCTCGCATTTGTGAGGAAGAGAGTTTTGTGGGGTCCCCATCGAAGTTGATCCTGAAGTCCTTGATCGCCACTCTCGGTGGGCTGCCAGCCACAGCTGGGCAATGCTGGGTACTTCGGGTAGTTGGGGCTCCATGGTCGGGATGCGGGTATTCCCTCCATCTAGCCTCTGGTTGTGTCTGTGCCCACCCGTGTCGGTCTCCGTTGTGTTGGGGTCGTCTCGGCGGTGGGGTGGGGTGGTGGGGCGCCGCACATCTGGCGGGTACCTGTGGCCGGACTCTGCCTGGTGTTGCGTCATCCTCCCGGCTTCTCCTCCGTCTCTCCGGCTGGTGCGTCTCCAAGGGGGGGGTGAGGGGTGTCGGGCTCCTGGTTCCTTGTCCCTCCGCTCCCCGGCTGTGGGACTCGTACGCCTCTGCTAACATCTGGAGCAGCTGCTGCGTCACCTCCAGCTTCTCCTCGACTGCTCTCAGCCTCTCCGCCGTACTCGAGCTTGCCCTGGTGTGGTTGCCTTCATCTCCCGACGCCTCTGCTTTCGGGATGACCCGCGGTTCCATTGGTGTGCTGGGCAGCCCAAGTAAGGATTTATCCATGGTGTCGAGGGTGCACCATGAGCCTTGGGACTCACGGGTAACGTTCGCCACATCTTCTCCCTCCGAACCTGATCCTGAGCCCGCTTGGACATCGCTCCGTCGGGGCTCCAGGCATCTGTCGTTCATCTGGATGGGAGCTTCATTGTCAGTTGCCGGGTAGCCGCTTTCTCATAAGTTGCAGTCTTCCATCCTAGCGTGGATCCCTCACAGAACTGGTCTGGATTGGTGCTAGGAAAAAAATTTTTTTTTGGATTCCCGTCTTTATGTCAAGGCAGCCACGCTCTAAATAAAACACAGACTCACTTAGAGGGTCTAAGGATTTCTGGCTTTATTAGAACAGAGTGCATGCAAAGAAAGATGGGAATCCTTATGTGTTGACCGGTTGCCCTGTTTATACTTTGCTGGCGGACGTTGTGCTTCTCCCCCCTCGAGCCTGGACCGAACGGGTGCTTGGGACTGCGGCGCATCAGCTGATGGGCGATTTTGGCGATCTCTTTTGTCTCCCTGTCTTTGTCCAGACCAGGTGTGTCTCCTGGGAAGATGGTTTCTATGGGTGTTAAGTCCTGTCTGATGGGTGCTCCTATTACGTTGGAGATTCCTCTATGGATATGGGTGCCTGAGAGATGTGTGAATGTGTCCCCTGGGGAAATGGGGAGGCGTTCTCCTATCTCTTGATGATTGTCAGTCTGGTCTGAGGGGCTTATCCATTGTGTTGTGGATTCCCTTCTGGATGTGGGTGCTTGGGGGATGTCTGGGTGATTAGGGGATTATGTTTCTCCTTTCCTCTTACCTGATGTGCATGTTCCCCGTTGTGATGCACATATGCTTTGCAACGGGGAACATGACAGCAGGGCTCTATTCCTATGGAGTAGTAAAGTCTGAAAATCTCAGGTGTAGAAGGCAATAAATAAGGGGAAATATTTCAGGTGTGATTCCTGAACACTTATCAAATGCAGACTGCTTGCTTATGATATTTGGCAATCATATAAATGAATACTAGAAGGTCTCACAATTTCATACTATTCCAATTTAAAATACTACAGTTATATGTAGCAGGATATAGGATGGGTCTCAGATTCCTGAGATGTGAATCGAAATATGCAAAGTGACAAAACTAATTCTAAACTAAGAAAACTACCTTAAAATAATTTTAGATCCCATCCCCAAATAAAAGGGAAAGATTTTTTAATCCACATATCTACTAGTTTCTGGATTCTGAGATAAGAGAGAGTGAATTGCCTGGGTAAATCTATTTTCTGCAAGCATCATGAGTTAACTTGAAAAAAAGAGATTGCATAAATATATTGCTTTCCCCCGAATGAATGAATGAATGAATGAATGCCATCTTCTTGGTTTAATTTTTTTCTGAGGTGTACTTCAGATTGCAAGCAGTATGGCATACCACTCCATCTCAACCAGTAAGCTCAAGCAAACTATTTGGCATATTTTTTTCTCTTTTTCTTTTTTCCACTTGCCTTCAGACATATGCTGGGCAAAAAAAAAGGCATCTCTGTACTCTTACCTGTGTCTGGTGTTTTGATGCACAGTAACTAAAAGCAGTAGTGTATATATACACATACACACACACAGACCCTGTGTTTTTTTCTTTCAGGTTTTGTCCCTGCAAAAAAACCCTCAAAACAATCATAGATGCCATTCAATAATGTGAACCCTAGTTGTCACCCACCTATTTGATTTTTAATTTTCCCACAGCAATGTTTCTTGTTTGTGTTTTGCTGGCAAGATATTACTATACTTTTTTCAGGGTGCTTTTGTTTAAATAAAGGATTTGTACAAAGAGGTGTGGGTTAGCCCCAAGATAGGTTTAATTAGAAATAAACAGCCCCAGTTTAGAAAAATGTCATCCTTTCCATATATGGTTTTGTCCTGGTCTAAAACAGACTGTTCCCAATGATCAATTTCAGTGCAGATGAGTAAAAAAAAGAAAAAAAAGGAAAGGATTAGGTAGAATGTCAGTCCTTATATTTTTGAATGTCTATCATTTCTTTCTCAGGACCAAATCCAGTTGTGTTACTTGTACCTGGTTTATTTTGTGAAGGAAGATCCTGGATTGCAAATCTTCCCAACAATAGTCTGGGATTTGTGCTAGCAGATGCTGGCTATGATGTCTGGATTATCAATAACCGAGGGACCACTTGGTCCAGAAGACACAGGAGCTTGACAATAGGCCAAGAAGAATTTTGGGATTTTAGGTAAGTTTCTGGGAAAAGCCAAGATATCATCATTATTTCATCTAGTGAGATTAATGTGAAGAAGTGAGACCCACTACACGATGCTTTTCCTAGTTTTAGCAACTAGGGATAAGAATTGGTTGACTGGAGGAATAACTTTTTATGAAGACTGGATTCCCTCAAGTTTTGATGAAAGCAACCTTGGATTTTTGAGTGCTTTATTCAACATTAACAACATTTATATAGAACAGTATGATATAAAAATTGAAAGAAAAAAAAGGTACATTTTGTTTTTTAAAATAACGACAGAAAATTTCACCAGATTAGTTGAAAGTCTTTGTAGTGAAATGAATAGGCAAGACCTCACCCCTCCCAATTCACTCTCCCAGTCTGTCTTATGCCAGAAAACAAAGTAAGCTGCTAGTTCAAACATTTGAATCAGCATCATCTTCAGGAAGAATGCTTACATTATCACATAGCAGAAAGAGATTCTCTCTAAATTCTCTGAGAAAGGAGCAAGAAGTGTGTGCTGAGGTGGGGAAGGTGGTGGTGGGGGCGGCTGTGGGAATTTCTTCAGCCTTGGATAAAGAGGGGAAAAAACTCCTCCTATAACAAACTGGGGGAAAAGTACATAAAAGCAAGCAACAGGATTTTAGCCTCAGGCATGAGGTCATCCTAAGGAAGAAGTGACAAGCTTGGCTAGAAAATATTGCATTAGATTACTTTTCATGTCAATGGTATCTGTTTAAGTATGTGCTGCATTGTTTCCAGTTATTAATACCTCTGGTACTTATATTCTCTGTTCATGCTCAATATATTGTATGTTCTTACACAACTGGGAATCTCTTACAGCAGAGTTCTTCTAAATTAGGAGCTAACTCCCGGAAGAATGCCTATGTTCCAGACCAGTGTTTCTCAGCCTTGTCAACTGTAAGATGTGTGGACTTCAACTCCCAGAATTCTGGGAGTTGAAGTCCACACATCTTAAAGTTGTCAAGGTTGAGAAACACTGATCTAAACTGTAATTGTTCGTTTAATGAAATTAGTAAACTCTCAGCCTTTGAATTAGCTTTGTACTGAAAGAGAGGTGGGACTGGACAATGTCATTCTATTTGCTCTAGGTTTAATTCCTTGTTTAAAAGTTTAATCAAGACATTGGAAAAATGGAAAGAAGTTATATAATTTTGATAGATTGCTTTTAGAGGGAGGGAGAGAGTGCAAAAGGGAGTTAGATAAAATCTAAAAGTTTGATTTTTTTTTTTTTTGTTTAGATGCTTATAGGGTTTTTCATTTTTTTTCCCTCCTATTTCCTAGGGTTCTTTTCTCCTAGCTCCAACCTTTTCCCCTACTGGTTCATCCTTGCCCTCATCTCAGTCTGTTTCCTTGTTTATTTCATCATCATTGTCATCATCATCCACATGGGGGTTGTGTGGTTGAAGTTGCGATCTTAACTTTTTCTGACCTTCTCCCTGCAGAAACCCCAATACTACTGCTTTGTTTTTTACATTGTGATTCATTTTTAAAAGTCCACCCAGTGAAAATGAAAATGGTGCGGGGAGGGGGAGAAAAATAGTTCATCTACCCCTGTTCAGAATTTCCAATCTGATTTTTGAATTTATATGTTCCAGTTTTCATGAAATGGCTATACATGATATTCCAGCAACAATCAACTTTATCCTGCAGAAAACCCAGCAGAAAGGTTTATATTATATTGGCTTTTCTCAAGGAGGGACAATTGGTAAGCTCAGGAACAACAAAAGAAGAAAAAATGTTTTATCTTTATATCCTTTTTGACTTGGCCTCCTGGGGAGAAGGTGATCATCCAGTACGAGTGTTACATGACAGAACCCAAAAGCCAGAATTAAAATGCAGGCAAAAATCAGTGTCCATAAAGAGAATTAATTTTAGGATCTAGATATTGCATGTTAAAAAGAGCACTTGCAGCTATCCAGTGCCCATTCCCCTTATGGAGACCAACATTTTGAAAATGAGTATTTTATCCTTGAGTCTGTGCACTGTTTGTCCTCCAGAGATACTATTTGCAGCTAATAGTACTTTGGGACAAATAGTGCCTTTGGGATCAATGTTCAGTTGGAAAATAGTGTGAGTAGATTAATATTGACCCCCACCCCACTTTATCTGTACCCAATCAAGAGGTAAGGTAAAGGTAAAGGTTTCCCTCAATGTAAAGTCCAGCCGTGTCCGACTCTAGGGGGAGGTGCTCATCTCCGTTTCTAAGCCTTAGAGCCGGCGTTGTCATAGACACTTCCGGGTCATGTGGCCAGCATGACAACTCGGAACGCCGTTACCTTCCCGCCGAAGCGGTACCTATTGATCTACTCACATTTGCATGTTTTCGAACTGCTAGGTGAGCAGGAGCTGGGACGAGCAACGGGAGCTCACCCCGCCGCGCGGTTTCGAACCGCCGACCTTCCGATCAGCAGCTCAGCGGTTTAACCCGCAGCGCCACTGCGTCCCTTGAAATCAAGAGGTAGCTGACCATAATTGATATGTTGTAAAGTAAAATAGTATTGCAAGCATGCACTCTGAAAAGCATGCTTAATATGATTTGAAATTGAATTCTCATAGGCTCAGAAAAGAATTGTGAAAATGGCAAACACTGTCATCTTTATATCAAAGATTGATAAGGTTGTTAAGACCTTGAAGCACCTTCTCTGTGGAGATGGAGTTACAGTACATGTATGTGAGACTTGAAAAGTAGGGATGTTTAGCTGAATGTCATACATCTGTTTTCTGCCCTGTTCTGTAATACAGCTACAGTATCAGCATTCATGGTAAAAGGCAGCTCTAAAATGTAGTAGAGAGCATGATCACCATTGGCTCAGCTGAAGAAGTAGTCAATAAACCACAAAGGTTAGCTTGCAACAGACTGATGCGTGATATCCCAAACAGACAGGAACCTTGAGGCTATATAACAGATGAGTTTTGAACTTGTGTAAAAACAAGCCCCAAGGTTGGTTTGCCAATAAGTGCCCTCAATTCATAGAGGGCAATACTGTCCCTGTCTGCTCTCCAAAAATGGCTGGCCCATTTCGGTGTGAGGACAACCAAGCAGTGTAGATTAGTCCTAAGAGCATGGAGTTCTACTTACATTTCAAAGGGTGGGAAGAATCTAACCCTTAAAGTTCTTAGCTTAATGAACCATTGTAACCCTCAATTTTTATCTGTAATTAGGTGTATGTATTTATCAGAAACTTAAAGCTCAGGAAAATAATGTAAGAGAAATCTGATAGCCACAAATACAGTAAATGGTCTTAGAAAGCCTAACTAGTGTCCTCAGTGGAGAATTAGGATAGCTTGTAAAACAGTAACTTACACAGAAAGTAAATTACAGATGAGTCCAACCAGAAACAAAAAATAGTCATCCATATGTACCATCTACTTTGGGTACCTCCATCAAGTGAACTGTAATAATTATTAGCTGGGACAGGGTCTTACTAGTGGTGGCATCCAATTATATCTTCTCAAGCATTAATCACCTCATACTTTCCTGCTGCTAGGAATATATGGTTTTGTTGCTGCTGCTGCTATTCTTATCATTACCATTTATAATGCCTATTTTTAATTTTTAAAAAATCTGTTTTAGGGGTTTCAATCACTGCTTACACATTGAGATTGTTTGTTTGTTTCTATTCTCCTGCTAGAATTTTACTGCAAAATACAGCAAACTTACCTCTGTTTTGTTGAGGAAGGGCAATACACTTTTGCACATCCAATAAGATTTTTTTTTCCTGGGGGTGTGGGGGGTTGGCTGTTTTTGTTATTTATATGTTTTACCAGAAATAGAATTTGGGATCTTCTGGTAATAAAATTGTTCCATAAAGTTATATCAGTTATGCAATCTATGGCATAGGGACAGGCTTATCTTCATTACAGCCAGGGAAGTCAATTGGCATTATTTGATTCCTAGATAACTATATTTTTTAAATCCAAGATGACAGCAGCAATTGGCAATTACCAGCAGAAAACAAGCCAACTGGGCTGGCTGGCCTGTTTTTTGCCAGCAAGCAAAGAATGAGATGTACTTTTGCAGCATCTGAGCATGAGCAGTAACATCACTACACAATCCCCACCCCACAGTGGCATTACAATAGAGGCACCCAAAGCAGAGGGTTATTGAAGAGAGTAAGGAGGATGACCTTATTGGTGATATGCCAGAATTGTTACCTAGACAACAGGGGCTAAAGCATTTTTAAAGTCTAGAACAACAAGATAATATTTGGAAGTGGCTCAGGTAGATGCCTTCTTAATTCACAGGAGGAGGAAGAGGAGGAGGAAGCGGAGGAGGAGGATCAGAATGTGCAACATTCTGTTATTATAGCCAATCTCAATAAAAGTAGTTTTAGCCTTCCTGTGAGGTTGGTTTGGTCTACTTAGTAGGGCTGACCATTATGCAGCGATGTCATTGGCTGGCAGGGTTTGCCATAATTTGTTCTGCTTTGCTTGGAGGAAGGGTCTGGTAATGGACTGGAGACCTAGTTTATAAATTATCTTCTACAACATTCTCGTCACCTTTTCACTTAAGAGAAGTCAATGTCTGGCACACAAAACACCAACTCTTAGAGAGCAAGATGGTGGGTTATTGCTTTCATTGCTATTAATCATGGGATGCCTGAAAAAGGAATGTATTACTGCCCTATTATATATGGGTACAGTTACCCTTTTAAAGATCTTTCTCTTTTGCAGGTTTTACTGCTTTTTCACTCATGCCACAGCTGATCCCCCAAATCAAACTCCTTATGTGTTTTGCCCCTACCTACACATTAAAAGACAGTTGGAATCTTTCGGTAATCTCTCAATTATCATCTAAGGAATTCATTCAAGTAAGTTTACTGCTCACATTGCTCTCTTTTGCTTTTTCATTGATAGATAACTCACCTCCAATGTTCATCCCAGCTAATATCAGTTACGTACCCGAATGAAGACAAAAGAGAGTGTACAGTACCTTGTACCCATCCAGTCTTGATGGGGCCGAGATCATAGGTTCTTAGAAGGCACAGGTCTGGCAAGCAATCTTCAAGAGACTTAGATTATGCAGATAAAGCACTTTCAAATCATGAGCTTGATCAATTGTAGAGGAAAGATGTGACCAGAAGAAAGTGTTTTGGGGCTTTCAACTGGTTCTGCACAGCGAGGAATGCTCAGTATTGACTGGGTAGAGATAAACTCCTTAGTCATAATTATTCTTCCTCCACTACAAGCTTTTGGTGCCTTGCAGACAAATTTGGAGCAATTTCCTATCCTGTGCCAGAAGGTAAACCATTGTTTTTACTCTGATGTCTCTTGCTGAATGAATTGCTCATCCTGGGAGTAAAGCCTTGATGGCAAACCACCAGTAGTGTCCTTTAGGGCAGGGATGGCAAGAGCTCTTCACTTAAAAAATATCTCCAAGGGCTGCCCGACTTGTAACTAATGACATTGTTTCATTATTTTCCTTGTTTGGGGGTTCAGAGAGGTTGGATGGGCTAAAAATGCTGAACGACGTGCCTTAAAAGTTACAGAGGCTTTAGGCATAATTTCACTTGGGCAAATTTTTCTACTCTACAGGCCATTTAATAGAAGCTGGTGCATGTGGCTCACATGCTCCCCCTTATATTAAGAAAAATATATTCTTGTCCAAGAGTTTAATTTAATTGACTGATATACCCACTTTTTGTTCAAAGAGAACACTTTATAATGCAGAGCAGCTTAGGGCCAGCTGAACATCAGCATAACCCTGGAGACTATCCCACAAGTTCTCTTGATTTAGTTGGCTTATAGACAGGATGGTGATGGTACAGGAATGTGCTATAGCAAGGCAGAGAAAAGCTTTGGACCTGCCGGTAAAGCATTACTATTAGCTTTATTAGAATAATGGGGAAATATCAATGGATGTGCAGTGCAAGTATAAATGAATGGCACAGGTTTACCAATGTGCAGTTCCTTGAAGTCCAACAATCTCCTGGCATGGTGTTTGAATGTCAGAACTGCTTCCTTATTTTTACTGACTCTTTCTGCAGCGAGTCTATCTCATGCTTTCCTGGGCCTCCAGCAACACAGTCCCCTTCTGTCTACTGTCCCCTGCAGAATTTTTTTTTTTTATGTCCTAATGGAAAAGCAGAGAATACATAAAGCAAACTGCAGATTTAGGCATCCTCTTATGTAAAGTTTCATTCCAATATGGGCCATTGTTGTAAAGAGATGCATTGTTCTTTTGCAGATTATTTGGGGAAAGAAAGAGCTTTGCTTGGTTAGTTACAAGCAGAAGATACTGAATGCCAAGCTATGTAGTTTTGCAGTAGTGGACAAGCTCTGTCTCCTGTTGTTTTCTTATACTACAGGATATAAACAGAAGAACTTAAATGTGGTAGGTGGATTCCACATCTTTTATGCTGTTCTATAAAATATATACCCTTCCCTTCACACCCTCAAAGAACAATAAAAAAAGGAATAATATAACAGTATTATTAGTTCTTCTTCAGCAAAGGATCATTACCTTGTCGTGGTGCTGGAGCCTGAGAACCTTGATGACGCCATGAGCTAAACCGTGAAGGGCCACCCAAGACGGGAAGGTCATGACAGAGAGGTCAGACTAAATGCGATCCCTGGGGAAGGTAATGGCAACCCACCCCAGTATTCTTGCCGTGAAAACTAAATGGATCAGCACAACCAGAGATATGTCGGTATACCATCGGAAGATGAGACCCCCAGGTCGGAAGATGGTCGAAATGCTACTGGGGAGGAACAGAGGATGAGTTCAACTAGCCCCAGACGTGATGACGCAGCTAGCTCAAAGCCGAAAGGACGGCTAGTGGCCGACGGTGCTGGTGGTGAACGGCGAATCCGATGTTCTAAGGATCAACACACCGTTGGAACCTGGAATGTAAGATCTATGAGCCAGGGCAAATTGGATGTGGTTATTGGTGAGATCTCAAGATTAAAGATAGACATTTTGGGTGTCAGCGAACTGAAATGGACTGGAATGGGCCACTTCACATCAAATGACTACCAGATCTACTACTGTGGACAAGAGGACCACAGAAGAAATGGAGTAGCCTTCATAATTAATAGTAAAGTGGCTAAAGCAGTGCTTGGATACAATCCAAAAAATGATAGAATGATCTCAATTCGAATTCAGGGCAAGCCATCGAACATCACAGTGATCCAAATATACACCCCAACCACAGATGCTGAAGAAGCTGAAGTAGAGCAGTTCTATGATGATCTGCAGCACCTACTGGACAACACGCCTAAAAGATGTTATTTTCATCACAGGAGACTGGAATGCTAAGGTGGGCAGTCAAATGACACCTGGAATTACAGGTAAGTATGGCCTGGGAGAACAAAATGAAGCAGGAAATAGGCTGATAGAATTTTGCCAAGACAATTCACTCTGCATAACAAACACTCTCTTCCAACAACCTAAGAGACAGCTTTATATATGGACTTCACCAGATGGACAACACCAAAATCAGATTGACTACATCCTTTGCAGCCAAAGGTGGCGGACATCTATACAGTTGGTAAAAACAAGGCCTGGAGCTGACTGTAGTTCAGATCACGAACTTCTTCTTGCACAATTTAGGATCAGACTAAAGAGATTAGGGAAGACCCACAGATCAGCTAGATATGAGCTCACTAATATTCCTAAGGAATATGCAGTGGAGGTGAAGAATAGATTTAAGGGACTGGACTTAGTAGATAGGGTCCTGGAAGAACTCTGGACAGAAGTTGGCAGCATTGTTCAGGAGGCGGCAACAAAATACATCCCAAAGAAAGAGAAAACCAAGAAGGCAAAATGGCTGTCTGCTGAGACACTAGAAGTAGCCCAAGAAAGAAGGAAAGCAAAAGGCAACAGTGATAGGGGGAGATATGCCCAATTAAATGCAGAATTCCAGAGGTTAGCCAGAAGAGATAAGGAATTATTTTTAAACAAGCAATGCGCGGAAGTGGAAGAAGACAATAGAATAGGAAGGACAAGAGACCTCTTCCAGAAAATTAGAAACATTGGAGGTAAATTCCAGGCCAAAATGGGTATGATCAAAAACAAAGATGGCAAGGACCTAACAGAAGAAGAAGAGATCAAGAAAAGGTGGCAATATATGGAAGACCTGTATAGGAAGGATAACAATATCGGGGATAGCTTTGATGGTGTGGTCAGTGAGCTAGAGCCAGACATCCTGAAGAGTGTGTTAAATGGGCCTTAAGAAGCATTGCTAATAACAAGGCAGCAGGAGACGACGGCATCCCAGCTGAACTGTTCAAAATCTTGCAAGATGATGCTGTCAAGGTAATGCATGCTATATGCCAGCAAATTTGGAAAACACAAGAATGGCCATCAGGCTGGAAAAAATCAACTTGTATCCCCATACCAAAAAAGGGAAACACTCAAACTATCGAACAGTGGCACTCATCTCACATGCCAGTAAGGTGATGCTCAAGATCCTGCAAGGTAGACTACAGCAATTCATGGAGCGAGAATTGCCAGATGTACAAGCTGGGTTTAGAAAAGGCAGAGGAACTAGGGACCAATTGCCAATATCTGCTGGATAATGGAAAAAGCCAGGGAGTTTCAGAAAAACATCTATTTCTGTTTTATGGACTATTCTAAAGCCTTTGACTGTATGGACCATAACAAATTGTGGCAAGTTCTTAGTGGTATGGGGATACCAAGTCATCTTGTATGCCTCCTGAAGAATCTGTATAACGACCAAGTAGCAACAGTAAGAACAGACCACGGAACAACGGACTGGTTTAAGATTGGGAAAGGAGTACGGCAGGGCTGTATACTCTCACCCTACCTATTCAACTTGTACGCAGAACACATCTTGCGACATGCTGGGCTTGAGGAATCCAAGGCTGGAGTTAAAATCTCTGGAAGAAATATTAACAATCTCAGATATGTAGATGATACCACTTGATGGCTGAAAGGGAAGAGGAACTGAGGAGCCTTATGATGAATGTGAAAGAAGAAAGTGCAAAAGCTGGCTTGTAGCTAAACCTCAAAAAAACCAAGATTATGGCAACCAGCTTGATTGATAACTGGCAAATAGAGGGAGAAAATGTAGAAGCAGTGAAAGGCTGTATTTCTAGGTGCGAAGATTACTGCAGATGCTGACTGCAGTCAGGAAATCAGAAGACGCTTAATCCTTGGGAGAAGAGCAATGACCAATCTCAATAAAGTAGTTAAGAGCAGAGACATCACACTGACAACAAAGGTCCACATAGTTAAAGCAATGGTGTTCCCCGTAGTAACATATGGCTGCGAGAGCTGGACCATAAGGCTGTAAGGATTGCCTATTCTAAAACACCATCAGACTCATGAGCAGGATCACAAAGATATCTGATTTATTAAAGAATAGTGTGCAGGATCACAGAGAAAGCTGAGAATGGAAAAAGCGTGCCAAATGCAAACTAAAAACCCTCAGTACAAATGAGATCCCTCCCCCCATAGAATCTTCCCAAGCTCACAATCCCAGGTGCTCCTAACGGCTTCTGATGGTCCGCAGGAAAAGGCCTTGAGCAGAGCACATAACCCAAACACATTCCATTGAAATGAACATAGATACAGAGCTTGGCACAAGGTTTCACAAGCAGCTCCCTCCCAAACTGAAATGCGCATCAGCGCCATGGCATGTGAAATGTTACGATGTACAGTGCACATTGAAACAGTGAACATGACATACTGCCCCCCCAAAAGAAAGAAAACATTAAGTGGCAGGCTTCAAAGGGTAAGCCAAGTGGAAATGGTTAACTAAATCAGGAGCGTTAATGTGGCGAGCAGGCACCCATTCAGGATGAGGAAAGTGTTTCCAGCAGATCAGGTACTGGAGGGTGCCTCAAAGCTTGCGAGAATCAACAACCTCCTTGACTTCAAAGTGCTGTTGGCCGTCAATCATGATTGGAGCAGGAGGAGGAGGTTGGGGATGCCAGTGGGAAGAGTGGTGGACAGGCTTGAGCAGGCTGCAATGGAAAACAGGGTGCAAGCGTTTCAAATTGTGAGGCAGGTCCAACTTAACAGTAACTGGATTGATAAGAGCAATAATAGGGATAGGACCAATGAACTTGGGAGCAAGTTTTTTAGAGGGTTGTGGGGACTTGATGAATTTGGTAGAGAGATATCCTTGATCCCCAATTTTGAAATCGTGTTGCAAAGAATGACGTTTATTGGCTTGAAACTTGTAAGCACCCTGGGGATCAGCCAAAGCCTGTTGAATCACCGGCCAGGAATCAGCCAGCTTAACAGCCCAGTCAGAGGCAGAACAGGATTGGGGAGGGGTTTGTGGCAGCTCAGGGATGGGAACAAAGTCATGACCAGAAACCACACAAAAAGGGGTTTGCCCAGTGCTTTGATGTACAGCATTGTTGTAAGCCACTTCAGCAAAAGGCAGCAAGTCCACCCAATTGTCCTGATGGTAGTTTATGTATGCTCTAAGGAATTGTTCAAGGGTGGAGTTCAAAACCTCAGTAGATCCGTCAGTCTCAGGATGCAACGATGTGGACAGCACCTGTTTGATGCCAATCAATTTTAAAAATGATTTCCAAAACTGGGAAGTGAACTGTGTCCTGCGGTCGCTGACCAAATGGGAGGGGCTACCATGGAGAGGGTAGATGTGGATGAGAAATAGGCGGGCCAATTGCGGGGCCGACGGGATGGATGCACATGGAATGAAATGGGCTTGTTTGGAGAAAAAATCCTTTACAATCCAAATGACAGTTTTCTTCTGACTGGGAGGTAGGTCCACAATAAAATCCATAGAAATCTCATCCCAGGGACGGGATGGGCTGGCCACTGGCTGTAGAAGCCCCTGTGGTTTCCCTCCTTTTCGTTGTGACATGGCACAAACAGGACAGGAAGCAACATAGTCTTTTACATCACGTCTTAAGGTTGGCCACCAAAATTGACGGTGAACCAAATGCAAGGTTTTGACAAAACCAAAGTGTCCAGCAAGTTTATCATCATGGGAACGCTGCAGAACTTCAGCTCTTAAAGTTTCAGGCACATAAAGGCGGTGTTCCACCCATGCCAGACCGTTTTCAAAAGAAACATTGTCTCTATTAGCTAGCAACCAAGTGTCAGATTTCAGCGCCTGGAGAAAGTCCTTCTGTAACTGACAAGGAACTTGCACTCTCCGCTTCCCAGACAGGGCTGGCGGCGGGGTTGCCTGCACATGGGTCTGGCTCCAAGTGACGGCAACCAAGCCCAGTTGTGGTTCAGTGAGAACAGTTCCAACTATATCTGCCACATGGTCAAGGTCCTGAGGTAAACGTGACGAAGCATCGGCCAGAAAGTTTTTCTTTCCTGGAATAAATTTTAGCTGGAAGTTAAAGTGACTGAAAAATTGAGCCCAGCGAATTTGTTTAGGACTGAGACGCCGGGGGGTGCGGAGGGCTTCCAAATTCCTGTGATCAGTCCAAACCTCGAAAGGGCATTTAGCACCTTCTAGGAGGTGATGCCAGGCCTCCAAAGCGGCTTTTACAGCAAAAGCCTCTTTTTCCTAAACATGCCACCGGCGTTCAGTTTCAGAAAATTTTCTGGACAAATAAGCGCAGGGTTTCAAGTGATTTTCAGAATCTCTCTGTAACAATATAGCCCCAACTGAGGAGTCAGAAGCATCAACTTGGACCACAAAGGGGCATTCAGGATCGGAGTGCTGTAAAATAGGCTCAGCAGTGAAGAGGGTTTTTAACTTCTCGAATGCTGCCTGGCATTCAGGCGTCCAATTCAGCACTGCCCCAGGGTTTTTTACCTTGCGTGTCTCCCCCAAACCCTTGGTACGGAGCAGATCAGTAAGGGGCAAAGCAATCTCAGTGAACCCCTGGATAAATTGCCGATAGTAATTACTGAACCCTAGAAAACTTTGCAATTGCCTCCGGGTGCGGCAATGTTCCCAATTTAAAATCGCCTGAATTTTTTCAGGGTCCATTTCAATGCCCTTGTCAGATACCCTATAGCCTAGATAGTCAAGTTGGGTTTTGTGAAACTCACATTTGGAAAGCTTGGCATAAAGCTTGGCATCTCTAAGCTTACTTAACACCTGTTTGAGAAGGCGTTCGTGTTCCTCCTCGGATTCAGTGTAAATGAGCACATCATCCAAATAAACCAGGACCCCTTTAAACAAATGATCATGTAATACTTCATTAATCAATTGCATGAAGACTCCGGGCACCCCTGCTAACCCAATAAGGCAGGCTGAGAGAAGCAAGATAGATGCTTTTGAACTGTGGTGTTGGAGGAAAATTCAGAGAGTGCCTTGGACTGCCAGAAGATCAAACCAGTCCATACTCCTGGAAATAAAGCCAGACTGCTCACTTGAGGGAATGATATTGAAGGCAAAACTGAAATACTTTGGCCACATAATGAGAAGACAGGACACCCTGGAGAAGATGCTGGTGCTAGGGAGAGTGGAGGGCAAAAGGAAGAGGGGCCGACCAAAGGCAAGGTGGATGGATGATATTCTAGAGGTGATGGACTCGTCGCTGGGGGAGCTGGGGGTGTTGGCG
Source organism: Candoia aspera (assembly GCF_035149785.1). NCBI lineage: Eukaryota > Metazoa > Chordata > Lepidosauria > Squamata > Candoiidae > Candoia > Candoia aspera. The sequence goes on along the minus strand of NC_086158.1, from coordinate 75,491,150 downwards.
ACTGAGAGGAAGCTCTGGCGTGGCTGGTCCATGAAGTCATGAAGAGTTGGAAGCGACTAAACGAATAAACAACAAAATTATTAGTTCTTATGTACTAAGTTTATAAAGAGATCAGTTCATGATCTACTGTCTGTTCCTCCAACAATCCAATATTTTCAACTGCATTAGGGGAAAACAATTGGATTTCTGTTTTCTTGAAATTTCTGTTTCAACATCCATCTTTCAATTTGCAGTGTTTTCAGAATTCTCTATTTCTTCATATGCAGTAAGTTGTTTTCCAAGATGATCTATCTATAATTTTTTAGACAACAAATTTCTTAGCTATATTTCAAATGTAAAACTTTAATACATTGTAAGAATTATTAGACATTGATCACTAATAAAGGAACTTTTAAAAAATCCAATTAAAGGTGTTTTTATCACATTACTATAAAATATTATTTTTATAAAATTATAACCACATTTATCAGAGATGTTTAAAGAAATGAATGCAACATTATTAACTTAGAAAACAGAAATCCAATGCAGAGCTACAGAACTGTAAATAAGGCAAAGTCTGTTTTAAATTTCATGAAAAAAGATAGCTTCCTAATTACAGGAGGTAACAGTTTTCCTTTAGTTTGAATTGGTCAGGTTCTATCTTGAGTACTGTATCAAGTTCTGGGCACCATATTTTAAGAAAGATTCTGACAAATTGGTGCAGTTTCAGAGATGAACCACAAGGATGATCAGGGGACTAGAATTGTATTCCTATGAAGGCAGTTAAAAATAAAAATCAATAAATTATTTTTATTCTTAATCTCTCTTGATTTTCCAGAGTCGAGCAGATGTATATCTTGGGATATTTCCTGACTATACTTCTGTAAAAACAGTGATCCATTGGTTGCAGGTAAAATCTAATTTTAAAAAAAATGATAATCTAGAAATTGATTGAGAATAGGCAGTTTCACCAAGAAAGGCGGGGAGGAGAAATACAATGCAGAGATCAGCAATAGCAATAGTACATTCAGACTGTATGGATGATATCAAGAAAATATGGCTCTGAATTCACTTTCTCCCAAGTCTTCCATATCACATTGATTTTTCCTGTTTTAGCTTTTTGTGTCCTGTTGGAACCGCAAAATCCATGGTGACTTTTTAATAGGTTTCTTATTCTTGCTGTATTTTGGACTCCCTGTGACTTTAATGTCTACTGATGTTTGTGAATATTTAAGGTGTTTATTTCATCTTACACAGTAGCATTTTAAACTTCAATGAAGAAATAGTTCTTAGATGTCATAAAATTGTCTAATATGCATTATACAAATGACAAAAAAAATTACATGGTTAAGGTTATAGACTGCAATTTCTGCTTGGATTAGTTGTTTTGCAAAGAAGTAAGTATACTACACTATTCTTTTGAGAGAGTATGATTTAAAAAAAAGAATTTTTGCAAATGTTGTAGAAATGGAAGGATCTGGTCACTAAAATCCCCATTACCACATACCTATTCATATATCAAAATTAAAAATGTTAACATTCACTAGATTTCACAGTACTTATATTTTTATTTTTTGTTTTTATTTTTAGATTGCAAAATCAAATGAATTTAAATATTTTGATTATGGAAGTAAGAATAAAGCTGTATACAATATGGTAATTAAAACTGTTGCATTCTTTCTTAGAAAGTTCTTAACAGACATTCCAGAATAAGTTGTAACTTAAAACTCCTTACTAAATGAATGAATTGATTTTGATTACAGCCCTTGGCCAATCAAGTTCTCTCCCTCCCTCTTGCACTGCCTCTCTCTGCATGTCCTAAATCCTTCCTCTTCTTGTCTGTTGCAACATCTCCTGAGACTTATGTACTACACATTATCACTCCTTTGCTTTGATAGAAACAAGCAATGACAAACAAACTCTTTCAACATTAGAAAATATCAAAATTTCAAAGACAATATCCAACTGAAATGCACTTTGCACAGCATGGAAAAAATTGTCTGTGGTTAGTACAGGATTACTGCCCCCACATCAGGTTCTTATTTGCCACCCTTGATTGCTAGAAAGACAGATTTCATTATTAACTTTCTTTGTTACAGCCAGTGTGTTGGATATCCAGTTTGTACTTTCATGTACTTCTAAAATACCATTCTCCAACATTTTCTCTAATTCCACATTCATAGGTTTTACCACGGCATATGGTACTGTATATGTCTAAGGTACAACGAGGATAATGGAATCATCCATTTTAATTTTGTGAAAATATTCAGTAATTTGTCCAAGCACTTTGAACAAGAAGTTGTATCATTTTATCAGTTGAATTGAATCAGAATCATTTGATTCTGAGAATGAGTAGTGATTCTTGACATATAGTTCACAGGGTATTTTTTCTGAAGAATATTTATCAAATTTGTATGCTGCCCGACTCCCAATGACACTGGGTAGCTATGGTGGTCATATATATATTTTTTGGCCAAATAGTGGTTCTAGACTTGATAACATCAAGATAACATCAAATCTAGAACTGCTATTTGGCATGCATGCATGCATGCATGCATGCATATATATATATATATATATATATATATAATATTTTATATAAAATATTTTAGATTTTATATTTATGGCATATATTTATGCCATGGTAAAACCTATGAATGTGGAATTAGAGAAAATGTTGGAGAATGCTATTTTAGTAAAGGTAAAGGTTTCCCTTGACGTAAAGTCCAGTTGTGTCCAACTCTAGGGGGCGGTGCTCATCTCCGTTTCTAAGCCTTAGAGCCGGCGTTGTCCGTAGGACGCTTTCCGGGTCATGTGGCCAGCATGACTCACGGAACGCCGTTACCTTCCTGCCGAAGCGGTACCAATTAATCTACTCACATTTGCATGTTTTTGAACTGCTTGGTGTGCAGGAGCTGGGACTAGCAATGGGAGCTCACCCCGCTGCGCGGTTTCGAACCGCTGACCTTCCGATCGGCAGCTCAGCAGTTTAACCCGCAGCACAAAATATAAAATTATCAGCCACTTAATTGTTCCAAGCAAGTTATATTATAAATTAATCCAAACACATGAATGGGTGGGGCTAATGTTAGAAAAAAAATTGTAGTTGTTGGTAACAACTTTAATTCCTTGTTTGAAGATTCTGCATAATAAATTTTGCTGCAAGTAAAATACTGCAGATTCCAACTAACATTCACCAGCTGTAGTGGCTGATCATTTATTTTTCTTCAGAATTCACAAAGTAAACAAACTCTTCCTCCTTCTCATCTTTACTTTCTGTTGTCCTAAGAGCCTCTCCAGACTTTCTTCTTGCATGTGGTTGTTTTATGTTTTGGTTAACAGGCTTGCTTATAACAAATTTGAGCTAAATGTCCTATATTTTGGTAATATAAATAGGTAGTGTTCAGTGCATTACATTGTTCTCTGTAATGATGCAATAATCCACAATGATAACAAGTAATTTTTGCCTGTGACTTATTTGAATCTTGGAACACTGTGTTCCTAAACATCTTTAGAACTTGGCCTTTTCACCATCTTTCGCTAATGAGTCTGGATCTATAGAGATACCTTGTCATTACTCCCATTAGATGACTTCTTGATCTTTTTTGTATAATCTAGCAGTGATAACTACTTTATCCAATGTTAATTCTTCCTGCTGCAGATATTTATCATGCATTTTCCCACCCCTTGGTGTTTTATCATGGCTGCTTCGAAGTTTCCATACTTCTATGATTTAGTTAATTCCCTAACACGTGGACCTATAGATTCCTTAGTTGCTTGTACTCTGTGTCCGAATTTAAACCATTCCATCACATTTCTACAGGGAACAAAATGTTTATCCAAAGCAACTTTAGCTGGTGAAAAGATACTTAATTTTTTTTTAAAATCCATTGCACTGGAACTCCCAAGTAGTGCAGCAGGACAACCCTTCACATTGCATCTTTCTCCTTGTCCGGCTCTATAGGATTTCATATATGGCAAAAGTGTCCAACCACAGCTTATACTCTGTATATTCAGAGGCTAGGGAGCAGGAAGACCAGAGAGGCCAATGCTTAGGTGGCATTGCAGGATCCCACCGTTATCATCAATTGTTCTATTCTTTTTAGGGGATTCTCAATAGAGATTCTAGAATAATATGTCACTTAAATCTCTTTATTACATAATATGTTACTGAAGGCACAGCCTCATGTGGCGCAGAGCGGTAGGCAGCAGTATTGCAACCAAAAACTCTCCTTACAACCTGAGTTCGATCCCAGCGGAAGCTGGATTCTTGGGTAGCCTGCTCAGGTTGACTCAGCCTTCCATCCTTCTGAGGTCGGTAAAATGAGCACCCAGATTGCTGGGGAAGGTGACAACTGGGGAAGGCAATAGCAAACCAACCCGCCTATAGTCTGCCAAGAAAATGTCATGAAAGTGGCATCCCCCAAAAGGGTCAGATGTAACTTGGTGCTTGCACAGGGGAACTTTCACTTTCACATGTTACTGAAGAAGTGTCTATGGCGAAACAAGAAGAGACAAGGCCAAGAATGAATGGGAGGTGAATGAATATGGATTGAATATAAAAGTGCTGGTTTATAAGACTGCCTCTAGGCATAACATAGAATTGGAGGCTGCAGCTCAGTGCTGTCAACCTTTTCCGAAAAATAAAAGATAAAGATGAGCAGAAATGATAAGAAAGTCCCATGGGGAGGAGATAGAGGAATGATGATAAATTAGTGTGGTCACCTATACAGTGGCAATGAATTTGGACTAAGAATGCTCCCCACAAGGCAGGCATTTTTAGAGTGTCCCTAATATGCCTCTGAAGTTCTAAGCATGCCCACCATCCCAAAATATTTTCTACCCTGATCATGCAAGAAGGTAACAACCTTTGGTATAACTCCATTCTTTGCCTCAACAGACATCCCCTCCATTTTACAGAATAGAAGACATGGTTGTGCCAACAGCTGTGTGGAATGCTGGACACGACCAGGTGGTAACTCGGACTGACATAAGACTGCTGCTTCCTCGAATTAAAAATTTAGTGTTCCATAAGGAAATTCCCGACTGGAAACATCTAGATTTTATTGTTGGTCTTGATGCCCCAGAGCAACTCTACCCTGAAATATTGGATTTGATGCAGAAGTATAAATAAATAATTAACTGTTCTATGTTAATGTAGAAATTGCTTTTGGACATTTCTAAATTTTGTCTTTACAAATTTGTCTTTATGCTCTATTCTGTAATTGATTTGTGTTTCTTTATGTTAATTGGCATATGTTTCTGCATCATCATCATCTTTGTTGTTGCAGAGATAGACTGCTTATTCTTGCTACAGAATATGAACTAATCTTTGAAGATTAATATATCGTTTATGATATTGTCATGTTCACTGATTCAATGTAGTTTATACATCGTAACGTTTCACATGCCCTGGCGCTGATGCGCATTTCTGTTTGGGAGGGAGCTGCTGTGAAACCTTGTACCAAGCTCAGTATGTGAAATCAGTACAATGGAATGTGTTTGGGTTATGTTATCTGTTCAAGGCCTTTTCCCGCAGACCATCAGAAACTGTTAGGAGCACCTGGGATTGTGAACTTGAGAAGACTCTGCGGGGGGAGGGATTTCATTTGCACTGAGGGTTTTTAGTTTGATTTGGTGTGCTTTCATCATTCTCAGCTTTCTCTGTGATCCTGCATACTATTCTTTAATAAATCAGATATCTTTGAATTCCTGCTCATGAGTCTGATGGTGTTTTAGAATAGGCAACCATTACATAAAGCTGAGAATCCCAAAGTTGTACCATTAGCTCCTACCAAGATCAGTCTCTTGTGAGGGAAAATAGTTAACAATGGTGGAGTCAAAATCCACGACCGGGGGACTCGAGGAGACGGCTAGCTTGATGCCTGAGTCAATGGTCAAGAGCAGAGAACTGAATCTCACCCTAGAACCTTCAGAATCCTGAGACCTGTCAAGGGAACAAAATGAAGCAGGACATAGGCTGATAGAATTTTGCCAAGACAATTCACTCTGCATAACAAACACTGTCTTCCAACAACCTAAGAGACGGCTTTATACATGGACTTCACCAGATGGACAACACCGAAATCAGATTGATTACATCCTTTGCAGCCAAATGTGGCGGACATCTGTACAGTCGGTAAAAACAAGGCCTGGAGCTGACTGTAGTTCAGATCACGAACTTCTTCTTGCACAATTTAGGATCAGACTAAAGAGATTAGGGAAGACCCACAGATCAGCTAGATATGAGCTCACTAATATTCCTAAGGAATATGCAGTGGAGGTGAAGAATAGATTTAAGGGACTGGACTTAGTAGATAGGGTCCTGGAAGAACTCTGGACAGAAGTTGGCAGCATTGTTCAGGAGGCGGCAACAAAATACATCCCAAAGAAAGAGAAAACCAAGAAGGCAAAATGGCTGTCTGCTGAGACACTAGAAGTAGCCCAAGAAAGAAGGAAAGCAAAAGGCAACAGTGATAGGGGGAGATATGCCCAATTAAATGCAGAATTCCAGAGGTTAGCCAGAAGACATAAGGAATTATTTTTAAACAAGCAATGCGCGGAAGTGGAAGAAGACAATAGAATAGGAAGGACAAGAGACCTCTTCCAGAAAATTAGAAACATTGGAGGTAAATTCCAGGCCAAAATGGGTATGATCAAAAACAAAGATGGCAAGGACCTAACAGAAGAAGAAGAGATCAAGAAAAGGTGGCAATATACAGAAGACCTGTATAGGAAGGATAACAATATCGGGGATAGCTTTGACGGTGTGGTCAGTGAGCTAGAGCCAGACATCCTGAAGAGTGAGGTTGAGTGGGCCTTAAGAAGCATTGCTAATAACAAGGCAGCAGGAGACGACGGCATCCCAGCTGAACTGTTCAAAATCTTGCAAGATGATGCTGTCAAGGTAATGCATGCTATATGCCAGCAAATTTGGAAAACACAAGAATGGCCATCAGATTGGAAAAAATCAACTTATATCCCCATACCAAAAAAGGGAAACACTAAAGAATGTTCAAACTATCGAACAGTGGCACTCATTTCACATGCCAGTAAGGTAATGCTCAAGATCCTGCAAGGTAGACTTCAGCAGTTCATGGAGCGAGAATTGCCAGATGTACAAGCTGGGTTTAGAAAAGGCAGAGGAACTGGAGACCAAATTGCCAATATCCGCTGGATAATGGAAAAAGCCAGGGAGTTTCAGAAAAACATCTATTTCTGTTTTATGGACTATTCTAAAGCCTTTGACTGTGTGGACCATAACAAATTGTGGCAAGTTCTTAGTGGTATGGGGATACCAAGTCATCTTGTATACCTCCTGAAGAATCTGTATAACGACCAAGTAGCAACAGTAAGGACAGACCACGGAACAACGGACTGGTTTAAGATTGGGAAAGGAGTATGGCAGGGCTGTATACTCTCACCCTACCTATTCAACTTGTATGCAGAACACATCATGCGACAAGCTGGGCTTGAGGAATCCAAGGCTGGAGTTAAAATCTCTGGAAGAAACATTAACAATCTCAGATATGCAGATGATACCACTTTGATGGCTGAAAGTGAAGAGGAACTGAGGAGCCTTATGATGAATGTGAAAGAAGAAAGTGCAAAAGCTGGTTTGCAGCTAAACCTCAAAAAAACCAAGATTATGGCAACCAGCTTGATTGATAACTGGCAAATAGAGGGAGAAAATGTAGAAGCAGTGAAAGACTTTGTATTCCTAGGTGCAAAGATTACTGCAGATGCTGACTGCAGTCAGGAAATCAGAAGACACTTAATCCTTGGGAGAAGAGCAATGACAAATCTCGATAAAATAGTTAAGAGCAGAGACATCACACTGACAACAAAGGCCCGCATAGTTAAAGCAATGGTGTTCCCTGTAGTAACATATGGCTGCGAGAGCTGGACCATAAGGAAGGCTGAGAGAAGGAAGATCGATGCTTTTGAACTGTGGTGTTGGAGGAAAATTCTGAGAGTGCTTTGGACTGCAAGAAGATCAAACCAGTCCATCCTCCAGGAAATAAAGCCAGACTGCTCACTTGAGGGAATGATATTAAAGGCCAAACTGAAATACTTTGGCCACATAATGAGAAGACAGGACACGCTGGAGAAGATGCTGATGCTAGGGAGAGTGGAAGGCAAAAGGAAGAAGGGCCGCCCAAGGGCAAGATGGATGGATGATATTCTAGAGGTGACGGACTCGTCCCTGGGGGAGCTGGGAGTGTTGACGACCGACAGGAAGCTCTGGCGTGGGCTGGTCCATGAAGTCACGAAGAGTCGGAAGCGACTAAACGTATAAACAACAACACCCTCTACCTCTCATGAAGGACATGTTAGCTCATTTGTCAAAGGGCGAGATTTTCTCCAAGCTCGATCTTCGCGAGGCCTATTTCCGCATTCACATAAAAGCTGGGGATGAGTGGAAAAGTGCTTTTAATTGCCCACTAGGGTCTTTTCAGTACAAAGTCCTCCCTTTTGGGTTAGCAGGGACACCTGGAGTCTGCATACAGTTGATTAATGAAGTATTACATGATCATTTGTTTAAAGGGGTCCTGGTTTATTTAGATGATGTTCTCATTTACACTGAAACCAAGGAGGAACACAAACACCTCCTCAGACAGGTGTTACGCAAACTTAGAGATGCCAAGCTTTATGCCAAACTTTCCAAATGTGAGTTTCACAAAATCCAACTTGACTATCTGGACTATCAAGTGTCTGACAGAGGTATAGAAATGGACCCTGCAAAAATTCAGGTGATTCTAAATTGGGAACGTCCCTGCACCCAGAGGCAATTACAAAGTTTCCTAGGGTTCAGTAATTACTATCGGCAATTTATCCAGGGGTTCAGTGAGATTGCTCTTCCCCTCACTGATTTACTCCGTACCAAGGGCTTGGGGGAGACATGCAAAGTAAAAAACCCTGGGGCAGTGCTGAATTGGACGCCTGAATGCCAGGCAGCATTCGAGAAGTTAAAAACCCTCTTCACTGCTGAGCCTATTCTACAGCACCCTGATCCTGAACGCCCCTTTGTGGTCCAAGTTGATGCTTCTGACTCCTCTATTCGGGCTATTTTGTTACAAAGGGATTCAGAAAATCACTTAAAACCCTGTGCTTATCTATCCAGGAAATTTTCTGAAACAATGCCATTGGCATGTTTGGGAAAAGGAGGCGTTTGCTGTGAAAGCAGCTTTAGAAACCTGGTGCCATCTCCTTGAAAGAGCTAAATGCCCTTTCGATGTTTGGACCGATCACAGGAATTTGGAAGCCCTCCACACCCCATGACGTCTCAGTCCTAAACAGATTCGCTGGGCTCAATTTTTCAGTTGCTTTAACTTCCAGCTAAAATTTATTCCAGGAAAGAAAAACTTTCTGGCTGATGCTTCATCACAGTTACCTCAGGACCTTGACCAGGTGGCAGATGTGGTTGGGACTGTTCTCACTGAACCACAACTGGACTTGGTTGCTGTCACTCAGAGCCAGACCCATGTGCAGGCAACCCCGCCCCCAGCCCAGTCTGGGAAGCGGAAAGTGCAAGTTCCTTGTCAGTTACAGAAGGACTTTCTCCAGGTGCTGAAAGAGGTTGCTAGCTAATAGAGACAATGTTTCTTTTGAAAACGGTCTGGCGTGGGTGGAACACTGCCTTTATGTGCCTGAAACTTTAAGAGTTGATGTTTTGCAGTGTTCCCATGATGATAAACTTGCTGGACACTTTGGTTTTGTCAAAACCTTGCATTTGGTTCACCGTCAATTTTGGTGGCCAACCTTAAGACGTGATGTAAAAGACTATGTTGCTTCCTGTCCTGTTTGTGCCATGTCACAACGAAAAGGAGGGAAACCACAGGGGCTTCTACAGCCAGTGGCCAGCCCATCCCGTCCCTGGGATGAGATTTCTATGGATTTTATTGTGGACCTACCTCCCAGTCAGAAGAAAACTATCATTTGGGTTGTGAAAGATTTTTTCTCTAAACAAGCTCTTTTCATTCCATGTGCATCCATGCCGTCAGCCCAATTAGCATGCCTATTTCTCATCCACATCTACCGCCTCCACGGTAGCCCCTCCCATTTAATCTCTGACCGTGGCACACAGTTTACTTCCCAATTTTGGAAATCATTTTTAAAATTGATTGGCACTAAACAAGCACTGTCCACATCATCCCATCCACAGACTGAAGGTTCTACTGAGATTTTAAACTCCACTCTTGAACAGTTTCTTAGAGCATACATTAACTACCATCAGGATGATTGGGTGGAGTTGTTACCTTTTGCTGAAGTTGCTTACAACTTCAAGCCATTGCTTGCACTTGCTTTAACCAGAAGTAAAGCCTTAGCAGCCTAACTTTGGTGTAGGGTTGTGCATGTGTGCACATGGTTGGCCTAGAACAAGACATATGGTAAGTACTGACTCAACTGACAAGAGTGTTTCTGCCTTTGTGAAGTAGTCCATGAATTACTGAGTTTAGCCTGCAACAAACTGAAGGATGCCATCCCAAACAGACAGGAACACCTGAGGTGAGATAACATGGAAAAGTATACTGTACTTCAAAGGTGGAGTAGAAAAACATGCCCTAAGGTCTCCTTGATGGGGAGTGGGGAATTAATTGAAGGAAAGGTCACCATTTCTTCCCTCCAAAAATGGCTGCTGGCCCATTCTGGTGACAGGGCAGTGTGGCTAAGCCTTTGTCTAAATAGTTAAAAAAGAGAATTAAGTCCAGCATTATCTGATCATCTTGAAGTTTGAGATGGATAACCCAGTTTCCAAACCACAAATCAGCAATTTGGATTTACAGTCTATTTTGCTTAGGATTGGGGTGGAAGCATCTTTATCTCTATAGCCTTGTACATCCCTTTCATAACTTCCATCTTGTTTCCTCAAGATTTTTCTCTTCATTGTTTTTCTAAGATGTTCAATCCAAATGACCTCCTAGCACCTTCCATGGGGGGAGGTGATGAGGCAATAAGCAGAAAACAGTTTCTGACAGCTTCACATTGAAGACACCTCTGAAAGAGTTCACTAAATTTCAAGAGCTTGCAACACCCCTAGGTGAAGACTCAGCATAGTAGGGATGTGTGCAAAAAGTTAACAGCACACATGAGCAAGAATAGGGACATGTGCAAAATGTGACAATGCGCATGAGCAAGAATCAGGAGTTAGTTGATGCAGATTAGTAGCTAGGTAACTGATCAAGATGGTATGCATAGGTATTTGCAAAACACATAAGCATGTTAAGATAGTAAAGCAATGCTGGCAGATCCTAGACTGAGAATTCCACAGTTTGCATAGTTTATTGCTTCAGGGCTGAAAAGCTGCTTTTCACTTCATATTTTGTTGCAAGAATTTTACTTCATATTTCATTGCAGAAATGTATAAAAAGTTTGTTAATCTGAGAGCCTTTGTGCTTGGCTTTGGAATATTATTCCCCTTGCACCTTCTGTGCAGAATAAATATTTGATTATCTCCACCCTTGGTATATTGTATTGGGCAAAATTGCATGTCAGGCCACAAACCCAGAGCTTTTGGGAAAACCGAGGGACCAAAAGGCAAGATGGCAGATGTGGTGTTGCAATGCCAACCCTACCCCTTTCGTATGTACAGTCTGTGTGATGTCATGCATGTATAAATGGAGTGGGGCTTGATCGCAAAGATACATCTGCCATCTTGCCGTTTTGACTTCCACCCCCTTGCAGACACCACTAATATTCCATTTCATTTAAAGCCACTAACATTTAAAAACAACCCCCCCCCCCACCCAAAACTGACAGGTATGAAATGAGGTTGGTCATTCATGCAGCCATTATGGTTTCAGAACAATTCATAGTCAGAAGGCATTTGAACCCCCAAGAATTAATGACCATTATAAATTGCTGATTCATTGTTTGGAAAATTCTTATGTTTCTTTTTCACCTAGTATCCAATATGGGTGTCAGCAGGCGTGTCTGCAGGTATAGTCAAAGAAGTCAAGATGGTGGCCACAGTGATGCTAATGAAGCTCCGTCTGTTTTTATGTGAGTCATACATATGCTTTACATTTTCCTGGCAAGGCTTGACTTAATTATCTTCCTTTATACCTTTTAAAATTCATTCACTAATTAAGAAAGCCCAATTAATTTTAATTCACATCCTAAAAAGAAATACAATGTCCTGGCAAATGTAAATGCTGATATTCACTGAGCAAAGCACTAGCTGAACCTGTATGATCAGATATTGCACACCAGCCTAAGGCCGGAAAACACAATATGTTTGCACAATAATTATGCATATTATACAGTGGGTAACCACACAAATCAGATATATGATATCCTCTTTGGTTGACCTTGATTTTGTGGTTGCATATGGAAAATCGACATCAATCACTTTACAAAAAAGATCATCCAATCCTGATTAATCCCTCGTTTAGCAATCAGTTATTCTTCTCTTGCATTTGAAAGTGTGCATTTGACCTTTATCTTAGTTTTTTTGTTCACACAATTGGTGCCCGCTGGTGGCCACAATTGGTGCCCATTGGTACTACCTTGGTCCTATGATTTGGGGATGGGAGGACCAGCTCAACTGTTAAGGACAAATACAGTTCCAGTTTTGATATGTTTTTCTTCCTCTGAGAAATGCTTAGAAGCCCTGGAGAATTCATTCTCACAACCAAGTAGAAACATACATGGACACATTCGTTCATACCCATCATAATATTCCTTTGGGGATAGGTCCTATTTGCAAATCACAGGTAAAGAGTAGAAAGTAGCAAGCAAAGACAGGAGATAAAAGAAAAGAAAATCTCCCTAACTCTAGTTTACATTAGACCTCTCCATACTTTTCTATCCATGTCTTAAACATTTCTATCTATTTTCATCTTTAGTAAACATTCTGCCAGGTTCCACAAATTTATCTACCATTTGCTCTAATTTTATTCTGTTTGTGTATGAGTTGCAATCATTCATTCTATTTTCCTTGCCAAACACAACAATGGTTAATGAATCATTGACTCATTAATTTTCAGAACCATTCTTTTCATTGCATCATGCAATCTATCTAACATTCACTGCAAATCAGCCAACAGGGCATTGTCTGCATACAAAAGTACATTTATATTCACATCCCCAACCAACTCACTTGTCATATCATTACAAGCATTCCTTACATATTTATCCATATGTGCATTAAACAACAAAGGGGATGTCACAAATCCTTGTCTTAATCTCTGGTCAAGGCTGAACTATTCAGTAAGCTTGTCATGTATTCCCCGATACGCTTCACTTCTCTCACATACAGCTCTCATAGCATTCAGCAACCAAATTTGAATTCCATATCTGTGGAAAGCATTTGTGAGAAACGTACTCACTGAATAAATTTTGAGAAGCAGCAAAAAGATTTCTATTAGCGTTCTTGCAAGGACGGGTGCCCAGTCAAGATAGGCACACCCCTTCACACCAAACATGCAGTTTTTTTCTCTATCCCAGCCGGTGGAATCCCTCCTCCTTTTCCCCATTGGATAGGTACTTAGGAGTTTACAGCCTATCTGAGACACCTAAAATTCTGCAGGAAGTCCCGCCTTTGTTTGTATCTCCCATTCCTCACTTTTTATCTCCCCTAGTCCCCTATTTATTCTTTTCCTTATAAGGCAGCCGACCCCCTTGGAGCGAGGTCAGGGTCTTGTCTGACCACAAAGCTTGCTAGTACTGGTTTGGAGCATATTTTCAGCTTGGGTAGACAGCCTACTTCCTTTATACCTGCCCTTATGGAGGAACAGTCTCCTGCTTGCCCAACCACATATATCCCACATCCTCAATATTTTGCAAGCTGAGTTTTGCAAGCTACTGGGAAAGCAATCTTATAGAAATAGCTATTGCAAAAACAACATTGTGACCCTCCCCCTTTTTCTCACAACCCCCCCCCCCTTTTCTTTTTAACATCCTGTTGCTTTTTGCAACTTTATAATTCGGTCTCATCTGAATTTTTTAATTGTTGGAGTAAGTCCTCACAATTCCTGCCACATTCCTCTTTATCACCTAGACCACTCTCACCTTCTTCTTTCATTAACATCAGAGTTTCACTGTAAGGTGGAGGTTTTAAAGGCATCTGTTTAGAGATTGCAGTTTCTATTAGTCTTTGCATTAATCCCCTAACACAAGGAATTACACAGCATCCCAGAGCCACCAATACTCCCACCACCACGCCCGGTGAGGTGAGGAGAGATATTATTACCCCTTTCCATTTACCGAACCAAGGATCCAACAGCCCTGTAAGGGAAGTGTCTACTCCTGCATTTTCAGCCAACGCTTCAGACAGTAATGGTTCTATCGGGGGCAGTGTTGCTTGGAATAAAGGTACAACTTCCTCCTAGCATTACGCAGACCCCCCCCCCCTTTTCAGCTAACAGCATATCCAATGCCATTCTATTTTCCCAGGCTACTCTACTAGTAGCATCTAATTGTTCTGCAATACCTTTTACAGCATCTCTGGTATAGTTTATGAACCTTTGTTGGTTATAATAGATGTAGTTGATCCAATCCACATTCTTATTGATTGTTACGCACCAAAATAGAAATGATTCAAATCCTGCTAAAATCTGATTTCTAGCCTTAAATTCATCCGGCACTCCCCTAGGTACTCCTATCTCATCTATATACACTGTATTGTCAAACGATCCTCCCGGTGCATTCCTCTTAGTCTTTCTAGTTGTTAGGGTACCTTTTTCAAAAGCCAGGGTAAATGGAATGGCCAGTTGCACCAAAGCACAAGTACTTGTCCACAGGGAAGGAAGTGTAGTTCTAATCATCTTCTCTCCACAATACCACCATAAGGCTGCCCTGGCTATTTTAATGTTAGAATAGTTTCCTGAATCTTCTCTAGCTGTAATATTGAGAAGGCTTACACAATTTTTCACTCTCCCTACTTCTTTGGTGAAACTGGTTCCACTTCTCTCTTTACAGGCTGAATAACTTCCCTGAGTTATAGAAAAGGCTGGGAGTTTACCATGGTTCTTTAGAGGGAATAAGAGTGCTAAGGACTTACAACTCTCATTCCCCCAAGCTGTCTCATTTTGGAATAAGGCCATCATGCACTGCGTGCCACCCGAGCCTGTGTCCCAACCCAAAGGGAAGGAGACCACTTGAGCCGTTGGGCGACTGGTAGCGCAGGCATAACGGTTGCTTTTATTTAGACTACTTGCTGTATATCTCACCCATTCTAACCAGGTATTGGTGTCCCCATATCCAGTCTCTATCTCAAGAGTTTGTTGTAAATTAGTTACCTCTATGATCTGTATCTCCCTTAGTTCATTGTCAATCCCCTTCCACTCCTCTTTTAGAGATGTTGGGTTGGGGTCGGTGTCTCCTGCTGTTCTTTCCTCTCTTTGATTACCCTTAGCAGGAGACAGCAACCAGAAGGGCCTTTTTCTTCATCTATTTTTATTCCAATTCTAGTGTTGTTTACACTAGAGGGGAGTCCCTTTTCCTTTGACTCCCAAGAGGTTGCCTTTACAGACATCAGAACTGGGTTACAAGTTTTATCCTTACATTTCTGGGTATTGGAGTGTAACCTGAAGAAACTTATTTTGGTTTCCATCAATGTGGAGGATGCTGGTCTCCATAATCTCCCAGACCTTCCAAATAACGAGGGGGAACCTGATACCCGAAAGGTTGCAGGTCCTAGGCCCCTTTGGTTAGTAGTCCACCGGGCACCACGGGTCTGGTCACCCCCCACCATCCACATATTTTTCGATATCTTTGCATATTTTCTTTGAATTTCTAAGGTCCTGCAATTTATGATGTGGCATGCATCAAATTTAACTGTTTGCGACTCTCCCTTTTCTGGAAGGTTAATGATAAGCTTCTCCTTACTCTTGACTCATTCCCATCTCTCCCAGAAGTAATATCAGACATATCCACATTATTCCAGTTATCATTTCTTTCCAAAACTACAGTACTCAAATCTATGCTGTCACACTTTCTCTTACAATCTATGTGTACTACACAACAATCTATACAATGAGCACAACAGCAACATTCAATAATGCAATTGCAATCACAAAACTTACACATTGGTTGATAATATATCAGGTATGGCAACAGTGTCCTACTCAGGTTTCGTCTCCCCACAAAAGAACTGATGTTCCACAATACAGGAAATAAACAGACCCCACAGGACAAAAAGAGAAAACCCCAAAATTCCTATCAACCCCCACTCAAGCATAAACATCACTACTTTTTGTATAGTTTTATTTTAAGCGGCTCCTCAGATGGCTTTGTCTCCCACTCTGGAGTGGGTTCATCCACTGGTCCTTTTATCCTGGTATAGTGAGTCCAGCCTTTTTCGGCTGTTCGTACAGCGGTTTCTGTTGTAACACCTGGAACGGACCCTCCCACTCTGGTTGCAGCTTTGACTCCTTCCAGGACTTTATCAGGACCCACTTTCCTGGTTGTATTTTATGGACTGCAAACTCCAACGGTGGCATTTGTGCCAACAATCCTTTGTGCCTGGGAGAAGACAAAACAGAGGACAACCCCAGTATATATTTCTTTAGAAACACATCCTTACTCTTCAGCTGTGGCATTTTTCCAGGATCTGCAAGATAAGGCAAGCCAAACAACATTTCATATGGTGATATACCCACATCTTTTCTAGGGTTTGTCCTAATTCTCAACAAGGCTAAAGGTAGACACTTAACCCAGCATAACTTAGTTTCTAAGACAAGTTTGGACAGTTGTTTCTTTAGGGTTTGGTTCATCCATTCTACTTTTCCCGATGAAGGTGGATGCCATGGCATGTGAAAATCCCAAGCTATTCCCACCCTTCTCATGATATGTTGGAATACTTTAGAGGTAAACTGGGATCCTTGGTCTGAGTCCACATGTTCCACCATCCCATATCTAGGAATTATTTGTTCTAGGGGTACCTTAGAGACCAGTGCAGCAGTGGCTGAGTACATGGGATAGGCCTCCACCCATCCAGTTAAATGATCGACTAGCACCAGCAGGTATTTCAGTTTTCCTACTGGTGGCAACTCTGTAAAGTCTGCCTGAATGCTTTGCAATGGTCTCAGACTTACTGGTCTCCCCCCTAAGGGTTGTTTCTTCAATGTTTTCTTGTTTACCTTCTTACACACCACACATCTTTCACAAATTTGCTTGGCTACAGTATAGATTCCTATACACCCCTATTTTCTTAGTATCAAGTCACACATTGCTTGAGTTCCCCAGTGGCTTCCTTGGTGTAATATAGCCATCAACTCTCTCATTATTTGTTTATTCACCATTTCCCTTCCATCTGGAAGAACCCACCTCCTTTCTTCCATTTTGATAGCTCCCACTTGCTCTAACTCTTTTTCCTGCTCTGGTGTGAACACAGGAAAGTTTGTTACGCTGGGTACTCTTGGAGTTAGATGAAAACATTTAACTTCACTTTGCATCCCAGCTTCCTTGGCCACCTTATCAGCCAAATGGTCACCTTTTACTTCAAAAGAAAATCCCCTTTGGTGTCCACCCACATGTACCACAGCAATTTCTATAGGCAACATTAAGTCCTCCAACACTTGTTTAAGTAATGCTTCATGTGTTAATTCCTTCCCCTGTTTATCATTCCCCTTTCATGCCAGATTTTTCCAAAAGTATGCACCACTCCAAATGTATATTTTGAATCTGTATATATTGTACCTTCTTTATTTTGTAGTAGTTTCAGAGCTTGGCTTAAAGCATACAATTCACATGTTTGGGCTGACCAGTTGTTGGGCAGCCTTTCAGCCTTTAAGGTTTGTAGGGTTTTTCCATCTATTACTGCATACCTGTTGTGTCTTTTGCCTTCTATTACACTTGATGACCCATCTATAAACAGGCTTTCCCCTTGGTGTAGGGGAACATGGCTCAAATCCTCCCTAATCTTGGTTTGATAATTAATTATATCCAAACAATTATGTTCAATCTGATCGCTACCTGCCTCTTCTCCTTTCCACAGGAAGCTGGCAGGATTTAAGCAGTTTTCGGTTGTCAGAACCAAGTCATCCTTTTCTAACAATATGGCCTCATATTTCAAAATCCTAGAGTCAGTCAACCATATTCCAGCCTTTTGCATCAGGATGGTTCTTACCTGATGAGGGGTACTAACTACTAATGCTTCCCCAAATGTTAATTTTCTAGTCTCCTCTACTAGCAGGGCAGTAGCAGCAACTGCCTGTACACGTTCAGGCCAGCCTCTAGACACTGGGTCCAATAGCTTAGATAAATAGGCTACGGGCTATGTCTTTCCTCCCCAATTTTGTGTCAATACCCCCAAAGCAGTTCCCTTGTCTGTTGTTACAAACAAGTGGAAGGGCTTAGTCAATGATGGCAGGGCCAGGACCGGGGCCGTTATCAAATCTTGTTTTAACTGCTGTATCAATTCCTGCTCCTTCCCCACTGTATGTGATCTGGTTCTTCATCTAACAACTTGGCATATAGTTCCTTAGTTTTGGTGGCATAAGACTCTATCCATAAGTGGCAATATCCCATCAAGCCTAAAAATTTTCTTAGCTGTCACTTAGTTCTGGGCACAGGTAAGTCAACTATCCCTTTTATCCTTTCAGGGTTTATTCTTCTTTTTCCCTCACTTATCAGATGTCCTAAATATTTCACTTCCTTTTCTACATATTGTAACTTATTCTTTGACACTCTCAAGCCTTTAGCCCCTAGAAAGTTTAATAGACTGTTTGTGGCTTGAGTCACTTCTCCTTTCTTCTTCCCCAGTAATCAACAAATTATCTACATATTACAATAATTTGGTGCCTAGTGGTACTTTAAATTTTTCCAGGACTTGTTCCAGCACTTCCCCAAACAAATTAGGAGATTCTGTAAATCCCTGGGGCAGCACTGTCCATCTTAGCTGCTGTTTGTGTCCGGTGTCTGGGTGCTCCCACTCGAAAGCAAACATGTCTCTACCATTTTTATCTGAAGGACAAGACCAAAATGCATCCTTCAAATCTATCACACTAAACCACCCGTGTTCATGCGGTATTTTACTCATCAAAGTGTAAGGATTTGGTACCACTGGGTGGCGCACTTGTACTATTTTATTCAGGCTTCTTAAATCTTGTACCAGACGATAGGGCCCTTCTGCAACTTCTTTTGGATTTCTGGCCAAGCTCTAGTCACAAAATGGACTTTTAACAGTCCTTGTGCGACTGGATCGTCTGGATTCATTCCAGAGTATTTTCGCATTTGCTCTCTCAGGCGTTGTAAAAACGCTGAGGGTGTTTCCTCTTTTT
Source organism: Candoia aspera (assembly GCF_035149785.1). NCBI lineage: Eukaryota > Metazoa > Chordata > Lepidosauria > Squamata > Candoiidae > Candoia > Candoia aspera. The sequence continues at coordinate 75,471,945 of NC_086158.1, read as the reverse complement.
CCTGCTGTACTTCAAAAGCTTTCTGGAAATTTTGGGACTTTGGTACAGCCTGTCTAATTCCTTCTATGATCAAGTCCCTCAAATCAGTCATATTAGTTCTATGAGCAGCATTATTGTGATCCCAATTCGGATTTACATTGGGAAACTTTTTCTCAGCTGGTGCTACACCAGGGGCTGGGGGATGCTTTTTCTCCCATTCCATCACAGCTGCTCTTCTGATCATTCCCCTTTCTTCTCCACTAAATAATATATTCAATATGGCCATCATCTCAGTCCAAGTATAGATATTTGGGCCAAGGAACTGATCTAACTGTATTGCTAGGCCAATAGGGTCTTCTATCAAAGATTTCATTTCCTTTTTAAAACTTCGTATGTCTCCACTATTAAGGGGTGCATCTACATAACCAATTCCACCCCCTTCCATGGGGACCTCTCGTAGGGGATAGGTTGTTATTATAGTTTCCCCAGAAAAAGGAAGATTGGCTAGATCCCTCTTGCACTGTTCTAGCTCTTGTCTTAATTTAGAAAACTTGGAGGAGTGGGGAGGGGGAGGGGCCGAGGCTGTCACTGGGACAGGTCCCAGATTCTCCGGCCCTCCTTCCTCCTCTTGTTCCCCTCCAAACCGCTAGTCTCCATCCACCTGATCTGGATTTGCAGGCGAAGGAGGCAAATTATCAAGGGGGTCCCAAGATTTTTCTTTCATTTTCTGACCCCCTTTAGTTTCTTTGGCCCTAAGAGGCATCATTAGGCTGGTAGATTCTACCCAACACTGGGCATATTTTGATTCCTCCTCTGGCCAAGGCTCCTTATTGTTAACATAAATGTTTAGGGCTTGTCTCACCCAATCTTCCCAAAATCCAAACTTGGGCCACCAGACAGCTGTCCCTTTTATAGGTTCTTTGGGCCACACAAAACAACAGTACTGTATCATTTTCTTCTTATCTTTATCCCTTGTACAAGACACATGTTTCCAATTTTTCAACATCACTCCTAAAGGACTATCTGGAGGAATGTTACCCGGACTACCTTTCCTGGAGTCCTTATTTCCCAGAGACCCTGTCTCCCCACTAGGCCTAGATTTCCTATTCCCCATTCTGTCTGTCCCGAGACTTCGACTTTCACCCATTAACCAATGCTTCGTCCTTCTCTGACTGTTTCCCTCGCAGGAGAAAAGAACTGCAGATCCGGACTACACAATCACTTCGTACACAGTTGTACATCTCAACCACACACTTTCAAAGTCTCATAGAAGGTCCTACCCTCACAGAATGTCCAACCAGGGAAGTTCTTAAGTCCAATTTTCCTTGCCCCGGTCCCAACCACCAAGGTAAGTACTTATAGTCCCCTTTTCCTTACCTCTGGCTCGTGCACGAGGTCTGACTGGTTGCCGTGGTTATAGGTCCGGTTTTCTTTTTCTCAATGTCCTTTTGCTACCTCTCAAATAGGTTTAGTTTCCCTGGGATCCTCTGTCATTCAGAGACTCCAGACCACTGCTCCAGGACAGGACCACTGAAATCAGTGGGGCATGCCTTCCCGGCCGTCAGGGCAGTGCTCAGAAGTCCGAAGACTTTTGGATCCTGGACCAGCCCCCAGTTGTGAGAAACATACTCACCGAATAAATTTTATAAAGTCTTGAGAAACAGCAAAAAGATTTTTATTAGCGTTCTTGCAAGGACGGGTGCCCAGTCAAGATAGGCACACCCCTTCACACAAAACATGCAGTTTTATTCTCTATCCCAGCCAGTGGAATCCCTCCTCCTTTTCCCCATTGGATAGGTACTTAGGAGTTTACAGCCTATCTGAGACACCTAAAATTCTGCAGGAAGTCCCGCCTTTGTTTGTATCTCCCATTCCTCACTTTTTATCTCCCCTAGTCCCCTATTTATTCTTTTCCTTATAAGGCAGCCGACCCCCTTGGAGCGAGGTCAGGGTCTTGTCTGACCACAAAGCTTGCTAGTACTGGTTTGGAGCATATTTTCAACTTGGGTAGACAGCCTACTTCCTTTATACCTGCCCTTATGGAGGAACAGTCTCCTGCTTGCCCAACCACATATATCCCACATCCTCAATATTTTGCAAGCTGAGTTTTGCAAGCTACTGGGAAAGCAATCTTATAGAAATAGCTATTGCAAAAACAACATTGTGACCCTCCCCCTTTTTCTCACACATTTGATAATCAGACCTACTCACATTATTATATTCTTTTGTTAAATCCACGAATATGCATTTCTTAATGACCTGCCAAAGAACAGAAGTCTGCCTAGCAAAAAACCACACTGGACTTCCCAAAGTTTGCTAATGAGGACTATTTGTACCCAAACAGCATCTAGTTCAGCAAGTTACCGAGATACTCCATAAGCCTATGTTGAATTGGGCCTACCATATCTGGAGTGCATAAGCCCAGATGACCAACAGAGGGCAGAAGACTCTTAAATCGTTATAGCCATCTACTGTATGCCCACATTTTTCAGCTTAGATTTGGTAGCTCAATTACAACCAAAACTATTTTTTTAGTGTACAGGTAGTCCTCACTTAACAACCATATGTTCAGTGACCGTTCGAAGTTATGGCAGCACTAAACGAAGGGGCTTACAACTGGTCCTTGAAGTTACAGCCATTGCAGCACCCCTGCAGTCACGTGATCAAAATTTAGGCTTTTGGCAGCCTGCCCATATTTATGACTGCAAGGTGCACTTCAACTCCCCCACCCACCTATCTTCTCCCCATCTCTACCCCTTTGGCGCCCCGCACTCCACGGCCTCTGCTTGCCCTGCTGCCCTGCACTTGCAGGCCCTGCTGACCCTGGAGGCCTTGCTGCCCTCTGCTGGCTGGCCCTGCTGTCCTCCCATCCCTGCTGGCCTTGCCATCCTGCACTTGCTAGTCCTGCTGGCCTTGCCGCCCCCAGCTGACCTTCACAGTTTTCTTCCTGTTGCTGCTGATGAGGCACACACAGTCTGGCCCTTTGCGAAGCAGCAGCTGGCCATGCCAGGCCTTCTTCCTGAGGCCGCATCCGCTCCTTGTCCAAATTACATGTGGCCTTGTCTAACTTGTGTGCAGCCTTCTTGCGAGGTTTTGGAAGGCAGGTGCATAAAAGAAGGCGCCAGCCATGCCAGCGTGAAAGAAGGATCCGGCTAGAAGGGGTCCTTTTCTAGCTGGGTCCTTCTTTCACGTGCCTGCCTCAAAAAGGACCCCTTCTAGCTGGGCCCTTCTTTCACGCTGGCGTGTCTGGGGCCTTCTTTCATTTGCCTGCCTTCCAAAACCTCGCAAGAAGGCTGCACACCATTTAGACAAGGCCACACGCAATTTGGACAAGGGGCGGGTGTCCCTTGATCGATTGAGGTACCATTTAATCTACAATTATTCCCCCCACCCACCCCCAAGGCATATTTCTTAATCAAGGAGAAGAAGCTACATAGGCCCCCTACGTTCTGCAGAAATCGCTGGGTAATGGTACACACTTTGCACAACTGTCTGTTTTCTCCTCTTGCAGATCTGTTGTGGGGAGTACCTGAAGTAGCCCCATCATAGATGCAGAATTGTGGGCAGGCTTGTTTTTTTCCCTTTCAACAATCATTCATATGTTTCCCCACTTCCCTCTTAGTGGGAACTCTTCACAAGGGAAACGGAGGATTCATTGCTAGCATGATAGATGAAAAGATCTGAAGAACTTTGGGCTGTTGAAAGGTCTCTCTGACTTTCTTAACAAATGGTCTGGATTTGCTCAAATAGTACCTGATCAATCTTTATTTTCTGAGTTACTGGCATCTACTGGATATAGATTTACAGTACGATACATCTACAACAGTCAGGGGTGTTAAATTAGGGAACAATCTTTTCCAATGATTATTTGTAATATTAGCTCCAAATATCAAAGTAGTTAATCATTAGGATGTACCAACCCATTCAGAATCATCTGTAGGGAACATTAAGAAGGTGTAAATGACAGAATAATTATTGTGCTGTTGCAACGCAAACTCCCTCCTTTTTGTACCTGCAGGCTGCCACATTGTGCACATGCATGAAAGGGGGGAGTTTGCAACACAATGGTGTCCACATGGTCATCATAAGTCAAGTCTGATGCAAATATGAAGCGTGATTGAATGGAATATGCATGGATATTATATGTGTGAGAAAGTGTGTGGAATATCTGTGCATGAAAACATTGTTTTGTGAGGAAAAATTGGCATACAGAGGGCACCAGGATGAGGGAGGTTGAGGACTAGAACTCTCAGTCTCCTGAGCTAGAAACCAGGAGGCTGTGAGTTCTAGTCCCCCCTTAGGCATGAAAGCCAGCTGGGTGACCTTGGGCCAGTCCCTCTCTCAGCCCAAGAGCCAATCAGGCGTAGTAGGTGAGTTCTAGTCCTGCCTGAGGCCTGAAAGCCGGCTGGGTGACCTTGAGCCAGTCCCTCTCTCTCAGCCCAACTCACCTCACAGGGTGGTTGTTGTGGGGAAAATAGGAGGAGGAAGGAGTGTTAGGTATGTTAGGTATGTTTTATAAAAATAATAAAGGCGGGATAGTAAATAAATAAAGTAAGTAAGTAAGTAAGTAAGTAAGTAAGTAAGTTTTACAACTTCTTTTAATACCAGGCAAAATTATTATAAGTACCATTGGCTTTAGGTTTAGGGGATTGATATTTTGGAAGACTTTTGACTGAACATAGAAAAATAAATCTTAATAAAAGCCCATTGATTTTCTTTACATGAAGCTCACCAGGAGACTATTCATTGATGGTATAAAATAACATGTACATATACAGGATACAGAGCTACTAAGGGCTGAGCAATTGTGTGGGTATGCAGCTGTCATTCTCTGAATCACTCATTTTTCCACTGTAGGTAGTAGAATAATTTCATTCATGTAACAGGATAGAAAAATGATCAAAATACACATTTTCAGTGAAGCAGATTCAGCATATGTAAGGGATATTCTGGGCAATCCAAAGTACCAGTGATTTTCCTGAATTCATCTCACCATTTCAATTTATTTAAGTTGCACATTTTTGTGGAGTTTTACAGCCCTGTTTACTTTACAGCCATCTTCTTCAATCTGATGCATAAAATATTTTGTAAGGCCTTGAAGACTTGGTTTTGTTACTGAGCCTGTGGCCCTGGCTATGTGGTCGAGCCTGTATCATGGTTGTGCTAATTTTTGTTGGTTTTTTTAAATCTCGGCTGCTGTATGTGTTGTTTATTATTTTGTTTTTATCTTGGTTTTTTATTGTTGTTAGCTGCCCGGAGTCATGTATTTGAGATGGGTAGCCATATAAATAAATAAGTAAGTGGGTAGACCAAGTCAAGTAGGGGCTGAACAGTCTTGTTGAGTTTTGTTCCCCACTCTACAGTATTCACTCAGATTGTACATAAGGTGGGGTGGATGCAGTCACCACTGGCTCCCCATCTGAGTAAGCCAGGCTTGTATACTGTATCTTTAAAGGAATTATCTTGGTAATCATTTGGTCCTTCAGAACCTGATCTTGCAGTAAAGCCTCCATTACTCCAGTATGATGGAAGGAGAGAGAGAAGGGTTGGGATCAAATTATCCTATTCCAGGGAAAGCCTAAAGAAATAAACAGAGGGTCTGAAGTTTATAACATAGTGATCAGCCACTCACAATTGGTAGGCTCAGATCAATGGGGACCAACTACTGTTACCAATCTAAAAAATCTTCTTGAAGAGTTTCAAATTTTGAGGTTTTATTTCTTTGAAACACTTGTTATTCTATACAGACCTAGAATGTGGCTATTTCTGGTAATGGCATGCTTAATCCAGCAGACTGAAAGATCTGTAAGCGGAAGACATTTGAATCCTCAAGAATTCATGACAATTGTGAGTTGCTTATTTGAATGCCTTTGAAAACAACATTGGATTCATGTGATAAAATCATGCTTATAATTTCACTTTTTAAACCTGAATTTTAAGAACAAAAGCTTATATCATGCCTGCCATGTGGTTTTAAACAAACTTCTAAAGATTTAAATAAGCTGTAACTGACACCCAAATAGGAAATACTATTTTACAGACATGATATTTATGGAATGCAAATAGGAAGTGGAAGGTGAAGTTGGCATAGTTCTTGGGCCATTGGGAGTGCCTGTGGTGTGTAAAAAAATGAAGCCCTACCCCTTCTTACATACCACATGACACTTTTAAAAAGAGATGGAGCTTTGATCATATGGTTGCAGCCACCATCTTGATGTTTCCTCTCCTGCAGACACTCATATTGAGTTGAATCTGGAGTAAGTCAAAATAGGACTATAAATGGGACTAAACTATTTTGATATTCCTATTTTTGACTTACAGTAGGATACTTCCACACTGCCACCTTTTACCTCAGCAGCTATTTAAAACCAGCCCATAACTGTCTATAACTCTGCTAATCTTGACCCACTGAAAGTCCTACATGAAAAGTTTAGTGCTCCTTCCAGCTGACCGTGGTAAGAAAATCAGGTGGACTCTGCACCAGACCCCTCCCATCCATGTTGTAACTTCATTTTTGTAGTGCTTGTTGCTAGGGGATGCAATCAAGGTGCTCTTCTTTTGACATTTTGACATTCAAAAGGAAGCAGGAGAAAAGTGTGGAGTCCCAGCAACTTAATCTCTGGGGTTGGGGGGAACCAAGGAAATGAGAGGCAGGACAAGGCCAGAATTCCTGCCACTGCAATCAACCATTTTCACATCCATTCTAGAAGTTAATTGGCTTTGCTGCCGAACAAGGACAATAACTTGAGCATAGAGCCAATTCAATAGAGGTACAAATAGTGTGTGTGGAAGGGCCTTAACCGAGGATCCATTCCAGCCTAAAATGTTCTTCTTGGTGAATTATTCCTATGTAGGGTCTATCCAAATTTGGCAGATTGCCTTAAATTATCAGAGAAGGTTTTATGCTGTGGCATGGAGGAAAGCAGATGTGATCAACCTGATGTGAAAACCAGATGTGAAGATTCTAATGTATAGAGCAAGATTGGTTTTGATATTGTCAGTATTTATCATTTCTACCCTTTCTGTCTTGGTAGCTTTTCTGGAACTGTTCTCTCGTTAAAGCTGCAAGTGAAGCCACAAAAACGTTGGCTTTGTGTTGGCACTGATAGCGCTAAAAAAGGAACTAGAAATCTTTTGGATTCTCAATCCATTGAACAGATAGTGAATTTATAAATGATGTGAGCCAAAGGTATAATATTCTGTAATATTTTATTTGCAGCCTCAAGTCATCCAGTACTGGGGATATCCCAGTGAAGAGTATGAAGTCCTGACTGATGATGGCTATTATCTTAAGTTAAACAGAATTCCTTCTAGAAGACATTTTCCTTTTCTGACAGGTATATCCATAAGGTAGCAATTCAAAGGGTGTGTGTATAAATGTGAAGTAATAACGTAATAGAAGTGGCTAAAAAGTTTTGTGGCAAGCAATACTCATTTTTTTTACAATTCTAGAGAAGTATTGCATGGGCTTCTCTAGAAATATGGGACAGTGCAAATAGATTGTTGGAAAATGTAGGTAATTTTCACTTTAATCTGCACCTAGCACACTCCCAGTTAATCCTTATATCTGGATCAGAGCCAGCATACATGCCACTCAGTACAGCTAGCAAAAATATATAGAGCTTGAATGTTTATTTATTAAACAACAGCAAACACTGAAACAGCTAACTGGCAAGAACAAAATAAAATCCCAGCAAAAACAAAGAGAAAGACATGAACAGTGGCAAGAATGAACATTATCTACATATCTTAATATCAAAAGGCACAGAACTTTCTAAAGCCGCTGAAAACAATACTGTGAGTAATTAGCATGGATATTCCCAAACAGGGTGATCTTTGGTTATTCAAACCTTAACCCTTTCATGTACAAGTGGCAGCAGAGTAAAGATTGAAAGTAGGGCATTAGGTCCTTCTTTTCTATTTCTACTCCTCCTCTATTCTTAACATTAAAGAAACAACTCAATGGATGGGGATGATATATCCAACACAGCTAATATGCAATGAATAACACTCTTGATTTCTTTTCCAGGGCCTAAGCCAGTTGTATTATTGGTACATGGTATGCTATTTGAAGGGAGATGTTGGATTGCAAATCTTCCCAGCAATAGCCTGGGATTTTTTCTATCAGATGCTGGTTATGATGTCTGGATAATAAATAACAGAGGGACCACTTGGTCTAGAAGGCACCAGAAATTTTCAATTGACCAGCAAGAATTCTGGGAATTCAGGTAAATTCAAGAGAGAATATAGGGATGATAGATAGTAAAAGTTAAGGATATACATACCTTCACACCTGTGTGAACAAATTTGACTGAATTATGGAATTATGAACAATATATACTGAAAGCATGGTCTGAATGTGAGATTTTGTGGCATTGCTAATACCGAAGTTTTCAGTATTAGAACTTAATTTTGTTTTTAAAAATATATAAATTCCATACAGTACTGGATTTTCTTAGCATAAAATGTAGATTTTAAGTGCAACTTGTCAAGGGTTAAAGGATGTGTGTAAATCATATGTTCAAGAGGGGGCATTATATCATCATCATCATCATCATTATCATCTTACAACACTTCTTGTAGGAAAGCATCTTAAAGTGATGTAGGAAATGTGCAATGCATAATAAATACAATACATTAAAAATAATATAGAAATGTAAATGTTTAAAAAGAATAGGGAAAAGAAAAAGAAAAACAGAAATTCAAAAACACTCATCCAACATTCATAAACCCTGGGCAGTGTTTCTCAACCTTGGCTACTTTAAGATGTGTGGACTTAATTCCCAGAATTCCCCAGTCAGCCATGGGCAAGTTGAAGTCCACACATCTTAAAGTAGCCAAGGTTGAGAAACACTGACCCTGGATGAAGAAGTGAAGTTTTCAATAGGTGCCTAAAAGAACCTCATGAACTTCAGAGGAGGGAGCACTCCAAAGTGTAGGTGCTATCACAGAGAATGTTTCCTGCAACTATGTACAAGGATGGCATTCTGCAGTTCTGGGCACACCCAGCAAGATTATGCCTACCCACCTTGACAATCAAACAGGTGAAGGCAATATCTAGATGGTATGTTTATGGCCTTATATCTCATAATTGTAATCTGGTTTAATAGTTAATTGGTAGCCAGTTGAAATGCTTCAATGAAGATGTATCATGATATGGCCAGGCCTCCCACTTAAGAACCTGTTTGCCACATTTCCTCCTCCACCCCAGCAAGAGAAAATGACCCCCAAGACCCAATTTCAGCAATGGGTGGTTTTGCCATGATGGGGGGTGGGTGGAGGGCTCCCTCAATAGGCAGGCCACCTTTCTTCCCCCAGTCTGAAATAAAAACTAAATTGAACATTTGCTCCACTTAGACAGTTTGGGACGGGGTCATGGTAGCCATGAAATCTCAGGCTGGTCCTAGTTCAGCAACAATATCCCAAGTTAAAGCCCTCAAGGCTAATGTAGTTCTGAATTGTGGGGTTATATTGGGATGGCATTAAGGGCCAGAGGAACTCTATTTCCCCCCGGACCCCGCTGGCTGGACTGATGCTGCACTGAGAAACCAAGTAGCAGAACTAGATCAAGGTCAATCTAGCTCATCCTTCACCCAGGTTTATGTAATACCTTTTAGGGCAACTTCCTTTTTCACAATCAAGTTATCAATGAGATAGTAATGAGAGTTACTGTGAACTGACCTGGTAGAGCTGGAAGGATGGATCAGAAATCGTACCAGTCAGAACTTGGCTAGAGGGTTGATGACCTACAGCTTTAGACATTTTCTCCCACTCACTTGCTTCCCCCTTTTTCCATGAGTTAGAATTAAGACCATTCCAAAGTCAGTAAAAGAGAGAAACAGGGAGACATTTTGTCAATCAGTTTATTACTTGTCCATGACCATTTAAAAATTTTTTCATGGATATTCCCAAATAAAAGGAGCAGTAAAGTATTCGAAGATCCTTCTCTGCAATAAGTTACTCTAAAAATATAAGAAAATAAAGTTGAATTTATGGCAAATGAGGTGATAATAAGCATCTTGGCACTCTGGATTTACAATAGAGGACACAAAAGAAGGGAAAGAATGGAGGTAATGTTTAAAAGGCAGTTCTTTTAAGAGTCATCCCTCATCAAACTGCAGGTACTTATTGCCATGTCTCCCAAATTAGGCATAACCATGTAAGCAGTTTTTATATGATGCATCACCACAACACTGTCTTGCCCAGCCCACGCAGGACTCAGCTAAAATTTGTCTTTAGCTTTTCCAGTTTTAATGCATTGGTTTCCTTCTCCTGCCACAATCTTTTGCCATGGACACAGTCTAACACACTTCATCAGCGATGTGGTTGATCTGCCAAGCTCCAACTGACCAATTTAAGCAGCTGCGGGGATGACCTGGTAGCTGGGCTCCATGCTCCATGGCCCTTCTGCCTGGGGTGTAGGATTGATCAAGTGCCTGGCTTCTGCTGACATCTGACAATTTCTTTTCTTTTTATAAGAACTTTATTCAATTTCAATATATATAGTTGCAATACAATATAACAAATATAGAGAAACAAGAAAAGTTAGCTAACGAACTAAGAAGAGACTATAAAAGTGAAGCAACGAAAGATGATTTCCGGTTTCTCCAATAGAGATATAAATACAATTTGAGACATAACCATTTCCAGAGTGCCTTACACTAGCTCCACCCAAGCCTTTTGCCTCTCTCTGGCTTTTGGGAGAAGTTGCAGTTCCATCCTCATATCTAGAGAAAATAGGTTAGGTGAGCAGAATCACAACTGATTTTTGTTTGTGTGCATATATATGTTTGTTAACAGTTTTCATGAAATGGCCATATATGATCTCCCAGCAACTATTGCATTCATTCTGCAGAAAACAAAGCAAAACAGATTATATTACTTTGGCCATGCCCAGGGAGGAACAATAGGTAAGTTAAGAAAGGACATATGTATTCTTGCCACAATTTGATAAGAATGTAAAAATACAGCATTTTCTTTTTTCAAGCAAGCTTGCAGATTAGGCAAGAAGGCAATGCTGTTTTGGTTTTCTTGTTTTGTTTTTGCCCCTATCATCCTATGCCCAGACTTCTATTGATCTTGTTGTGGAGGCTTCAGAAACTAGGTTGTTAAAAGCTATGAGGATATTTATTTAATACTTTTAAAGTGTTGTTTCACCCTGCATGGAGTTGAGAGGTGTAGATTGCAATCGCTCTGCCCCAATTAGGTAACTTGTGTTTGCCTCAACTCAGCAAAGTACCTTGTGCAAGTGAATTACTCTGCTTCTGCAAACCAGAGCCCGGCTAATTGGATTTGCTGCTTTCGTTTGACAGAAATGCCTCTTCTGCATGTACTGCTCATGTGCAGAAGCCACTTCTGATGACCGAAGGGAAACATTGCAGCCTCTATCAGTTGGAAGTGGGGTGCTGCAGCCCTTCACAGAGGGACTTCAGGGATGCTCCTCTGAAGACCTCAGAGCCATAATGTGGAGTTCAGTGAGGGAATGTCCACCCTACCACCAGTTTTTCTCTAAGGCCCTTTCTTCATTTGCTAGTCTTTAGCAAGTTAAAGAATGGTGTCCCTATTAATTCAGCTGAAGTTTCTTCTAAGTCCTGCATTTGTCTACTAGCTTTTCATTATGCTTGCTTAGTTCTTACAGTGAAGCTATCAGTGAATGATGTGACATGGGGTTTTTAATTTTGGGCCAGCTTGTTGTAGAGCCTGATGTGATGAAGGTTGAGAAGGAGTGACTTGCCCAAGGTCACTAGCTGATACCTGTGCCTAAGGGAGGTCTAGTCTCCCTACTCCTAGTCCAGCACCTTAACTACTACATCACACTGGCTCTCAAATTCAGTTGATTATCTAGTTAATAATTTGTGCTGAGGGAAGAAAATACTTCATTCTAAAGCTAACCCACCAAAAGGAATGTTAACATTTCCCTGAGTAACATGTTAACATTTCCCTGATCTGGTCTTGTTTGACTAATAATATGAAAGTAAAAGATTTTATTTTTTAAATTTATTGGCAGAGCAATCATATTCTTCTCTTATAAATGCTCAGATTAATGTAGTCTGCTTTCAACTGGATTGAAAACTCAAACCAATAGGTGATATCTTACTTATCACGGAGAAAGACCAATTCAGTCTTTATTTGTTACAGGTGTTTGAAAATGCATACTGTTCTAACTGTTCACTCACCCTGCCCTTGCCTTTACATGTGGGGAGGGGGGAATAAGAACACTGAGATGGAAAGAAGGAAGAATTTCTTTAGATGTTCAGAAGGAGTTTGGACCTTTCCCAACTAACAGCTTTGATGAAAAGGCATGAGTTTTGTGAGCTGAAGCTCACTTCATCAGATGCGTAGAGTGGCTAGACTGTTGCAGAATTTAAGTTGGGGTGAAATTTGGGGGGGAACGGAGAGGAAGACAGGTTGGTTATGCAGATGTGAAACAGATTACAAGCGCCTTATCAATTAACATTTGTAATGTATTAAAAACCCATTTTGTTTGTTGAGATGTTCTGAGATTGCCTGAAACCTTTTGATGTACAGGAGGTAAATTCAGCAATCTCTTGCTCAGTGGTGCTGTTAAAGTCTTGTTTTTTTCAAAACGGTTGTTTATTTTTATTATTTATTTATTTTCTATCCTGCCTTTATTATTTTTATAAATAACGCAAGGCAGTGAGCATACCTAACGCTCCTTCCTCCTCCTATTTTCCCCACAACAACAACCCTTTGAGTTGAGTTGGGCTGAGTGAGAGGGACTGGCCCAAGGTCACCCAGCCGGCTTTCATGCCTAAGGCAGACTAGAACTCACAGACTCCTGGTTTCTAGCCTGGCGCCTTAACCACTAGACCAAACTGGCTTTCATTCAGAGGTCTTCAATAAAGTGTCCTGGCAGGTTAAAATGCTCTGATATTACTTCGGTTTTGTTTTGAGTCCTGATGTCAAATTTGTATTCTTAACTCTTTTTTGAAAAATTTGGCCTGTTTGTCCTACATAGAATCCAGAGGGGCATTACTGGCAGATGAAGGCATATATCATATTAGAGGAACAGCATGTGACGGCACCTCTAATGTTTACTTGATGCTGCTTTTACTTGAAGCTGCTGTTGGCATAGATGTACAGGCAAGATAGATTTCTGGGTTTGTCACACAGTCTAGTTCCCATATTAGCATCATTGCCATGTTGTTTCTTGTTGCTTGTAAGAATCTTCTTTGGGCTGGATGATTGTCTGTATGTAAGTATGGGCCTGCCATCCAGTGCCTGAGAAAGTGCAGTTTAGTTTCATTGCGTAGTAAGGGTTGTAGCTTATTAATAATGTGTTTGAGCTGTGAGCTTTTGAAATAAAATGCCCCGTGTGTATTTGTAACAGCAAAAGGTTCCATTCCTACAGTCAGCAATATTTCCTGGAATGGTCAAGTGGTCATGTAGTGCTACCTGGTCACATATTCATTCCAAGTAGTTTTAAGGGAAAGGAAGGCTCTGTATGAGTATCCAGCCTTAACACATGATGCTTCTTTGAATAAAACAGATCCCCCAGCCAGTCATGTATTTTATGTGGGTTGTGCAACTTCTCCTGCCCTTAGCCTGTGAATTTTTAAGTGAATTTTAGACAATCTTGCTTCCTTCACAGGAAGCAGAGAGTATCTCAAAAATACAGGGTAGGATTCAGCCCAGCATTAAAACTAAACAGAAATAAAAGTTGTAGTGGTCCAGACAGCAGTGTAGACATTGGTCATCATGCAGTTTTAAAGCTGAATTCTTCCCCTCTTTTTACAGGATTTATTGCCTTTTCACTCTTCCCCCAGCTTGCTCAAAAAGTGAGGCTTTTTCTGTGTTTTACTCCTGCTTACACATTGATGGGTATTTCAGGGTTTCCCAGCATGCTGGGAAAAGTCCCTGATGGTCTCAGAAAAGTGAGTATATCTCATGTTTTTGTTAGTGTATTAAACTCATTTTTTCATACAGAAGTTTAGAAAGAAAGAGCCAGCCCACTTATGATCAGTTTTTTGCAAAAAATGTATTAAGAGGATGCTTGTGCATTCAGCGAGATTTATTTACCAGTAATTATAACTTAGCCTGTTTTTTAGTAGAAAGACAGATTAATTTTAACTAATGTTCAAATAGCCTGTAAAGGGTCTCTCACCACCCAAGTATTTCTACGAGGTTAAATTTGTTAGACTTCTGGTTTTGGTTGATAGTGCCTGGATATTTTGGAACAGTGTTTCTCAAGCTTGGCAACTTTAAGATATGTGGGCTTCAATGCTGGCTGGGGAATTCTGGGAGTCCACACATCTTAAAGTTGCCATGGTTGAGAAACACTGCTTTCAAACAGGAATACATTTTTTCAGAAGCAGCAGAGTTGCGTGTATTTCAGTTAATACTTTTGCAGAAGAAAGTTTGCTTGAAAATTCACATGGATATTGCTACATCTTTTTCCTAATATAAATACTTTGGACTCATTTTGAGCAGCACACCCTTTGCTTGCAATTCTCCCCTAACAGGGGAGAATTGTAAAGCCCTTTTGGAAGTGGCATGAAATGGGGAAACTATTTTGTTTCAAATCTGGAAGAACCCGTTGCATTCCAAGGGTTTTGAGTCAGTTCTGAACTGGTTGGAGTCAGCCTTGATTCTGTAGAACTCCATATGATTTGGTTGGTCAGGGTTTCAGACAAAACAAAATCCAGATGGGCTAAGAAAGGTAAGATTAATATGTGTCACCTACTCCTTCCCCTTAGCATATTCCATAGGTGCATCCTACCTCAGACTTCTTCATGCCTTCCCTCTCTGCTGCTGCTACTGGTACCATGCTAATATCCCAATGCATCATATCCCATCAGCCTGTCTACCGCCACCCAATATTCCCAGCTCCTTCCCCTCAGCCTCCATTGCTGACAGTATCCTAACATGACATATCCCACTGGATTGTCTGTCCCCTGGTTTTCTTAGCCCCTCCCTTCCTTGTCTTCAGCCCCTAACAATATTCTAGTGAGCCACATCCCATGAGCTTATCTGCCTCCAGCCCCTTCAGTCCTTCCTTGCCTCTCTTCTGTTGCTGATCTCCTTTTTCCTCACTCCCACTCCAAACTACCTCTATCCAGAACAAAACAGCCCCATTTTGACCCCAAACCAGCTATTCTATGCATGGAATGTTTCCTATCTGGAAAGTTTTGCACATCACTAGTCCCTTTCTTTAATATACCCATTTATCTCTGTATTTATTAAATAGGAACTATATCATACATTTCTGAAAAATGTGGGTTTGTGTAGATACAGTTTATATTCCTGTAAATACTGGAGGGCATACTGTTGGCAGCCTTTGAAGGAGGCTGTGCTGCACCACCCATTTAGGAAAGATTGCTGAGGTTATGATGGAGAATCCATACAGAGCACCCTAGAGGAAGTGGATTATCTGGACCCCCTTCAGTCAGGGTTCAAGGCTGGACATGGGTTGGAGTTGGCATTGGTAACACTAATGGATAACCTTTGTCGGGCTCTGGATCTAGGAAGTACATCCATCCTAATCCTTTTAGATCTCTGTGGTATCTGGGGTGGGGGTGGGGGGAGTGGTTGGAGGCTGAAGACACTTTTAGACTTAACATTTGTGTTTAATGTATATATGTGAATGTGCATAGATTTATACACAGTGAAGGAACTTGGACTCAGCAAATGCACAATCAGCAGTTGGGCAAGCAGATATTGGCAAAGGAGGAAGACTTAATGTTTGTGCATTTTTATTTTACAGCTAATATGGGGCAAGAAGGAATATTATCTTTTAAATAACAAATTAAAAGCCTTCATGGCCTATGGATGCAGCCATGCCATGTTAGATAGACTTTGCCTTCGAAGTATTTCCCTTTTGGGAGGACGTAATATAAAAAACCTAAACGTAGTAAGTAAACTCTATTTTTATTTATATTTTCTATAGAGGAGATGGGAGAGGAAGAGGGAGAAAAAAAGAAAGAAAACAGCTTAAGCCATCCAAATAACAAAAGTATATATCTCACATCTGTTTTTCTTTTGTTGCTATAGGACACATTTTTACCTATAAGTGTATAATACATTTTGAACAGCCTCCCTCCTTTAATGACTGGACTATAGAATTCTGAAATAGTTGTTTTCTCAGAATGTTATCTGAACAAACACTGAGTGAAAACTGACTTTTAGAAACCTGTTCTGAATTTGTGTCTGTAGCACCAAAACTGTCTAAATAGAACACAACTCAGTATGAAATGATATTGTTGATTCATATTTGAGGATGAAGAAGTCAAGAAGATTCTGATAGGAGGACAGGAAGGCTTGCTCCAGCAACAATAATAATAGATAGTGCTTTAGATTCAGTGTTCGAAATTCCCACTTTTTTTACCAAGAGTTTTCACTGAATATTATCTAGAGAAAAAGTAAATTAAGAATAGGTACAGAAAAATTAAATATAGTAATACACTGGCAAAATCTGTGCAGCTTGAATCTAGTATCTGGACAGTTGTATTGTTGTTGTTGTTATTATTTAGATTTACTTCTTGCCTTTTCTCCAGGACTTTAAAGTAGATGTATAGCACTACACTTTTTTCACTTTTTTCTTCTTAAAAAAATTGTGCCTAAAATTGCCCTTCTATAAACCCTGAATGTATTCATCAGCTCTACTACAGAAGATCAGACCACCTTCATTCAAATGTATTACATACATTATTTTTTTAATCCATTCAATCATGTCCATTTCTCAGAGACTGCTTGGACTAGTCCCTGCAGTTTTCTTGGCAAGGTTTTTCAGAACTGGTTTGCCATTGCCTGCTTCCTAGGGCTGAGAGAAAGTGACTGGCCTAAGGTCGTGCAGTTGGCTTTGCGTCGAAGGCTTTGCCAACCGCAATCTCATGGTCTCCTGGTTTCCAGCCTGGTGCCTTAACCACTACACCAAACCAGTCTCACATTACATACATACCACTTCTTTTTCCTAGTTTTGCAATCCTGCAACATATCTATTTTTCTTCCTTTCATTTCATTTGTTAATTCAGGTTCTTTACCACATACTCCTCTTACATTCCAAGTCTTAATCTTTTACTTGTGATGGCTGTCACCAGATGAGCCAATAATGATCTCTTCTGCCTGTCATGGCATTGATCAATTGAGCTTTCACATAAAGCTTTTTAATAAGATGAAGAGTAGGGTAGGTGTCTGATCTCCTTAGTAGGACTGTAAAGGAACAATGATCTCTGAGCTCAGATTAATAAAATGATTAGGGAAAAGGCTGAAGTAAGAACACAAACATTGCAGCAAGTAACTCTTTCAAGTGTGGAACCTATTCAAAACTGTTATATTGTGGTTTTCTTCCTCCTGCACCTTCGGTAACAGGGAAGGTGCCAGTCTCTTTTGTGAAGGTGGACCAATCTGTCCTTGGGCTGTGCTTATATAATGGTACCCTTATTATCAGTATGAGAATCCTCTCTTACAAAGGATTAGCAGCTTTATTCATACCCATATCACATATAGCATTCCTTCCTAAATGTAATGATAAGATATTATTAAGTCAGTTTGGGCACATTTTGGCCAGTAGGTCATTAGGGCAACTGAAGCCTAGTTTTATTCTAAGCATGGTCATGCTATCTTTACAAACTAAGATTACTAGCAGTTACTGTCGCCCACATACCACCAACTAGGAGGTATGTGCAATTTGCTGATAGATATTAAAATGTAAATTTCTCTTGTTTTCCAGAGTCGAGCAGATGTTTATGTTGGCATCTTTCCAGATTTTACATCTGTTAAAACACTATCTCACTGGGGACAGGTAGAATGTAATTTACTTTTTCACTGCAAGACAGAATCAATATTGTATTTGACCAAATGCTTCGTTCGGTACACAAGACGTGATTTGTATATCTGCTTTTTAAATATTTTCCCTCCCTCCTGCATTTTTAAGAACTAATCACCAGGTTCCAATTCTTTATTCATTTACATATGAGTGGGTGCCATTTAAATGAATGTGTACTTACCGCTCACATGGAATATACAGGATGATTCTGCAGATGTTTCTACAATGCTGAATTGCATCAGTAACTGAACAGGAACTATCAGAAATTTTATAAGTAGATTCTGATTCCTGATTTAACCCATTTGCATAAGTGAGGCGGTGCTGAGTATATCAACCCTTTCCCAGTATTGTTACCTGTTCTTGTTAAATGAAGACATTTGCGTACGTATTAATTGAGCACTTTGCACAATCTAGAATCCTGATCGGGCACAAGGTGAAGTTTAGGTTCATGGCCAAATATCTTTGGCTTTTCAACACAGTGGAAGAAATGAGTCATTAGAAAATATGAACAAAAAGTCAATGATCATTGTTCCAGAACATCCAAATTTTCAACTGGGTGTAACTGACTCCATTGGTATTTTCCTACAAGGAAATTAATCCTGAGTTTAAGATGACCTCTTAAAAGAAAGAGAAGAGAGAACAAATATATATAAGCAGACACTTTTGTTTGTTTATTTATTTATCGAATTTGTCACTGCCCATCTCCTCCCACCAGAGGGACTGGACATAAAAATCACATGCAATACCAAGCTTCCTGATTCCCACCAGCCCCATTTCAGAAGTCTCTGAAATATATACTGTGTGTATATGAGTCTGTAGACAAACTGGCCCAATGCTTCACTCCAAAAAGGGCAGGGCTAGAGCATTCATACTTAACTGAATTAATAACTATTTATTAACCTTCATTACCTGTGGATTAAGGTTCCTCTTTAATAATTGATCCCAAGTACATGTACACATATGTTTTTTTCCTATCCTACACAAACATTCATGCACGTACAGACAAATACCCACATATATTTCCTTCCCGTAAAGCCAACAAGAATAGAAGAAAAAAGACAGAATGCTGATCAGGTCATCAGGACTACAGGTAGTCCTCACTTAGCAACCACAATTGGGACCAGAATTTCAGTTGCTAAGCAAAGCAGTCATTAAGCAAATCTGACCTGATTTTACCATCTTTTTTGCAGTGGTCATTAAGCGAATCGCCACAGGCATTAAGTGAACCACATGGTTGTTAAGTGAATCACACAATTCCCCATTGATTTTTCTTGCCAGAAGCCAGCCTGGAAGGTCGCAAATGGAGATCACGTGACCACGGGACACTGCAATGGTCATAAATGCGAACCTGTTGCCAAGTGCCCAAATCAGTTGTGTGAGGACCGGTTTTAAGTCAGTGTTTCAAATACCATTGTAAGCCCAAACCGTCACTAAACAAATGGTTCTTAAGCGAGGACTACCTGTAAAGGATAGCTGCACTGGGCAAGGAGAGCAAGAGAACGGGGAAGAAAACTGGAGCAGGATGAGCTGGGAGAAAAACGTAATTGGAGAAAGAAGGAAAAGAAAAAGAGAAGTCCTTTCAGGTGCCACAAAAAGAGATAATGTTCACAAAAAGCTGGGACAATGAGCCCCACCCTTCCCAAACTTCACTGACAGCTACTCATCTTTGGGAGGCAGAGCTGTTGCCAGGTGACATTTAAGCCCTTTTGTATTGCCCAAATGAAGCTAGAGTGTTTGATGGCATGTTGAAGGTTAGTGTCTACAACAGTGTTTCTCAATCTCAGCAACTTTAAGATCTGTGAACTTCAACTCCCAGGATTCCCCAGCCAGCATGGCTGGCTGGGGAATCCTGGGAGTTGAAGTTCACAGATCTTAAAGTTGCTGAGATTGAGAAACACTGGTCTACAACAAGGTAAGAGACCCAGAGAGTTGCCGCCATCCCTTCTGCCTCACCAGACATCAATGGACACCATAACTCCTGTACAGTGAGACAGAAGTGGCTTCTCCTTTTCATTTCATTGGGGGTTTCTCCCATTTTCTTGCATATTCTGCCCTCCAATAGCCTCCGCCTTTTAAAAGAGCACTCTCCTCTATTTTCTGAATATAAGGTTCCCCTCACCACTTCAAAGGTATTTATTCTGAGAAAAATGTGTTTTCCCTTGAAGTAAACAACTGCATACCTATCGCCTTGTTTACCCCAAAACATTCAGTTCCGTAAGCAAGGGATTACCATCTAGCCAATCAGAAACCACTTGGCCCTGCTATGAAACACCAAGATGGGTTGGTAGAAAGAGGATCCAGAATATCCTGTCTTGGAACAATAGGCATGCAGGGGCAGGATTCCTAGAGGATCCCCTTTCCTCTCTTCTCTTTCTCCACCACTCTGTGAAGAGGGAATAGGGAATGGCCTCAAAGGACAGGAGGAAGAGCCGCTGCTAAGGCAATGACCAGACAAGTATGGCTTGAGTCCATTCCAAGAAACTAATTTGAGAAAACATCTCAGACAGGTCTGAAAGTGCTTCTCCCCTCCCTAGTTCACACGAAGATAAAGGGGAGCGGGGAAGCACTTGCAAGGTTCTATAACTATAGCTCTTACAATAAAAATAGTCCTGACCTATATGACGTTGGTTTTTTAGTCTGGTTTACTTTATAGAGCTGACACTCTGGAGGAAGGAGTAGGAGAATATTCCTGAATAGTGAGTCATGTTGGAGCAGATTTTCAAGCTTAGAAAGTAATGCTTGTGAATTTGAACTGAAACCCATGTATCAAGATGCCCCTCTTCTTAAACTATGTATTTCATATACAATAAGGATAACAAATCCATTTATGGTTTTTGAACTGAGATCAGTGTTTCCTGTATTTGGATGAATTTTTTATGAATGTTGTCATAAGCAAAAATGGTAGTAATTTTAATTTCTAAGTTTTTACTTTTCCTAAGCCACTGCCAGTCCTTCAAGATAGACCAGATTAGGAAACCAGAGTCATGCAGGCCAATATTACTTTTATTATAAAGATGTAGTAACAGATTCTTGCAAGTCTGAATGTGCTTCCCTCTCCTGCCCTCCGTCCCTTTATCTTTGTGAGAAAGAGGGAGGGTCTTGAGACGTTTTCTCAGGCTACAGTTTTGCCCCGGACTCAGGTTTCTTTTACCTGACCATTGTTTGGGTAGCAGTTCTTCCTCCTGTCCCTCAAGGTCATTCCTTCTTCCCATTAGAGGCACACAAATGTAGGTCTTCATAGCACCTTCTCCCATGCACTTTAAATGTTCCTGTTAAGTGCCCTCATGACATTGGGATGTTTTTTTTTCTTTTTTTTTATAAGTGGCTTTTGCACACACACACACAGTAATACATGCACATACACACCATACATACATAGCTTTTGTACTTTCATATGTTCATATATATTTTCTGTGCCGTTTACTAACCTATTTTATTATTTTTATTATTTTATTGCTTTTACTCTTCTAAAGAAACTTCAGAAGCTATGTGTATGGTCTACATGTCACATTTTTAGTGACCAAATGTTCCTTAGTAACAAGGACTTACCGTATGTCTGAACTTCACTGTACTGATCTCAACAAAACATTTGAAGTCAGAATCAGGATGTTTAAATGCATATTGGCTATTATATCATATTACTTCTACTGCCTGAATATATACTCTGTATGTGCATATGTATGTGTGTATGTATACATGTGTGTGTGTGTGTGTGTGTGTGTGTACATATACATATATATATTTACAATCAGTGTTTTGACTATTCTGGTCTAAGTCCAAAATAAAGTTGGGTTTGATACATATAAATCAAACATTAAAAAAAAAACTAAACCAGCTTTCAAACTGGGTAATTATTTCATTTCTTTTAGGTTATTTATTCCAAGGAATTTAAATATTTTGATCATGGGAGTACAAACAAAGACATATATAACAGGGTAAGGATATGCAATAGAGATGGAGGCTTGATCTGATAGTCCCCAAAGAAAAATACAGAAATTATTGAAATCAGGATTTTTAAAAATATATCCTGTATCTTTTTTCCTGGATTTTACCTGTCTTTCTGAAAATAAACATAATCTCTATTTAATATTGCTTTTCCCCCCACTTTATCTCATCTACATGAATCATACTTTTTGTGATTATCAGCATTAACCACCGAGTCTTGATTGTGTGCTGTTTGTTTTCTAAGAGAGAATTACTCAGACTGATTACTTTTGCTTTGGGGCAGATATCTCTTATACAATGAGGAGAAAAAGCCCACCTCTCTATCTTAAGCCTGCTCATGCTTTGCTTGTATATGCACTGCTTTTTCTATCTCCACCCATAGCTGAAGTCCTTCAGAAGAAGTGCAGAGAGGGCAGCTAGACTGGACATTCTCCCTCCCTTGCCAGCCTTTTTATTATCCCAGAGAGAAACCTGCCTCCCAGCCTGGACATAAGCCAAGTATAGCCCCAAGGAGGTTGCTGGGCCTTACAGAAACTGAACGAACTGGACCCAGCACTTTGCCTTCTTAGACTCTAGAACAGTTTCTCAACCTTAGCAACTTTAAGGCATCTGGACTTCAACTCCCAGAATTCCTCAGCCAGCAAAGCTATTTGAATTCGCACTAATCACAACTCACCTGTGCACTTTGGTGCCATTTTAACCTCCCATTGAACTGAACATGCTACTTTTAAAATCTCTTGCTTTTCTTGCCCTGAACCAGCTTTCTGAACCCTTTGGCTTTCTCTCACTGAACTGAACAGGAAGCTAAATTCTCAGATTGCTACTATTTCCCATTGGATTGCTTTGTACATTAGCTTTACAGTAAATATTCCTTGTGCTATATTTTCTGTAAATGATCAACTGCTTATTATTTGATTGCCCTTAAGACCATTAGTCTCAAATACTAGTTAAATGGTTTTGACTGGATATTTTTTTTTAAATTAAATTTTATTTATTTATGCATTTATTTAGCCATTTATTTAGCCATTTATTTATTTATTTATTTATTTATTTATTTATTTATTTATTTATTTATTTATTTATTTATTTATTTATTTATTAAATTTATATCACTGCCCATCTGCCCCAAAGATCTTTCCATGCCACTCCACTCCAAAATAGCTTTGAGTGGAATACAATGGAAATAAAAGTTAAAAACATCAGAACAGTGACAGTTAACACACAGGGCATACTGATCACAATAAGTTTTATTAATATTCTTTTCAGAGAAAATGTTACTGTACCTAGGAATGTTCAAAGGTCATGCATCAAAGGAGTAAGGCAATGTTTTGAAGAAAACGTCAATTCAAACATTTAATGTAATTTTTATAATAAATTGTGTATGGGGCCTGATTTGGGGAATGCGGCCTGACTTTTGGTACACCCTGTACATTACAGTACAGTAGCACTAACCAGCAGTAACCACCAAATGCTACCTCCCAGAGACACATTTTCCCCTGCTTTTAGAAACGCAGTAGGGAAGAAGTGATTCTTTTATGTGAAGGCAAGAAGAGGCACCATCATTGAGGTGGCCCTACTCTGGGGGCCCATAGATGGAATTCCTTTGGAGGACCCTCAAGATGACCTCTTTTCCAGATCTTACAGGACCAGCAGCTTCACTTCAGAGCAGGCAGTCTTGAAGATAGCTGGGCTGTAGGACTTTAAAGGTTACCTTGAATTGCACCCAGAAGCTGACTGGCAGTTGACATGTAACATGGGCAGACCTCATGAGCAAATCTCAAGATGCCCAACCCTGCGTGCATTCCAGATAGCCTGCAAGGGTAGCCCTGTATAGAGCAGGTTGCAGTAATCGAATTGTGAGGTGACAAGGGCATGAGTGACAGCATGTAATGCCTCCTGGTCCAGAAAAGGCACACAAGACGTAATTGTGCAAAGGATCTCCTGATCGTGGCAGGAACTGTAAGTCTGGGAGAACCTCCAAACTGTGAGCCAGTTCTGTCTGAGGAAGTGTACCCTGTCCAGAGTGAGAGGTGACGCATCTCTGGAGTCATTATCCATTATCCATAATCCAATAATAATATTAATTATAGTTCTTTTGTTTTCAGAATTCTGGAACACATAAGCATGTTTAATAGACTACTGCATAGTGTAAAGGCCCTCACAGAACTGACCCTGCAGCAGGCTGCCGTTCGTAATACAGGGTTCTTGCTCAGAAGGCAGTTTTGCCTGCAAACTTTTGCTGCTGTAGATAGGGTGAAACTATCAGTTCCTAGGACCTGGTATTTCTGAAGTAGGAAATACCTAAAAATGCAATTGATCCATGAAACCCATTGCTCTTTTTTCTCTTTTCATCAACAGACAACACCTCCATTTTATAAAATCGAAGACGTTACAATGCCAGTAGCTGTGTGGAGTGGAGGAATGGACATTGCTGCAACCAAAAAAGATGTTGAATTACTGATTTCTCGAATCACTCATTTGGTTTTCTATAAGAATATTCCTGACTGGCAACATATGGATCCTATCTGGGGCCTAGATATTCCAGAACAGCTGTATAATGATATACTTAAGCTAATGAAGAAGTACAAGGTTTAATTTTAGAGCTGGAACCTATGGAAGAAGCAAGATCTTAAACCCTTCATTTACTTTTACCATGAGCTCTTCAAATCTAAATTATATTGGAAAATAAATATGTTAGAAATTAACTTAGTTAATAAGTTAATTTCTAGTTACTAATTAGCCAATTTTATAGCATACAGCTACTATAAATGTAACACTTCTCCACTTACCTCTTTTATCTCAATCTTTCCAGTGTTAACATGTTTTGCTTTTTTTCCTCTTTACGCTGGTTATGTTAGGCTGAGTAAAAACCTAAGATGGTTTAGGATGCTTTAACTATATGAGCTAAAAGAAATGTTATTAAAGAAAAAACAAAATACTGCATGGCAAAAAGCAAGTTTTTATTTTTCTTCAAATAGCCTTCATTAATTCTTTTTCAAGTGCCCTTATTATGGCTTATGTATCACCATGACTATATTCTGCCCCTTCTTATGTTATATTGTACAGGATGATGTTTTACTGTTTTCAAGAGTATTGTTTCTGGATTAAGCTTTGTTTATTATGAAATGCTTGGTAAGTTGTCAGGTTCAGTCTTGAGTCTTCTAGTCCTTGTCATTGATTAGATTTTAGTTGCTGGATGCAAATTCAGCCCAGATGCACCCACTTGACTGCCAGAGTTATACAGGCCATCTACATCAGGAACACCTTTCTCACAACACTGGAACTTTTACTAATATATAATATCACTATCCTCCCCCACTTCCAAATTAATGAGTTTTACTGGAGTATTACTCACAATGCTACCATCTAGCACTATGCATTGCTACTCAGAAACAAATCAGTGCATTCAAGATGGCTTGCTCCTAGATAAGGGACATTTTTCTTTCCTTCAGCTGAGAGCTTTGAGGATGGATAGTGCCTTTGTATTACCTTTTTACTTATTTTAGTTGTGATATGGAGAGCCTTTATAAATAATGGAGGATCTCCACAATATATAGTTAATCTTCTACCCTATAGAGAGTGAGGATACAACTGTATAGACCTGGAATTCTCATGTCTTCTCCCCACTCTTCATGTAGAGAGTTCATTCCTGGAAAGGCCCAGAAAAAGCAGGAGAGGACCTGCGTTGATGTTTGTGAATACAGGTGTCTAAATAGATGAGATAAGAAAAATAGGTGACCAGCCTTTCTGACTTTTGACTGCAGCACAGATGACCAGTAGGGATTCATGTATAACAGAAAATATATTTTGTTTTATGCTGGGACAAAAGAGCTCCTCTTAGACCATATCACTGGAACTTTCCAAACAAACTGTGTTTGGGATGCATTGTTTCAAGAATTCCTATCATTACTGTCCTGCGAAAACAATCGGGATTTAGAACAAGAGTTTCATTTCCTTGTTTTCACCCCAAGACTATAAAAGTGGATAAGATGATAGTCCATGCTGAAAGCTAGCTATCACACAACCTGTAGAAACATCACCAAAGGAATAAAATGTTTAAAAAATGTTCATGGCAAACAATGGAAGCTAGCAACAGTTTTAGGATTCTGTTTTTTGTTTTTCCTTTTTTCTCCTTAATAGGCATACATAACAATTTGTTGCTGAAATTTTGTGCCTTTTTGATTTAGGGATGGCTCCTTAAAAAAGTGATGCTTAATATTTGCATGAAAATAATGTTAATATTAAAACAAGAACCATTACAATGCCCATGAAAACACCACAGAGCTCAAAATACCAATGAAGTATGTATTAAATGCACTCTAAAAGCACAGCATGAACAAGATACAATAGCAGACGTGAAGTGATTGTGCACACATTCCAAACCTCAACAAACCACCAAAACCAATAGAGTAACCTTTGCATTTCTATACTCATGTTGTGCTGATCCTTGAATGCATGCTCCAAAGCTGAAAAAACAAAATGAGGATACTAGCATTTACATTTACAGCTTATATCCTGAAACCAGAACAGCTTTAGAACACGTGCTGTATGTGTGCTCAAGCACACACTGGTCACTCTGATATCAATACCTGGGAAAATTCTAGAGTAGATCATATCCGTCTGACATCAATACCTGGGAATATGGAATGTAAAGATACTGACAATGTAAAAACTATGTGGTAATTACAGGATGCATCCATAACAAAGCTTGTCATATAATGTTTAATTTCAGCTTATCCTGTGGGTAAACACACCATGACCTTTTGATTAGCAAACTACTGAAATATGGGCTGGATTGCATGATGGTGGTGGCTACATAGCTGGCTTGAAGATCATACTCAGAGATGGTCACCAGCAGCTCCTCAGGAACTGAAGCACTGAGTGGTGCCATAGTGTTCCATCCAGAATTCTATACCTTTATGTTTATTAATAACATAGATGAAGAGATAGAAGGAATGTTTATCACATTTACAGATCATGTAACATTGAGTTAGATTGCTAGCATAGAAGAGAAAATTCAAAATATTGACTGTTTAGAGAAATCATTATGGTCTCCTGATTCCTCTGAGTCAGAGGCTGAAGGGCATGAGCCAATTAGTTGTCAGGTCAGGAAGACCAGGCAGGTTCAGATGATGACAAGACAGATCTTGGCAGGATGCCTAGTCTCAAAATATGTCAGCAATTTTGGAGAACAAAACAAACATCTGCTTCGAGATTTGGGAAACAAGGATTACAACACCCTTAATTAAGCCAAACCTCAGTTGGAGCTACTTAGGACCAGGCAGCAGAATCTTGCTCTCTGTTGACAACAGAATAGAATCAAGTTACAGGAAGGCAATTTCTAATGAATCTTGAAGGGGCAGGCTCTCCTGCTCCATCTCCATTCCATAAGAGCAATTTAACTGTGGAACCAACTATTGCCAGATTCATTCAAATATCTATCATCTGTTGGGGATGCTTTCATTTGGAATCCTCAACTAAGCAGGGGGTTGGGCTTGGTATCCTAAATGACCTCTTCAAAATCCAATTCTATAGCACCCTCTTCAAATTTTCCCCATAACAACACCACTGTGAAGAAGATGGGTCTGATAGTGGCTGGTGCAAACCCTCCCAGTGAGTTTCCATGGTTAAGGGTAGCTTTAATTCTCAAATTCCCCAGTCTTAGTCCCAAATTTTAATTGGTCATAAAATGACCAGCGTGGCTTTAAAATGGCATGTTGGAAACAGCCTATGACACAGAAGTCATTGGCACCATAGGTTTATACTTGTTCTCGGTGTGGAGTGTTATTGAAATGCAGCATAAGAAGAAAAGTGGAGAGATGCATAATAAGGACACCACTTTATACTTGATTGTAGCTTATACTAAAAGTTGTTTTTTGCACTGCTGCTCCATATCTCCCAAAGACCAACCCCTCAAAAAACGAGTTTGTATTCCTTACTTGAAAAAGAACCCTGAACTTTTAATTATATTCTAAATTTTAATATATTTAAAATTTAAATATTTAAATTCTAAAATATTTAAAGCGATAGGAAGAGATATGTCCAATTAAATGAAAAATTCCAGAGGTTAGCCAGAAGAGATAAGGAATTATTTTTAAACAAGCACTGCGCGGAAGTGGAAGAAGACAATAGAATAGGAAGGACAGGAGACCTCTTCCAGAAAATTAGAAACATTGGAGGTCCATTCCAGGCCAAAATGGGTATGATCAAAAACAAAGATGGCAAGGACCTAACAGAAGAAGAAGAGATCAAAAAATGGAGGCAAGAATATACAGAAGACCTGTATAGGAAGGATAACAATATCGGGGATAGCTTTGATGGTGTGGTCAGTGAGCTAGAGCCAGACATCCTGAAGAGTGAGGTTGAATTGGCCTTAAGAAGCATTGCTAACAACAAGGCAGCAGAAACTGATGGTATCCCAGCTGAATTGTTCAAAATCTTGCAAGATGTTGCTGTCAAGGTAATGCATGTTATATGCCAGCAAATTTGAAAAACACAAGAATGGCCATCAGACTGGAAAAAATCAACTTATATCCCCATACCAAAAAAGGGAAACACTAAAGAATATTCAAACTATTGAACAGTGGCACACATTTCACATGCCAGTAAGGTAATGCTCAAGATTCTGCAAGGTAGACTTCAGCAATTCATGGAGCAAGAATTGCCAGAAGTACAAGCTGGGTTTAGAAAAGGCAGAGGAACTAGGGACCAAATTGCCAATATCCGATGGATAATGGAAAAAGCCAGGGAGTTTCAGAAAAACATCTATTTCTGTTTTATGGACTATTCTAAAGCCTTTGACTGTGTGGGCCATAACAAATTGTGGCAAGTTCTTAGCGGTAGGGGGATACCAAGTCATCTTGTCTGCCTCCTGAAGAATCTGTATAACAACCAAGTAGCAACGGTAAGAACAGACCATGGAACAACAGACTGGTTTAAGATTGGGAAAGGAGTATGGCAGGGCTGTATACTCTCACCCTACCTATTCAACTTGTACGCAGAACACATCATGTGACATGCTGGGCTTGAGGAATCCAAGGCTGGAGTTAAAATCTCTGGAAGAAGCATTAACAGTCTCAGATATGCAGATGATACCACTTTGATGGCTGAAAGCAAAGAGGAACTGAGGAACCTTATGATGAACGTGAAAGAAGAAAGTGCAAAAGCTGGTTGCAGCTAAACCTCAAAAAACCAGGAGTATGGCAACCAGTTTGATTGATAACTGGCAAATAGAGGGAGAAAACGTAGAGGCAGTGAAAGACTTTGTATTTCTAGGTGCGAAGATTACTGCAGATGCTGACTGCAGACAGGAAATTATAAGACGTTTTATCCTTGGGAGAACAGCAATGACAAATCTCGATAAAATAGTTAAGAGCAGAGACATCACACGGACAACATAGTTGTCCGCATAGTTAAAGCAATGGTGTTCCCCGTAGTAACATATGGCTGCGAGAGCTGGACCATAAGGAAGGGTGAGCAAAGGAAGATCGATGCTTTTGAACTGTGGTGTTGGAGGAAACTTCTGAGAGTGCCTTGGACTGCCAGAAGATCAAACCAGTCCATCCTCCAGGAAATAAAGCCAGACTGCTCACTTGAGGGAATGATATTAAAGGGAAAACTGGAATACTTTGGCCACATAATGAGAAGACAGGACACCCTGGAGAAGATGCTGATGCTAGGGAGAGTGGAGGGCAAAAGGAAGAGGGGCCAACCAAGGGCAAGGTGGATGGATGATATTCTAGAGGTGACGGACTCGTCCCTGGGGGAGCTGGGGGTGTTGACGACCGACAGGAAGCTCTGGCGTGGGCTGGTCCATGAGGTCACGAAGAGTCGGAAGCGACTGAATGAATAAACAACAAAAATACAGGTGATCAGGTGACAATAGAAAATAATATGGATCATGCTTGGTTGTGTAAGGACCTTTTGGTTTATACACCTTGTAATTATCTTCTATTTATTTTTTACATACTTATTCAAATTATATTCTATTGTAAGCTTTGTGTAGAATCTATTCAGTATCCAGGTTTTGCCAGACAGCACAACTAGGTAAGTTGAAGTATATTCTTTGATTTTTTCTCCTTCATTTGTATGGGAAATATTTTTATCTTGCAATACCATTTTAGATGTTTGTTAGTTTTCTTCAAAAAAAGAATTACTCTTCCTATTCATTTCCCAAAGTATAATCCTTTAGAATGAAGACATGTCTAATCACTTCACACAAATAATGCTGCAACCAAGTATTTAAATCCTATTATAACTGGTACGATTAGCTATGAAAAATGAAAAGTGGGAAAAGTGGGAAAAAGTAATCAGCTAAAATATTGTTTGGATTTTTAAAGTGAAACAACTGATATACAACCACCTGAAAATCCATCTGTCCCTTTCCATGTCTTCTTACAAATGTTGAAAATACCATTAATGAAATACTTACAATATCCCTAGCTGTAACAGCTTCCATAGCTTGGTTGCTGTTATCTAAACGATAACGTTTTCTAACTCATGCTTGAAGTTCTTTATGTTTAACACATTATCTAAATATGGACAAAGAGATATAGGGTCCATATGGAGTGACTACCCCATAACCTTTTAATTATGTTAACAACAATTTTCCAAGCTCTCCAGGCAGATTTCAAAATTAAGATATGGCTAGTTAAATTGTCATCAGCTAATGTTAGGGTTGTTTTTTTTAAATATATTCTACATATAGTGCTAAGGCTTTAATATCACTTACAGATGTCATGGAAATTCACCGAAGTAAGGAGCACAACACCGAAGAGAAATTGCCAGATCGTTGGGTGCCTGCTTTACCAGGAAAAGGGCCCTGAATAATAGAAAGAGATTTTTATAAACTTTGCTGTTGAGAAGTGGGAAATCTGAGGGATCTGATTTGTTAACAAGGTTTGGGGTAGCAGAATGTGTTTCAGACAATGGGAAAAGTATTTTTTCTATTGTAAAACAAAAGCCGTGCAGAAGATTCCGTCGTTAACAAGCATGGAACGTTGAGATAACCAGGCACCTCAATAACCAGGCGCGAGCGCGCTTGATGACAATGGAATGCCAGCAGTTTTTCATGTTGTTAACAAAGCTTCCTCATTAACACTGCCCCCCAGGTGAACTAAGGGACGCGGTGGCGCTGCGGGTTAAACCGCTGAGCTGTCGATCGGAAGGTCGGCGGTTCGAAACCGCGTGGCGGGGCGAGCTCCCGTTGCTCGTCCCAGCTCCTGCTCACCTAGCAGTTCGAAAACATGCAAATGTGAGTAGATCAATAGGTACCGCTTTGGCGGGAAGGTAACGGCGTTCCGTGAGTCATGCTGGCCATATGACCCGGAAGTGTCTCCGGACAACGCCGGCTCCAAGGCTTTGAAACGGAGATGAGCACCGCCCCCTAGAGTCGGACACGACTGGACTTTACGTCGAGGGAAACCTTTACCTTTACTTACCAGGTGAACTAGAATGAATGAATATTTTTATTACAGTCATTGACTAGAATTGCAAACAAAAACACATGAAAAATAAAAATAAACTAAAAACAGAACAAAATATTACAGTTGGTGGTGGGCTTATCAGTGGATAATCAAAGTCTGCCTGATTTTACAGGCAATATAACAAAATTTAGCTACGTTCAAGGAGACTGAACTTTGGGCTGGCAGGTGAGGGCTTCCCCATTGTTTTAAGATGAAAGGTGCTTTTCCAACAGTGGAAAATGCTTGTTCTTGAGCTGGTGAGGAATTATTCAGCAGCTTGGGGCTGGTCCTACAGTATCTCTTCCTTTTCTAAAATTACAATGTGAGTGGGGGAGCAAGAGCAGCAGAGGGGAGGGGGAAAAGAGTTTGCAGCTTTATTATTTCATTCTATTTCCATCTATTTTATTACTTCCTCTGAATTCAGATCAGTAAAGTATTTTTAAATGTGGTGTGCACAACGGTAAATCTACCCAGATGGACAGTATAAGTAATTACTGTTGATGTTGTGCCAGAAAAAGAACATGTCAGATTCATCAACTTTTTTGGGTGTGAACAACCTCAACTGCAGATAGTGGAAGAAAAACAAAGATATTTCTACAAAGTCTTGGAAAGTAATCACACGTCACTCTTTTGTAAGACAAATCGTTAATGATACTTTGCTTCTGATCCTAAATTATTTTTGCTTTTTAAACTGTTTAATGCAAACTAAATGGCGTGTTATAGTCCCCCCGCTGTGTGGATTATATATTTTATTTCCCATAATAAATCCACAAACTTATTTTATGAGACTTAGATCTATCCATAAGATGAACTGTATATCAATCTTCCCTTGTTCGATGTACAATGACCAATGTACAGTTCAAACCAAGTTTAAACCAAGTCCTATAAAAGCCAACTCCTCCGTTTTTAATATCTGGCCAAACGTCTTTGTGGTGCGATTAAAGATCTCCTTGATACAAGAGCGAAATCATTGGTTAGCCTTAAGCCCACATGCATAACATTGAGAGCTAAGTAAGAACTCAGGTTGAGTCAATGTGTATGTTTATTTCTATAAGTATAGTACTGCTGTTTGTTTCTCTAGGTTCATAGATGTCCTTCTCTGTACCTCTCCTCTAACATCCTTAAAAATGGAGTTGAATTATTGTGCCATTCTGTGCCTGTTGGTAACTAATTGTGACTAGGGCCCCTTATCTCTTCCTGTTGTAAAACACAGGGTCACCCTGTTAGAATAACAACTGAGCCTCAACAAACATATCAAAGTCATTAAGATGCATTCTTAGGAATGTGTCTGTGAAGTCTTCCTTTGTGGCCCCCTTGTGTCCTTATCACTTGTAAAGCAATTCTTTTTGTATTGGGGATCTGCTGCTAGTATGTGCACATGCTCAAACTGTCTTTGATCAATGCATTACATACAATTGATATACAGTACTGTATGAGGACTATGTAAACTCATGGCTCTTAGTCTTGGCACTTCTCTTTGGAAGAGAGCAGTGGCTCATTGTAACCTCCTAGCTTTAGACTAATAAAACACTGTTAGGATACTCTCCAGTTTGTTGGATTATTTTGCCGTGACAGCAGGATTAGCCCAGAAATGTAACATTCAATTAGCATACAGGTAGTCCTTGCTTGCCAACTGCCTTGTTTAGTGACTGTTCAAAGTTATGATGGTGTAAAACAATAGCTTTGTGACCAAGCCTTGCATTTATGACCATCACAGTGTCCCGTGGTCCCATGATCACCATTCAGGTGCTTCACAACCAGTGAGCATTTACAACCTTACACAAAGATCAGTTATGGCGGTAGTTTGATTTTTCTGTTCTATTAGTTGATTCGTTAATGGGCCTGTACTGACACAGACTGGCTTTACAACTCATCTGCATGTTCTTGATTTACAGAGACCCACAATGTGGCTGGCTTTGGCTGTAACATGCTTAATCCAACAAGCAGTGACCTCAGGAGAATCCATAAGCGGAAGACATTTGCATCCGCAACGTTTGATGAACATTGTAAATTGCTTATCCAGATGCATTTAGAAGTGGTGGTAAAGAGGAAGGGATCCTCATTTTTTATTCAACCAGTTTCTCAAGAAAAAGAGTTTCCTGGACAGAAGTTCCTGACTTTTTTGGTTGTTCCAGGAGACAGTTTTGAAATATTTTATTCAAGTTTCCTTTCCAGATTAATTGAGTAACTCACACTGACCATGTTAAAAAGGCTTGTCATCTTTATGGCAAAACTGCTAAATCTCCTTCTGTAAATTGTGTTTCTTCCAAGCTACCAGTTCTGTCTTGGGTAGATTGACTATGACTACTTCAGAGTATGGAAAGGATGTTGCTGGCTTAGCATGAACCCTATGTTCACAGAGAACCCACTGGGCAAGGAGAGAAAGATTATATCAGTGTTTCCCACGCTTGGCAACTTAAAGATGTGTGCACTTCAACTCCCAGAATTCCCCAGCCAACGTGAAATTCTGGGAGCTGAAGTCCAGACATCTTCAAGTTGCCAAGTTTGAAAAACACTGGATTATACCCTCCTATTCCCACACACTGGGAGTGTAAGAAGAGGGGCAGTTTAATGTAGTAAAAGAACAGAGAAAACACTTAGATAATGACCAGTTTTTTTTAAAAAAAAGTTTGTCATATTATGAATGATTAGGGTAGTAATGTTGCTGAACACTGTCTAGCTTTTGCAAGGTGTTGTTGATTTATTTATTTTTCTTGCAGAGTCAAATTATTCAGTATTGGGGATACCCTAGTGAAGAATATGAAATCTTGACAAGTGATGGCTATTATCTCAAAGCAAACAGAATTCCTAATGGAATACACAGTCCTGAAAAGACAGGTATTTTGGAGATGAATTATTACTGTGGTGTCATTTCTAAGGCAAGGACAGTCATTTCTCCTGGATTCACTTTTTAATACATGACAGGCAGTGAGGGAAGGGAGTTTCAGTGTTGTGAGTTGATAGGTGGAAATTTGAGCAAAAGAAGGAACAGGTGTGGACAAGGTCAGGTACTTTTTCCAGTCTGGTGTCCTTTAATTAGGACTTAATCTGTCATTAATTGTAATAATTAATGCATTGTGATAATTTCTATTCACTCTTCCCAGTCAATTTGGGAACAAACTCCAAGTTGTTCTTATCATGTGCTCTGTGGCTGGCTTTCATCCATTTACTTACACTGGAGTAAGCATAAATGTTTCTCGGTTAAATAGGGACTATTTTGAATGGGCTAGATTAAAGTTATGCCCTTCTCTCAGCTCAGCTGCATCCACATTGAGAGGAGAAAAGGAAGATCAGAGTAATGTACGCAGCATTATGATGCCACAGTGCAATCCCTGCTTCTTTTCTGTCTCCATTGCAATGTAGCACCCAATGGGGCAGAACTTTCATAATTCTGGTGAAATCAGGAAGACCCTGTGGAGGCCTGTCTCAGCTACTTCATTCTGAAATACACCTCCATGCAAGAGGTTTTGTATGTGTGTATGTAGATGATATAGATGTAGATGAGAGCCAATTTGGTGTAGTGGCTAAGGCATCAGGCTAGAAACCAGGAGATGGTGAGTTCTAGTCCCGCCTTAGGCACAAAGCCAGCTGGGTGACCTTGGGCCAGTCACTCTCTCTCAGCCCTAGGAAGGAGGCAATGGCAAACCACTTCCCAAAAGACTTGTCAAAAAAACTGCAGGGACTAGTTCCCCTTGCCCCAAAATGTATGCACATACTGTAGACAGATGATAGATGTGCATCAAACTTCCATTGCCACTAAAGAAACTGGAACTAGTATGGTGCATAATGTATTTTATCATGATTATAAAATCAGACCCAGATTTTCCCAGAGCAGCTACAACACAAAATAAAAATAAAATAAACAATTCACTGCACTCAAGGTAGGAGGAGGCTTTCTCTTGTGAAATCTTAATTTTGCAATATATACTGTATACATATATCATGACTCATGGAAATTGTGTGTGCTGTAATGGCCCCAGGTCAAGATGTGGACAGTATTTTGCAAAAACTGAAGTGCTTAGGATTCAAGGACTTGAAAAAATTTCCTCTACTGATGCCATCCGATCTATAACTTACAATTAGCTGGGGAGGCCCTACTGCATTTCTTTTTGTGGGTTTTGGTGGCACCAAGGTCTGCTCATTGATGGTACTCCATTTTTGGAACTCCTTTCTGGTGAGATTATCACTGATTTCTGTCTTTCTCCACAGTCCGATTGCTTTGGAATGACCAAAACTGCTGCTCTTGATAAATAGTTTTAATAGTGCAGTGAAATGCTGCTACTTTATTGTTTTTCTAACTTTGTAAACAGTGCTTCTTACAGCATATTCTGTTGTAGATTGTTTTTATTGTGACCCTTACTTGGGCTCAGTTCTATTGCAAGCCCCCTTGTGAGGAAAAATGGTATATAAGGGTTGAATGAAAAGTAATGCCCCCACTTCCTTAATTTTAGCTTAAATAGGATCTTTTAATAAACAAAACAGGAAAATAATCCTCGAAATGTGCCCTCATTACCCTGTATTTATTTCTCCATGTAATCATCACCATACTGCTGCCAATGACAGACAAGCTTCTTAAAGCCACCACAAAAGACCTCCACATTTTGTTTTTTCAAGCAGATGCTGACAGTCCTTTCCATCTCTTCATTTGAATAAGACAGATGCTCACAAAGGTATTCCTTCAATTCTTTTTCCCTGCAGGTGAAGCTTTGTGATCATATTTCCTGGACTGATTTTATAATGAGCCCATGATTCAACAGCTGTTATGATGCTGTGAAGAAATTCCTCATCTTCATTCTCATAGCATGACAACTGCTGGAAAATTTCAACCATTGAAGCTTTCCTCTCTGCCATCAGCACATGAAGAACCCATCTTGCACAAAATTTCCAATATTGCAGAATATAAATAATGCAACCAGCATATTCTTGTGAAATGCCAAGCTTGACAGCAGCTTCCCTTTCAGTGATCTGCTGATTGTCCTTAATCAATTTATTAACCTTTCTCGTGTGAAACTCAGTGGTTGCTGTCACAGGTTGTCCACTTCACTCTGGATCATACAAATAAGTTCAAGATTCACCATCTTTGCATTTTTTGACCCAGTAATGCACAGTACTCCTGTCAACGTAGTCATCATCATAAACTACCTGCATTCAACTGTGAATTTCATTTGGAGGGACTTCTTTGGCAATTAAAAATTCAATCATGGCACATTGTTTAAAGTGTACTGATGAGTCTCACTAGGGCTTCCATTCACAAACAATAGCAACAAAACTTTTCTCATAGCAACTTTCCACTAACTGAAGTGAACGCATCAGAGGTACTAAGGAACACATCAGAGCTTCTAGCTTGTCAGTACTGCCATCTGTTGGCAATTGATAAAATTGAAAACATTACTTTCATTCAGCCCTCATATATGTCGGCTTATACTGAGCTTCAAGGTTCCATAGACATCAGAAACATATAGGAATTGTGATGCTCCATGTTTATAAAAATACTATGTTCCTTGCTGGAATGACCCTCAGATGATATAATGTCTAATGTTGTTTCTTTTCAAGGGCCTAAACCAGTTGTGTTATTGGTACCTGGTTTGATAACTGAAGGAAGATGTTGGCTTATCAATCTTCCCAGCAATAGCCTGGGATTTGTTTTAGCAGATGCTGGCTATGATGTTTGGATAATAAATAACAGAGGGTCTACATGGTCTAGAAGACATCAGAACCTAACAATTGACCAAGAAGAATTTTGGGATTTCAGGTAAAGCCAGAAACTGTTTGTATAGCAACCAAATAAAAGCAGTTATTTTGCCAGAAAAAAATGAGTCAGGTCTTGTAGAATGAGAGAAGATGTAACCTTTAGTAGCTTTTGAGATTGTATTCTATATTCATAATATGAATTGTCAGATTCATTGGATTTCTGATACTATTTTAGGGAGCCCATCAGAACGTAACAAAATTTTCTTCCGCTTTTAATATCAGGTATTCATTAAGGCTTTTCAGCACTTCAGATTTTATGTTTAAAATGTAATTTGAAGCACACAAATGAATGAGTATGAATGTTATACCTGTGTTCAACACTTTGAAGCAGCTGTACTACACATGGCTCCCTGCACTTTTTCCAAGGAAAGGAAAAAGTGCTCCATGAGCTCTGAAGATCAAAGTGCAAGGGAGCACTTGCTTCCTAGTGTTGATAAATTAGTGTTAAACTTTAATTTACATTAATACCAAATTAAATATTAAAATGTATTTACTACATCAGACCCAGTTTGGTTTAGTGATGAACATCTTTGGACTAGAAGCTGGAAGATTATGAATTCCAGCCCTTCCTTAGGTACAAAAGCCCACTGGGAAGAAGACAATGGGAAACCACTTCTGAAATGTTGCCAGGAAAACTGCAGGGACTTGTCCATGTAGTCATCAGGAGTTAAGGTTGACTTGAAGGACCATAACAAGTTCCTATGTAGCCCAAACTGGAATGCTAAGGTGAGCCGTCAGTTGACACCTGGAATTACAGGTAAGCATGGCCTGGGAGAACAAAACGAAGCAGGACATAGGCTGATAGAATTTTGCCAAGACAACTCACTCTGCATAACAAACACTCTCTTCCAACAACCTAAGAGACGGCTTTATACATGGACTTCACCAGATGGACAACACCAAAATCAGATTGATTACATCCTTTGCAGCCAAAGGTGGCGGACATCTGTACAGTCGGTAAAAACAAGGCCTGGAGCTGACTGTAGTTCAGATCATGAACTTCTTCTTGCACAATTTAGGATCAGACTAAAGAGATTAGGGAAGACCCACAGATCAGCTAGATATGAGCTCACTAATATTCCTAAGGAATATGCAGTGGAGGTGAAGAATAGATTTAAGGGACTGGACTTAGTAGATAGGGTCCCAGAAGAACTATGGACAGAAGTTTGCAACATTGTTCAGGAGGCGGCAACAAAATACATCCCAAAGAAAGAGAAAACCAAGAAGGCAAAATGGCTGTCTGCTGAGACACTAGAAGTAGCCCAAGAAAGAAGGAAAGCAAAAGGCAACAGTAATAGGGGGAGATATGCCCAATTAAATGCAAAACTTAAAAACAAAGATGGCAAGGACCTAACAGAAGAAGAAGAGATCAAGAAAAGGTGGCAAGAATATACAGGAGACCTGTATAGGAAGGATAACAATATCGGGGATAGCTTTGACAGTGTGGTCAGTAAGCTAGAGCCAGACATCCTGAAGAGTGTGGTTAAATGGGCCTTAAGAAGCATTGCTAACAACAAGGCAGCAGGAGACGATGGCATCCCAGCTGAACTGTTCAAAATCTTGCAAGATGATGCTGTCAAGCTATATGCCAGCAAATTTGGAAAACACAAGAATGGCCATCAGACTGGAAAAAATCAGCTTATATCCCCATACCAAAAAAGGGAAACACTAAAGAATGTTCAAACTATCGAACAGTGGCACTCATTTCACATGCCAGTAAGGTAATGCTCAAGATCCTGCAAGGTAGACTTCAGCAATTCATGGAGCGAGAATTGACAGGTGTACAAGCTGGGTTTAGAAAAGGCAGAGGAACTAGGGACCGATTGCCAATATCCGCTGGATAATGGAAAAAGCCAGGGAGTTTCAGAAAAACATCTATTTCTGTTTTATTGACTATTCTAAAGCCTTTGACTGTGTGGACCATAACAAATTGTGGCAAGTTCTTAGTGGTATGGGGATACCAAGTCATCTTGTCTGCCTCCTGAAGAATCTGTATCACGACCAAGTAGCAATGGTAAGAACAGACCACGGAACAACGGACTGGTTTAAGATTGGGAAAGGAGTACGGCTGTATACTCTCACCCTACCTATTCAACTTGTACGCAGAACACATCTTGCGACATGCTGGGCTTGAGGAATCCAAGGCTGGAGTTAAAATCTCTGGAAGAAACATTAACAATCTCAGATATGCAGATGATACCACTTTGATGGCTGAAAGCAAAGAGGAACTGAGGAGCCTTATGATGAAGGTGAAAGAAGAAAGTGCAAAAGCTGGCTTGCAGCTAAACCTCAAAAAAACCAGGAGTATGGCAACCAGCTTGATTGATAACTGGCAAATAGAGGGAGAAAATGTAGAAGCAGTGAAAGACTTTGTATTTCTAGGTGCAAAGATTACTCCAGATGCTGACTGCAGTCAGGAAATTAGAAGACGTTTAATCCTTGGGAGAAGAGCAATGACAAATCTCGATAAAATAGTTAAGAGCAGAGACATCACACTGACAACAAAGGCCTGCATAGTTAAAGCAATGGTGTTCCCCGTAGTAACATATGGCTGCGAGAGCTGGACCATAAGGAAGGGTGAGCGAAGGAAGATCGATCCTTTTGAACTGTGGTGTTGGAGGAAAATTCTGAGAGTGCCTTGGACTGCCAGGAGATCAAACCAGGCCATTCTCCAGGAAATAAAGCCAGACTGCTCACTTGAGGGAACGATATTAAAGGCAAAACTGAAATACTTTTGCCACATAATGAGAAGACAGGACACCCTGGAGAAGATGCTGATGCTAGGGAGAGTGGAGGGCAAAAGGAAGAGGGGCCGACCAAGGGCAAGGTGGATGGATGATATTCTAGAAGTGACGGACTCGTCCCTGGGGGAGCTGGGGGTGTTGACGACCGACAGGAAGTTCTGGTGTGGTCTGGTCCATGAAGTCACGAAGAGTCGGAAGCGACTAAACGAATAAACAACAACAAGCCCAAACTGCCTCATCTATACAACGGGGGGGTCACAAGTTCTTCTGCATAATGCATAGGATTTGCCTTAATAATTAAAAACAAGTCAGACCAGTAACAAAATGTATCAATGAGGGATCAGCCATGCTAGAAATTTGATAATGAAATGATTAAAAAGACAGCTACTACTCTGGAAATCTAATGGGGTTAGTTTAAGCAAAATACCAAACATGTAATTAAAAATTAGTTTTCTTCACTTCTGTAGTTTACATAAAACAAACAAATGAACAAAAAAAAAAACTTGCAGCCTTCTGATTTTGTACCCTTAACCTATTGTACAGAATAAATGTCAGCAGTGTTTTGTGTCTTTGTATGTGTGCCTCCATTACAGTTTTCATGAAATGGGAATTTATGATATTCCTGCGTCTATAAACTTTATACTGCAGAAGACAAAGCAAGATAGTTTATATTACATTGGTCATTCCCAAGGTGCTTCACTGGGTAAGTTAAGAATGAATCATATTTCATCTTTGCATCCTTCTTGAATAATTAATGATCAATGCATCATAGAATCATAGATGTTTAATGATAAGTAGTATAGCTTCTTGATGGGAATGGTGGTAAATTCTATGTTAATCACAAACTATGGGAAATACTATCTTTTTTGTATCTTAGATCTATTGCCTTTCTCCCTTGAAATCACTAAGTGGTAGGCTGTAGAAAACATTTAGAAAAGTATTTCTTTTGTTACTTTAAATCTTTATCAAAATGAGGAAAACAGCCTGACCCAAAACAATGAGGTTATATTTATGCCAAGGGAAATTAGGAAAGAAACAACAGGCCAGTTTGTAGAATCAAGAATGTCCAGTTTTATTATATATATAAAAAAGGGGTTGTCAGAAAGATAGGTTGTATACATAAATAGCATTTGGCTCAGGCTGGTAATGTTTTGCTTGGCTGCTATGGATGGGTAACCCATGATTCTCCAGCTGTTGCTGAGATACAACTCCCACAGTCTCCCATCAGTGGCTAAACTGAATGAATTGTTGGGAGTGAAGTTCCACAACACCTATACAACCACAAATTGCTTTCCTCTGCACTAAGGAGAAAAGACCCTATTGTGAAATAATGAAGAGATGATGGCTATAAGTATACGCCAGAGGTTAGAGTATAATAGTTTCTTGAGAGCAAGAAGTCTACCTTGAGCTACTGAAAGATATATACAGAACAGAGTTAGAGAAAAGGATAAATGCAAATAACCGATCCCTTTCTTTCTCTTTTTTCTGAAAGATGCTGTGGTGGTGAAGAAACTAAGCCCATTATGTATAAAGGCTTTAGATGCCTGTTAGAGGCATGGCAGTAATACAGAGAAATTATTGGAAAGGATAGGATTGAAACCTTAACCTTGAAGTTAAGCAAAATATGGATATCAAGGCTTTGTGAGACTAATCACAAACATTGCTAAGGTTTGGCATTTGGTCATTAGATATTAATCACACAACTGGGTAGAACTTGGTGGCCCATGGTCCCTGCTGAAGATAATTAGATTATCCTTAGCATTTAACTACTAGATGCCTGGGTAGAAGCAAAGCCCTCTCAGATCCTTTTATTAGTCTTCTCCCCACCCCCTGTCTAAGGCTTAACAGCAAATAGGCTCGTGTTTCCAGCCCTCTTCTATTTTAATTATATCCCATTAATTCACAACTCTTCTGATCTAGAATTCCTTTCTATTCCCAATATTCCATCTTCAAAGGAAATCAACCCAATTCTGATACTCTGCTGCAGAGAAAAGAAAGCCACTTTTGTAACAACAATAACTGCCCAGAGTCCCTCTTTTGGGGGAGATGGGCGGTAATTAAATTTGAATAATAATAATAATAATAATAACAACAACAGGATGATGATGATGATGGTGGTGATGATGATGATGAGTGACTCTTTCTTGCAAGCCTGTCCTGTATGTTTCTGTCAGTCTTGGAACAAAGCAAGCATTGCAGACACCATCACTTAAAGATCAATACAAATATCGATATGGTGTTTTGGCCTAAATTTAGCTTGGCTCCCATTTTTTAAACTTACCTTTCTTTCAGGTCTTATTACTTTTTCAACCTCGCCACAGCTTGCTCAGAAAGTAAAGCTTTTAATGTGCCTTGGACCTGCATACACACTGGAGGACATCAAGGGAATAACAAAATATATTTTACTACTTCCCTACAAAGTTAAAAGAGTAGGTATTTCTCATAGGTTTCCATTCTTAAACTAAATGATTCAGTATAGAAGTGCAGATGGGCTATCACTCCTGCCATTCATATAATTTGGCAACGGCGTATAAATCTCTGTTTAATATCCAACTCCTTTATCCTCAGAACTGGTGGGGATTTTTTTTCAGCCATCTGCACTTAAACAGACAAAAAATGACTCAATGAATTCCCCCTCATGCATACGATGCTACATAATGTGACAACAAAACTGGACAGAAATTTTCAGAACTGACATTTCTTCATAAATGTTTGTTCCTTTGGGGGGCCCTTCTACATTATTAGAGATGTTCATCTCCCCTTGAGAGAATATTTGACAAAATGTTGCTTTCCCCATTTTGCCTTTCACAAAGATGGTTGAGAATTTTACGTGAAGCCACATGCACAATATTTTTTTTAAAAGTATTGCTGAAGAAATAAATAGTCTTGTCTCCATTTCTTTCTGTCCATTCTTTTTAACCAGTTGCTTCATCTAAAGTATGATTGGACAATACATTTGCACTCAGTATTAAGCAGGATGAAATTTCCAGAAGATTGTTTATCTTTTCAAAAAATACTTCTAAGTTGGAATTCCCAAATTCTTGAAGAATTCTTGGGAAACATTCAGAAACCATTCTTTGTTGTTTCCACAAATAGTGTACAATTTTTTAAAAAGGCAATTTTTATTCACTCCCAGTTATTTTTCCCTGATTTTTTAAATCTATGTCCTGTTCCCCCACCAGCCAATTATTTTTTCTCCTTGTTCTACATTTGTGTCTTATTTGCTTGATCTTATTA
The DNA here is from genome assembly GCF_035149785.1 of Candoia aspera. Lineage (NCBI taxonomy): Eukaryota > Metazoa > Chordata > Lepidosauria > Squamata > Candoiidae > Candoia > Candoia aspera. Next base: position 75,429,040 of record NC_086158.1, on the reverse strand, counting down.
CAGGGTTTAATTTCAACTTCTCTTCTAAAATGCTTTGATAAAACTGATTAAACAAATAAAAACGAGAAAGGCCAAGCACCAGGAGTCTTTTCTTTAAAAGTTTTGCTCTGCATCCTGCAAACAGTTTCAACCTGCCTAATAGACATCTCCCTGGAGAACCTATTAATCGTTCCCCACTTTCAAAAAGTGAGGGGAGCAGATCTTACATATCCTGGTTTGTGGTCAGTGCTCCTAAACTTTAGCCTCTCTGCAGAAATATGGTTTGTCCTTTTGCTATGCTGTTCAATTTCCATTAGCTAGTAAAAAAACAGCTTTTCCAGAAAGCCTTTGAGTTATGAGTTGTTCTCACACAGTATTGTGTGTGTTAGGCTTCATTTGTTACATTATTCTGTTTTTTTCCTTTTCTCTTTTATCATGGATGGAATGATCGACGGACGGCTTTATATTGATGAATGTTGTAAGTTACACCCACTGATTATAGTGGGCATAAATCCCATAAGTAAAGAAATGAAGATTGAATGCATCTCTCAAAATATTGTTAAAATAATCCAGAGAATCAACGGCTATATTGAATTCGCTGAATTAAATGAGGCACCATCCCAACCATTGTTAGACCTGCTTCTGTTGAAATTTGCTATAATGTATGTATTTGTATTTTACAGTATTTATGGGGCAATAAAGAATTCAGTATGCTAAGCAACCAGGCCAAAAATATCACTGCCAATCTGTGCAGCTACCCAGCAATAGACCAGCTTTGCACCCAAGTATTTTTCTCTTTTGCGGGTTTTAATGAAAACAATATAAATATGGTAAGTGGATTGTGGGGTTTTTTTTCTTTAGATAAATAAAAAATATTTATTTTTAATATGGCAATTTATGCTTATCTTTGCAATAATAGTATATCTTGATTTCTGTGCTTATTTTTGCTTACAACACTTCAAAATTTAACTGTCGCAGCAACTTATTCAATGTGTTTGTTTTCATTTGTTATAATCCTATGTAGCCTTGACTGCACAGTTGCAGATGCCATCTTGACTGTTTTGACCCCCTTTCCTGCGGAAACCCTGTTTGGTGGGTGTTGGCCAATAATGAGGCAAAAGTGTGCCCCTTGGCTTGAAATTTTCAGGTCACTGTCAGCTGGCACTGAATAGCCTCTCTCAGACAGAAGAGTAAAGGAATCTGCCTACCTCTTTTTTTGCTCTAAGAGGCTTAATTGATGCAGCCTCAGCACTGCCAAATCCAACCGTATACAAACGTTTCAATTATTCCCTGTTTATTGTTTTTCCAGAGTCGAGTCGATCTTTATCTTGGCATTTACCCTGATTTTGCTTCTGTGAAAACTGTATTTCATTGGACCCAGGTAAAGTTTCATTTTCCAATTTTCTTTGCAAGTCAAAATAGAAAGGTCGGTGCTGCTATTTGATTACATGTTTAGTATCAGGTATACACCGGTGCATGTTTAAGTTTCTTTTCCAAGAACTTCTTTTAAAAATGAATTCAATATCATTGGCCTTAATCCTGAAATCATTTGCTAAAACATGGTAGTATTGGTGATGGAGGCCGGCTGTGGTTCATGGCCTCCATGGCAACTGTGGGCTTGTCCACAGTAATTTCAGACACAAGACACATAAGTGACCATGTCTTAGACCTTAGTTTCACTTCAGAGCAGTTGTCATGCGATCTGGGTATGGAGGACATTGCCATCACCCCTTTGTCATGGTCAAATCATTTCCCAGACTGTTGCAATTGATGTCTGCCTGTGATTTTTCTGAGAATCCACACCAGGTGCTTTATGGATGGTTTCTAGTAGGCTCTTGGGGATTTTTTCAACAATCTGATGGGTAAGTCCGTGAAGAGCTTGTTCACCATTGACAGCAGGAGTCATCTTGAGCCTTTGAAGAAATTCTTCTTGAGCAGCTTCTCTCTGTCAACAAATCCCAGGTGGCCCTTTGGTTTTCAGAATTGATGCCTACAGGAAAGGTAGTGGAGGACAAAGACTGAATGGATATATGCCCAGGTTTGGGCCTGCTCTGCAGTGATGAGTGTCCCCTCCTTGAAACTGTGACACAGCATTTTGGCACTCAGATTCATGTGAGTCTTGATTCCACATGGACAGGGTCTAGAGTGGTGAGTAGGACAACATCCTGCCATGTTATGTGGGATTTTTTTTCCCTGTAGCCCCTGAGGAAGTAGATAGGGTGCTCTCTAGGATGTCTTCTGCTACTTGTGCTTGGACCATTGCCCTACCTGGCTCCTTGTGTAGCCAAAGAGGAAATTGTTCCCTGGATCTGGGAGATTGTCAATGCCTCCTTTTAGGAGGGATGCTGCTGATAGCCTTGAAGGAAGCTGTGGCATGCCCCCTCTTTAAGAGGCTTTCTCTGGATCCAGTGTGTAAGATAACTAACATCTGGTTTCTTCATAGGTGGTGAGGACCAACTACAGAGTGCCTTAGATGAAATTGATTATCTAGACCTAGAGTTCAGAGCCTGGGCATGGAATGGATATAGCTTTGGTTGTGCTAATGAATGGATTGTCTTGGGATCTGGAGAAGAGTAAAGGTCCTTTTAGACATCTTAGGGGCTTTCAATCCCATAGTATCCTTCTAGGCTTTCTTTGGGGTTTGGAAGTGGGGACACAGTTTTGCAATGCTTCCACTTCTTCCTCAATGGCCAGTTCCAGTTGTTGGTGGTAGGAGAAAAGAAGTCAGATCAGTAGCTGCTCACTTGTGTGATGCCACAGGAGCCAGTCCTCTTCTCCCCCTACTGATTAATATCTACATGAAACACTGGATGAGGGTCATTTGTGATTTGTAGTTCCATACCATTAGTAGGCTGATGATACTCTGCTTTACATCTCTACCCTTCTGGAGAGGTTGTTGAGGTCTTGTCCCAATGAGATCTAGATGGGAAAGAAAATTTAACCCTAGCAAGATGCAGTTAGTTTTCATCACAATACTTGACAGCTCCAGTGGTGTCTCTTGGTGGGGAAGCAGTATCATTAGGGAGCAGGACTGTGCTTTGAGGTCCTCCCAGACTTGCAGTTCCTGCTTGAACAGCAAGTGGAAGCTGTGGCCAGGGATCCTTTGCCCAGCTTCAGCTGGGATGGCAGTTGTGACCCTACCTGGGATGAGAGGACATTGCTACATTGACCCATGCCCTCATCACCACTCTCCTAGAATACTACTATGTGCTCTACATGGGGCTGCCTCTAAAGAACACTCAGAACCTTCAGTAGGGCCAAAATTCAGCAGCCAATGCATTACCCAGCACTCATGAGAGGGAGCATATCACACCTGTGCTACAGGCCATGCAGTGGCTTCCTGAAGCTTTCTGGGTGCAATTTATTATTATTATATTTTATTATAGTCTATTGTTTTAATTGACTATTTTTATTGTAAACTGCCCAGAGTCCCTCTGGTGGGAGGAGATGGACAGTGACAAATTTGATAAATAAATAAATAAATTTAAAATGCCGGTCTTAACCAGTCAAGCCAAACTATCTTAAGAACTATGTTTTCCCACTAGAATTGGCACAACCTAGTCATTCTTGCCAGGAAAAAGCATTTGTGGTGACAGTAGTTTCTCACTTTTGGGGAGGTGACAATGTCCAGACTACAGTATATGCCAAATGTACCAATTGAAAGCTTGCCATGTTGCAATGCTTGTTCTTAGATGGTTGAGTCTGGAGATAATGAACACTCTCTTTTGGGAATGAGAGCAATTTAAAAAAGGACTTGCCTCCTACATGTGTGATCAAATTGACAGCAAATATTATTGGAACTTCTGTGTATGAATTTAGTAAATTAGTAATATAATTGTCTAAAATGTCCCAGGGATTGTTAATGTCACAGAGCCTGCAAAGAGGGGGGATATAAATATTTATAAACAAGATATTGTAAGGCAAAATATTTAAGGAGAAGAGCTAAGGTTGAACTGGTTCAAGCATACTCAAGAGAATACTAAATGGAAACCATTATACTACCCCCACCTGCAAAACTCACATATTTCTTGAATATAGGGAACATAGGGGACTTATCCAGGCAAAAATAGATCAGCCATATTTTCTTGAAAGAGGAGAACATCAGAGTAGTAATATAATACAGGAAGGAGACATCAAGCTTTTTTACTTTCTAGCCTACAATGTTCTAAGAAAGGGTGGAAATTAAATCATGATCACAGGAGAATCAGTTGGCATAAGGAACCTCAATCCAGGCCCACACTGAACCATCAAAGAACATAAGAGAAATCTAGTGAAATAGCAGCTGGGCAGTAGGTCGAAAATGAACCCATGAATTGAACTTGTCTTGCTTATGACATCTTTCATTAATAAGTCACAGAAGCTGGGTTTGAGCTGATGGAGACCTGTGAAAGACCCAAACCCAACTGAGGGGGTGGGGAGGGGAACTTCTAAATCTGCTTGGCTTGATGCTCCCTAGGATTGGAGGTAACTTGCAATGGAGTGACTATACCTGTATGTCTCTACAGGGATATCCAAATATCCTTTTATAGAGCATCTTCCATTTTATGAATTTTTTTACAAATTGGAGAGAGGGTCTGATAATTAAAATCCTTTGATTTTGAATTTGCATGTATCTCAAAATTCAGATTAAAAAAATTAAAATGTGAAAGTTTGCCAAGTTTCAAACTCAACACAACTCTTTCTTCCCAATTTAGGTTTCAGAATCAAATGAATTTAAATATTTTGACTACGGAGACAAGAACAAAGCTGTTTACAACATGGTGAGGAGAACATTGGTATAATGTTTGTGATGGGGCATGTGCTTGCATGCATACACTCAGAGGTGTGAAGATTGGCCTCCGGGCACCCAACTTCCATGCATAATCCTCCTACTTCCCAGGTTCTTGGTGAAAGCCTATTCAGCATGCTCCTACCCTCCAATCTGTTCCAGAGCACTTTCCTCTCTGCTGTCCTAACAGTCAGAAATCATGCTGAGACGAGGAGTAGGTCTCTAGTGTTTATTACTGCTACATAAAACAGAATCCTAACAAACTGAAGAAGCGTGGGAAAAACCCAGACATATAAACCCCAAAGGCTAAGGCAGGTCTGATCTGTGTCTCTTTGAATGGCTGCTTAATTCCTCAGTACTATGCACGTGTTTTCCCCCCTGGATAGAGGCCCCTTCCAGCTCGCCATCAGTACTCATGCAATCTGCACTGGTTTAATTTGCAAGGAATGGCAAGTGTCTCTGACTTTATGAGTAGCCTAACTGGTAGAAAAGTGTGCTAAATTAAAGTTACAGTGCTTTCAGAATGAGTGGGCTGATTCAGTAGAGAAATTCATGTCTTTTCTTGCATGATCAAAATTAGGAAACTAACATGAAGGAAAAACCAAGAGAGATACAAAAACAAAAATAGGATTTGGACAACTAATTTCAAGAAGTTTTTCTCAGCTGACCATTTCTTCAATCTGGAATACACGCATGGAACAAGGGCAGAAGTTATAGAATAACAAAATAGAGACAAACAATGATTAGCAAAGGCTTAAAACTCAGGTAATTTTTCAATAAAGCCACCTGAGGGGGGTATTTTTCTGCTCCTGATATGATCTTCAGAATTTGACTTTTCCATGCTTTGATGGTCTCTGCCCTCTATCTAGATTGAAAGGTTTAGGTGTGATTGATAGATCAGATTTAAGTTTTCCTTTGAGTCTTTCATGTTGGAACTTCTTAAAACAGGATTTTCCCCCATCTGCTATATGTTGCTTTATCAGGTCCTAAGATGAATGCTGGGTCTTCCAGAAAGCCAGTTTGGTGTAGCTGCTAAGGCACCAGGCTAGCAACCAGGAGACCATGAATTCTAGTCCTGCCTTAGGCATGAAGCCAGTTGGGTGACCTTGCACCAGTCACTCTCTCTCAGCCCTAGGAAGCAGGCAGTGGCAAGGTCTTGTCTTGGCAGTTGCCAGGCGTCAGCACTGACTCAAAGGCAAAAAAAAATAAAATATGAAAGCTGCAGACCAAGAAATCAACTTAAGTGTTCCTCTCCTTTTATTGCAATCTTTAGTTCCTTCTAGTTCCTGTTTTGTTGTTTATTCGTTTAGTCACTTCCGACTCTTCGTGACTTCATGGACCAGCCCACGCCAGAGCTTCCTGTCAGTTGTCAACACCCCCAGCTCCCCCAGGGACGCGTTCGTCACCTCTAGAATATCATCCATCCACCTTGCCCTTGGACGGCTCCTCTTCCTTTTGCCCTCCACCCTTCCTAGCATCAGCATCTTCTCCAGGGTATCCTGTCTTCCCATTATGTGGCCAAAATATTTCAGTTTTGCCTTGAATATCATTCCCTCAAGTGAGCAGTCTGGCTTTATTTCCTGGAGGATGGACTGGTTTGATCTTCTTGCAGTCCAAGGCACTCTCAGAATTTTCCTCCAACACCACAGTTCAAAAGCATCGATCTTCCTTCTCTCAGCCTTCCTTATGGTCCAGCTCTCGCAGCCATATGTTACTACGGGGAACACCATTGCTTTAACTATGTGGACCTTTGTTGTCAGTGTGATGTCTCTGCTCTTAACTATTTTATCGAGATTTGTCATTGCTCTTCTCCCAAGGATTAAGCGCCTTCTGATTTCCTGACTGCAGTCAGCATCTGGAGTAATCTTTGCACCTAGAAATACAAAGTCTTTCACTGCTTCTACATTTTCTCCCTCTATTTGCCAGTTATCAATCAAGCTGGTTGCCATACTCCTGATTTTTTTGAGGTTTACCTGCAACCCAGCTTTTGCACTTTCTTCTTTCACGTTCATCATAAGGCTCCTCAGTTCCTCTTTGCTTTCAGCCATCAAAGTGGTATCATCTGCATATCTGAGATTGTTAATGTTTCTTCCAGAGATTTTAACTCCAGCCTTGGATTCCTCAAGCCCAGCATGTCACAAGATGTGTTCTGCATACAAGTTGAATAGATAGGGTGAGAGTATACAGCCCTGCCGTACTCCTTTCCTAATCTTAAACCAGTCTGTTGTTCCGTGGTCTGTTCTTACTGTTGCTACTTGGTCGTTATACAGATTCTTCAGGAGGCATACAAGATGACTTGGTATCCCCCTACCGCTAAGAACTTGCCACAATTTGTTATGGCCCGCACAGTCAAAGGCTTCAGAATAGTCAATAAAACAGAAATAGATGTTTTTCTGAAACTCCCTGGCTTTTTCCATTATCCAGCGGATATTGGCAATTTGGTCCCTAGTTCCTCTGCCTTTTCTAAACCCAGCTTGTACCTCTGGCAATTCTTGCTCCATGAATTGCTGAAGTCTACCTTGCAGGATCTTGAGCATTACCTTACTGGCATGTGAAATGAGTGCCACTGTTCGATAGTTTGAACATTCTTTAGTGTTTCCCTTTTTTGGTATGGGGATATAAGCTGATTTTTTCCAGTCTGATGGCCATTCTTGTGTTTTCCAAATTTGCTGGCATATAGCATGCATTACCTTGACAGCATCATCTTGCAAGATTTTGAACAGTTCAGCTGGGATGCCGTCGTCTCCTGCTGCCTTGTTGTTAGCAATGCTTCTTAAGGCCCATTCAACCTCACTCTTCAGGATGTTTGGCTCTAGCTCACTGACCACACCATCAAAGCTATCTCCAATATTGTTATCCCTCCTATACAGGTCTTCTGTATATTCTTGCCACCTTTTCTTGATCTCTTCTTCTTCTGTTAGGTCCTTGCCATCTTTGTTTTTGATCATACCCATTTTGGCCTGGAATGGACCTCCGATGTTTCTAATTTTCTGGAAGAGGTCTCTTGTCCTTCCTATTCTATTGTCTTCTTCCACTTCTGCGCATTGCTTGTTTAAAAATAATTCCTTATCTCTTCTGGCTAACCTCTGGAATTCTGCATTTAATTGGGCATATCTCCCCCTATCACTGTTGCCTTTTGCTTTCCTTCTTTCTTGGGCTACTTCTAGTGTCTCAGCAGACAGCCATTTTGCCTTCTTGGTTTTCTCTTTCTTTGGGATGTATTTTGTTGCCGCCTCCTGAACAATGTTGCAAACTTCTGTCCGGAGTTCTTCCAGGACCCTATCTACTAAGTCCAGTCCCTTAAAGCTATTCTTCACCTCCACTGCATATTCCTTAGGAATATTAGTGAGCTCATATCTAGCTGATCTGTGAGTCTTCCCTAATCTCTTTAGTCTGATCCTAAATTGTGCAATAAGAAGTTTGTGATCTGAACTACAGTCAGCTCCAGGTCTTGTTTTTACCGTCTGTATAGATGTCCGCCACCTTTGGCTGCAAAGGATGTAGTCAATCTGATTTCGGTGTTGTCCATCTGGTGAAGTCCATGTATAAAGCCGTCTCTTAGGTTGTTGGAAGAGAGTGTTTGTTATGCAGAGTGAGTTGTCTTGGCCAAATTCTATCAGCCTATGTCCTGCTTCATTTTGTTCTCCCAGGCCATACTTACCTGTAATTCCAGGTGTCATTTGACTGCCCACCTTAGCATTCCAGTCTCCCGTGATGAAAATAACATCTCTTTTAGGCATGTTGTCCAGTAGGTGCTGCAGACCTCATAGAACTGCTCTACTTCAGCTTCTTCAGCATCTGTGGTTGGGGCGTATATTTGGATCACTGTGATGTTAGATGGCTTGCCCTGATTTCAAATTGAGATCATTCTGTTGTTTTTTGGATTGTACCCAAGCCCTGCTTTAGCCACTTGACTATTAATTATGAAGGCTACTCCATTTCTTCTGTGGTCCTCTTGTCTACAGTAGTAGATCTGGTGGTCATTTGATGTGAAGTGGCCCATTCCAGTCCATTTCAGTTCACTGACGCCCAAAATGTCTATCTTTAATCTTGACATCTCACCAATAACCACATCCAATTTGCCCTGGCTCATAGATCTTACATTCCAGGTTCCAATGGTGTGTTGATCCTTAGAACATCGGATTCGCCGTTCACCACCAGCACCGTCGGCCGCTAGCCGTCCTTTTGGCTTTGAGCTAGCTGCGTCATCACTTCTGGGGCTAGCTGAACTCATCCTCTGTTCCTCCCCAGTAGCATTTTGACCATCTTCTGACCTGGGGGTCTCATATTCCAATGGTATACTGACATATCTCTGGTTGTACTGATCCATTTAGTTTTCATGGGAAGAATACTGGGGTGGGTTGCCATTACCTTCCCCAGGGATCGCATTTAGTCTGACCTCTCTGTCATGACCTTCCCGTCTTGGGTGGCCCTTCACGGTTTAGCTCATGGCATCATTGAGGTGCTCAAGCTCCAGCACCACGACAAGGTAACGATCCTTTGCTGAAGTTCCCGCTAGCGTTCAATTTTTAAAATCTTATTATTATTATTTTAATTCAAAACAAAAGCATTTTCCCATGGAAAGGATTCTTTAATAATTAATTCCAAAATGTTATTCCAAATTTATCTGGCCCCTTAGTCCATTTGTAGCTTTCTAAAATCAAAGTTTATTCTTTTGCTGTTAATCACCCTTTTGCTGTTTATTCCAACAACAACAACAACAACAAAAAGTTCTTAAATTTGTAGTTAAAACTTCTTTTGCTAAGGATTGAAGGAAACTTACCCAATGCTGTCAAACATGTCAATCCAAAGGTTCCTAATAGCTGAAAAGCAGTTAACAAGCAATTTCTGAAAGTGATTAGAAAAAGAAGTATGCAAACTTGACAGTCCTTTCAAAGGTGCTGACTGTGGTTTGAGCCAGATGGCTATTCCCTCATCTCCCAGAGCTCTAAACTCACCAGAGACCGCTGTCTCATGGTCTCCTCAGGAGCAGCTGTCTGGAGCACTTGTGGGTGAACTCAAGTCCTCTCCTTGTCTGGAGAGGAACTATTGAAGAACATCACTGGCTGTTTACTCTGCCCCAGTCGTCAGCTCTGTTTTTAGGAGCTGTATTCAGTCTGCCATTTCTTCCCTGGAAGTTTTGTGCATTAGTGTATTATAAAATTTGCTTCACTGTGTTCAATTATTAAATTGCTAATGTACTAAATATTATGGATGCAACTTTCCTATATCATAATACAATTCATCATACCCCATTTAATCACACACACATACATGGGTGTTTGTGAATGCAAATTTCAAATTTTCAGGTACACAAAAATAACTTGTAAAAATATACTTGATTTTCAATCAATGCATTTTTCTCAGCAATTTTTGAAAAGATTGAATTGGTATGATCTGATGCAAAATATACAGGTGTGATTAGTCTTGAGGTACTGTTTAATTAAGCCTTTAATGTGAGAGCTTTGTAACTTATCAATCACAAGATAAGAATTAAGTATGATAGAAGGTAAGAGGGAATGTGTCATGAGTACGGATGGTGAGCAGGAGGAGGCCCCTATCCAGGGGGGAAAACGCATGTGTAGTTTAGAGACTTTGAGCTGTCATTCAAAGAAACCCAGAACAGACCCGCCTTGACTTTTGGGGTTTATCTGTCTGGGTTTTCCCAAGCTTCTTCAGTTTGGTAGGATTTTCTGTCTACAATAGCAGTTAAATAAAACACTAGAGACTTTCTCCTTGTCTTGGCATGGTCTTTGCTTAGCCAGGACAGAATGAACTGAGAAGAATGTTTTTTTCAGGTCCAGATGCATGCCATCAAGAATGTTGATATTGCTGAAAGGTGAAATATCTGGAAGATAGGAAAGCTGAAGGATATTTTCATATTTTGCATCTCTTCTTCCACAGACCAAGCCTCCATTTTATAAAATTGAAGATATAACTGTGCCAACAGCTGTTTGGAATGGTGGGAATGACTTCGTTGTGAGGCCAAAGGACATCGATCATCTGCTCCCTCAACTTACTAACTTAGTTTTCCATAAGTATATTCCTAGCTGGAACCATGGTGATTTTATCGTGGGCCTTGATGCTCCAAAATACCTGCACAAGGATCTTCTTCATCTAATGCAGAACTACAAATAAATACAGATAGAAATTATATCTGGCAATAGAGGATAGCAGTATTTCAGATCTGATGTGGAAAATAAACAGTTTATATTTTCCACATCAGTTTTGAAATATTGCTATCCTCTTTTGTCAGAAAATGTCTTCCAGGTACTTTGCGCTCCTATTCCTTCCTCACTTATGCTCTATTTTCATTACAAACTTTCTTCCCCAATCTATCTGGCTGTCCTTGTTTAGCTGAGGGACATTAAAAAGCATTTTTCTGTGTGAAACAGCCATTATTCGTCATGCATTGCACTGAACAGTTATTTCTGGGCCAATGCCTATAATGGTTTTGGCAATGAAGCCTTAGAGTGTTGTGTACCCAACACAACAAGTACAGAGTGTTTCATTAGTCAGACTTTTCCAGCTAGTTGAAAACTATATTTAGGCATTTTGCTAAGTCCACACCACAACTTTATGCCTGTGATGACGATTCATCCAATACAGATGTCTCTGTCCAAGAGTCTTCTGTACACACAACTGAATGCGCACTGAAATTTATACAGCACATCGGCATTCCTACAGTAAGCACCACATAAACTATTGTCAGTAGATCACGTTCAGAAAGACAATTCATCACCATTTTGCTTTTCTAAAATAATTTTTATTAAATATTTTTAAAAGGAAGATAAAAACTAATAGAAAGTAAGAAAAAGGAAAGGAAAGGAAAGGAAAGGAAAGGAAAGGAAAGGAAAGAAATCAAAGGGAGAGCTAAAAGTGCAAGAAGGGGGGGAAGTAAAAGAAAGATAGAAAGAAAAAAGATACAAAGGAGTAGCTTTCAATCGTCTTTACAGCAGTTATAAGTACAATGATAAATTTACCTCTTCCTCTACGGTTACAACATAACTCTCTTCTTTCTATAATCTATCCTGTCTAATCACCAAAACCATAAATCACAAGTTTGTTTTTTTCCTGTTTTATGCAAAAAATCTGTAAGAGGTTTCCAGTCAGCAATAAACATAGGTATTCTCTTTTCTCTGAACAAGTATTTATTTATTTATTTATTTATTTATTTATTGCTTGCATTTATATGGCCACCCATCTCACACAAGGTGACTCTGGGCGGTGTACAACAAGTTAGCCATCTCAGCAAGTTCCATCATCTTCACCAACCATTCCTCCATTGTGGGCAGTGCTGAATCTTTCCATCTTTCTGCATTACAACAATCTCGCTAATTCATCCTCATTTTGCTGTTGCATCAGCCAGTCTTACATGCTAGCTTTCCAGGAAAAGTGAAGCTAGTCCAGGCTTACAATTCCTATGTAGTTCACAGACAACAATATGTCCATATGCAAAACCCTAACTTGGGCACAAAACCCAGATCACAAACTCAGGCAGAAGTTAGCCTGACTCAAGTCAAAGGTTCAAGAGATGAAACACACTGTGGGCAGAGTTCCTGTGGTATATGGTGGCAAATGCCCCGAAGATTTTTTTCACAGTTACATCTGCACACAGATCTAACAGGCACTGCTCTTGTAGGTCAATAACTCCCTTAGCTGCTGTGACATGAAACACAAACCAGAGTCCATCACAGAGACAACATAACATCTTTTTCAACCTCTTCCTCCCCCAACTGTGCTCTAAATTGGATAAGACTGTGCATATATTGGCATGGAATTTGTTGGAAATGCAAGGCTTAGAATGTATAAATTGGTCTGGGGTATCAAAGCTTTCTAATGGCTAGATTGTACATTATTTCCTTATTTTAGTTTCTTGGAGCACTTACAATTCTTTTTGTTCTCACTAAAGGTAAAGGTAAAGGTTTCCCTTGACGTAAAGTCCAGTCGTGTCCGACTCTAGGGGGCGGTGCTCATCTCCGTTTCAAAGCCTTGGAGCCGGCGTTGTCCATAGGACACTTCCGGGTCATGTGGCCAGCATGATTCACGGAACGCCGTTACCTTCCCGCCGAAGCGGTACCAATTAATCTACTCACATTTGCATGTTTTCGAACTGCTTGGTGTGCAGAAGCTGGGACGAGCAACGGGAGCTCACCCCGCCGCGCGGTTTCGAACCGCCGACCTTCCGATCGACAGCTCAGCGGTTTAACCCGCAGCGCCACCACGTCCCATATGTTCTCACTAAACAAGAAGAAAAAAAAATCCTACTCTGTAATGAACTTTGTCTCAGGATTTTTTCTCTGGATGGGCACTATCTGTTAGGGCCCATCCATATGTCTCTCCAGGAGAGAACCTGGAGAGACAATAAACAATGGATGCCAGGATTACAGCAATATGCAAAGCTTTATTAAGTAGTAGAAGCAACGGTACCCAGACCGGGGAGCTCTCATCCCAAACAGTCAAAACAGACAGCAATGGGAGACGCACTTCATTGTATAAGTATAGATTACATGAGTTATAACTATGGGTTATGTAACTATGGGTTCTTTAGCACGCAGGTTTATAATCCCAGGCTCTCCCTCCCATCCAGCACCAGGAAAGGGTGCCAGGAAGATTGATGATGAGATTGACATTTGTGCCTTCATGTGTGTGGGAAGGAGGAATACTTCCTGCTCCCCAAGCTGCATGCAATAAATCTATTGATGGGAAGCTAGTCATGTGATCAGGAAGAGTGCAAGGTTAATTACATTGATAGTCAGAATGGAAAGGCTATTTGCACTGAAAAAGGGAGGCTGCAGGCCTCTTATCACCTGAGCCTAAAACTAGGACGTGGAATGTTAATGTTGAAATGAGATCTGAGTTCACCTTACTGTTTCTGGAGACGGTTATGCTCTGAGTTTCCTGCTTGTTGCTTTTGGTCTAGCTACTATAACAGGCATGGTCTTCTCATATTCTTCTCCAGGACATCTCCTTGCCTTATTTTATTATCAGTAGGCTTGTGCCCACTTTTTGGCACTAAGGCAAGAAATAATTGGGCACAGTGCATTCAAACAGCTGCGAGTCAAGATAATATTTATCTCTGCGATCTTTTGATATGAGCTTGGACATCTAGTTGTTTTAGGCTCAGTGTGTTCTCATTGAGATTAACTGAAGAGATACTAAAAGAAAGGACAACTTCTAGGAGTAGCTGTATAATAGGAACATAAAGGGTGTTCATATTCTTTTAGAACAATACAGAAGATAGGATTCTGACTCTCATTTATTAAGCCTGACAAGTGGTGACAGTAACAGGAAGCCAAGATAGAGCTTTTCATGTATACATTTAAATATGCATTGAGGAGCCTTGAAATTTTTGTCCATTGTTTTGCTACTAAAACTGCGATAAGGAAATCTACAGCTGCTCTTCATTTAAGGACTTGTGAAAATGCCCCACTACTTGTAGCAATCTTTCCATTATGAATTACCTCTTAACCATATTGGCTCCTTTAGATGTCTCCTAGCTTTCTTCTTCTTTGGCATTGCTTAAGACTGTGCTATCAAGAAGTCCCAGCCATATACAACACCTCTGCCTTTAAGGTTTTCTTCCCATGGCACTTAACAACTGATTGCTCTTAGTTTATTAAAATCGGCTTTTTGAAAACTAGTGGTCTATGTTTGACTGGTGTTTTACCAAGCTTTTTGTTATAATCATGAACTTTACTCATTCATGATCATGTGCTCCCCTTTAATACCTTTGATTAACTCCTCCCAGTTAGGAAGGACCAAACGCAAGGTGGCAATTCCCTTAGTGCCCACCCTTACCTTTCGAAAGAGAAAATTATCACCAACAGAAGTCAAGAGTTTTTCTGACATTTTGTATTTACCAAAATTAATCTTCCCACGGATATCTGGTAGTTGAACTTTCACATCAAACTACTTCATGATTTTTTGATGCTTCAGTTATCTGCTAAATAAATCTTAATTTACCACTTCGGACTGGTTTGTGGTCTTCAGCAGACCTCCAGAAAGATATTTATTTATTTATTTATTTATTAATTATTTATTTATTTATTTTCCGAATTTTGTCACCACCCATCTCACTCAAGTGACTCTGGGTGGTTTACAATAAAACTAAAACAAATACAGGTTAAAATACAATAAAAAGAGTATTCTTAAACAGCAATATAAACATGAATACAACATCCAAGATGGGGACGTTAAAAAGTTCTTAATTAATTTCATGTAATTCACAGGGATGTCTTCAAGGTGCTAACCACCCCCAGGACTGATTACCCCTCCTCCCTCCCCAAGTGAGATGGCAGTTAGTATAGCTGTTATTAGCTTGTTATTTGATCTAAATCCAAATGCTTTTAACACATTTGTTACTGTCAGGTCAGTTGGCCTCTGTACCAATAAGTTTAGTCCTGTGTTGCTTGCATCACTATTGCAAACAGGAGTTAATCTGAAACATTTTCCTTTTTCGTCCTGGACCTTTGCATATAGCGGGAATGTTCTTTCTGCTTCAATGAAGATTCACCTATGTTTGGGAAGAAGCTGCCCTGCCCCTTGTGTTCCACAGCTGTTTTCCCCCTCCACTGGTTCTGCTGGGTGCAGAAGAGGAATGTGAGGTGGAATATATTCTAGATATATTCTGGATTCTAGATGCAGAAGGGGGCAATTAGAATCTTTAATTCACTGGAATAACTAATCTGATATGGAACAATCCTAGGAAGTGGCAGAAGACATTCATGTACCACAGCCTGACTGCCAATTCCACCTGAAATACTCACAAAGCCCATCCTCCTGAACTGCCTTTAGACTCACCAGACAATATTCTCTGGGAAGAAGGAGACACCTTGCTTCCTGCCACCTTGGATTCCATGCAACAAGAAAGGGAGGAGGCACTTTTCAGCTCGATCTAGATCTTCCCTATCAGACTTCTCCATTGACCTTGATGAGCTGCTAAGCCCATCTTTGTGCATGGGAGGAAGGAGTGATTCTCATGGAGGGGAGCAGAGGAAAGGGGAAGGGGTGAACAGACAGTTAAGGGGGAGTTTCAGAAAATATTACTCAGTTCTGGGAAAGAAGACAACAGCTGCTTCTGTTTCTGGACCTTGCCTACCTTGAAGGGCTGACATTACCATCTCGGCTAGTTCATACACCCGGAATGCATACAGATCTTACTACATAACTGAAACTGGCACTGTCTCAAGCACGCTGAAATTTGCCTGTGAAATAAAGTGTTCCAAGAAAGGGAAAGTTTGGCTGCTGCTTGTAGAGTTTTGCAGCTCCTTCATTTCATACTTTCATCACTTCCAATATGATGCAACATATGGTTATCAAGATTTTCATTTGCTTGATTGTCATTACTGGAAACATTTCTGTTTCTATTCCAGGGGAGATTACTGAATCTTGAGAATTTAAAACAATTCTTGCTTATTGCTTGCTCACAAATAGACTATATTTCAAAAGAGCAAGTCTCAAATACTTAATAACTCGGGAATCAGTAATAATGATGACAGACAGAAGAATTGAAGCAATGATATTATGCAAATCCACTCCCTATAATAATAAGTTGGAACTCCAAAGGATGGAAAGGGTAGTCAGTCTTTAAAAGGCAGAGTTCATTCAATCTTCTCACGGCTGTGAACGTTTCAATCTTTCCAGGCCCAGAATTCCCACCCAGGACAGCAAGTAGATTCTGGTAAGTTTTTCCTTTTTTTCTTTATGCAGACTGGCTTGTAGATTATTGTAGAACAGAAGAATTATAATGTTATATCTAATCACCCATATTTTAAGGATCTGAGAGCAATCTTAGCTATGATGGATTGTTGGCTTGTGTCAATGGATGCCAGTGTTGCAATTGTTTGCTTTCATTTAAAGCAGTGTTTCTCAAACTTGGCAACTTTAAGATGTGTGGACTTCAACTCCCAGCATACCCTAGCCAGCCTGGCTGGCTGGGGTATTCTGAGAATTGAAGTCCACACCCCTTAAAGTTGCCAAGTTTGAGAAACACTCCTTTAAAGTGAAAGAAGGTTCTATTTTACTGGGAAATATAGAATACGTTTTTTCGCTCAGATTGTGGGTCTTTGGCTTATAGAGAGATACTGTTTTCATATATTTAAGGGGTTTATTTCATGTCAGCCACCTGTCAGTATCCATTAAGAGGTCAACAGAAACCCTCCAGGGTATGACCAATGAAGGAATTCCTTTGTCAGAGAAGATGGGTAGTGGCACCTCCTCTGACAAATGTCCACCAATTGTTTATCTAGATTCTTCTATGCATGCATCAGAAGTTCATTTATGAGGAGTGGACCATTTTTTGAAAAATTAATCTAATTCAAGAAGCTGTGACTCCCCTAAAAATAGTCTATTAAATATGCCAGATTTATACTAACATCACTGAGAGCATTTTTATTCTCTCTCAAGTTTACTTCGCTTAACAAAAATCCTAGCAAAGGGTGTTAGCAAAGGAATATTTGTGTTTCACTGAATTAATAAGAATATGAATGGAAAAGGCTGGTTTATGTTACTTTTGCATGTATTTGCTTAATTTTATTTCTCCTGCTTCAGCCCAACCTGTATTTAAAAAAAAAAATCCACCCCCGTAAAATGTAAATACTTATTTCAATGCAGAATTTCTTGCAGAATTTACGTTTCTAATACAGTATATTTCTTTATTATATCCATAAGGATATCAATCCGATGAAAGTAAAAGAGGCAAAAATGGAAATATATACAACTAAAAAAGAAATTAGTGCACTTTTCAAACCGAAAGAAAGACTGATCTGTTTGGGGGAAGAGGTAGAACTGAGCAACTTGGAATGGTGTGTCCAAAGACTGGCCAAGTTTTCTATCAAGGAATTTCTTCAGGATAGAGTAGATGAAAGTAATCTGGAATCCTCTGTAGAAAGAGCAGTGAAGGAGCATTTGCTTCAAGGACAAGCAACAACAGATCTAAGAGAGCACTGTAAAGCAATGGAGCCTGTAATAAATGTTCCAACTTCTTTGGATTACAACACTTTTGGTGCCAAACAACAGAATAGTTCTGAGATTTTGTTCTACTTCATAAACACTTTGAGTTCTGCAATTGTTCCTCCTCATACTACTTTCCCAGTCTAAAAGACCCCTCCCATGAAGGTAATCTAAATGTTGCTCAGGAAGGGGAGATGGGGGAGATACAGAGTAAATGTTACTTCTCCAGTCTCAGTGCTTGTAATGGTATGTGGGAATGACCTTGGGTTACAGGAGGAAGAGCCTCAGCCTAGAAAATGGTCTGATAAATGAAATTTGAGTCCAAAGGAAGGGTAGGGGTGGAGAAAGCATCTCAGAAAGGGCCCTCCCTAATTTTCGGGAGAGTAAAAGTGAGGGATGGGAGGGGTACTTTCAGACTTGCAAGATTTTGTTAATGTAACCTAAATTTAACAAAATCTTGCAAGTCTGAAAGTAACCTAAAGGTTACATTAAGGTACATAAAGGTAGAGCTAGTATCTCTGAGTGCGCTTCTTGTGTGGATTACCTCGCAAGGCTGACATCAGTCTTGCAAGTTTGAAAGTACTCCTCCCATTCATCACTTTTATTGTCCTGGAAATTAGCACAAGTAAATTGCTATTTGCTAACAGGGAAATTTCCAGAGTAGCTAAGCCTTAATTCTAATAATTAATTACAGAATGATTGCAAAATAGTTCCCAATTATTAGAACAATTACAGACATGTTCTATTAAAGTCAAACATTTCTCTTACTCAAGCAACTAAACACCATTTGTTTATTATATAGATACAAGATGTGGCTGCTATTACTAGCGGCTTTTGCGATCCAAGGCATTTTGTCTTCCAGAGGAGCAGTACCCCAAAGAGGAAATCCTGAAGCATACATGAACATTGTAAGCTGCAATTTTGTTGGTGGTGGATGTAGTATAATATAATACAGAACTTGAAAATGGGAGTAAGGATAGATGGGATCCACAGAATAGATGGTTAAAACATGACATTTCAGGCTCCATGTTTATTAAGTCCTAGAAAAGCAGAAAGCATAAAAAAAAAATCAAAATAACCCTGCCTTGACTTTGTTCAAGATGTAGTAGAGAGGAACTGATGATCTTTCAAGATTCTGTTCTTATAGCCTATAACAATAAAAAGCATTCCTGAACAATCCTGCTACTTCTCTTTCTTGACCTTCCCTACCTCAAAGGGCTAACAAAAGCTGAAAATGACAATAAGAATACATGGGGTCCATATAGTCAACACTTAAAACATGAGGTTTCAGCAATCTGTTACTGGAGTTAGAAAAATGGAATTATTCTCTGCCATGTTAAAGAGAAAGCAGTACTTGCATCTAGATAATAATGACAATTTTGGTTCATGTGCATACATTTATTTATTTAAATATAAATAAATAATTTAAATAAATTTATTTAAATATAAATAAATAAACAAACAAAATAAGGTCTTTTCAGGGACATTAATGATTTCCATTATGGATGACAAAATGTCTTCTGGGTTAGAAAATATTAGGTGTTCTACTGGCAATACATTCATGTTCCCACTTTTAAGGTACTACAAAGACATGAATTCTTCCACTCCTTTTCACATTTGATCCTCCACATTTTTAAGAAAACAAACAAAAAAACCTTTCAATATTTCCAGACTTCTTTTCAGTGATTCTACACATTAATAAAGCACCAGTTGACAGGTAACGTAAAAACATGATGTAGTTATCCTGAGATTTCCTTCAACAGAGTGAGATCATTCGCCATAAAGGATACCAGGCTGAAGAATATGACATAGTAACTTCTGATGGTTACATCCTCACTCTTAACAGAATTCCTTATGACAGAAAACAACATTGGAACCTGTGTGAGTAAAAACAAAGAACTGTACAATTTTCAAAAAATCATGGGAGATAGATATTAAATGTTTAGAATGATTTGCAAAAAAAATATTAATACATGTCTAACCTATCCCATTGGAGTGGCCAACATTACATAACCAATCATCTTTCTGTCTCAGAAAAGAAACAACTTGTGCTTTCAAATGATTATAGAACCATAGAATCGTAAGATTGGAAGGCATCTTGGAGGTCTTCTATCTATCACCCTACCCAGGGCAGGAATGGAATATACTACCCAGTTCCTCTGATTCTTCCATACCTTTCTGAAGACCGAAGGATCAAGGAGGTAGAACTCAAATGTGTGCAGAGGTAGGCACATATGCCTACTCCAAGGTATCTAGGATGCATTTTTCCCGATTATATCCCTAATAATTTTCAGTATTAATGATGTCAGGAAATATATTTATGATGCACACAGGATGGAATAATATATCTGCAGAAATGAGAATACTGCAGATCCATTCTCAGGAAGAACTGGCAAGAGATTGTACAGACAGGAAAAATCTCCACCAAAGTTTTGACAAATAAAGGTACAGTTCTATGGCCCCTGAGGACAGCTTCCCCAGAACTATTAAATAGGTTTCATGCTGCAAGACCAGAGGCAGATTTCCAGCTTTGGAAGAAGGAATCTGATATCTGATTGTCTTCTCCACATGCCCGCTGGTCTATGAGGCCAGATATTTCTAAGGTCACTTTATAGGAAGTGTTGCAAAGGATAATTCTGAGAGGTCAAAACATCCATAGAATCACATGCCTCTCTGGTCTTTTAGCTAATCCTCCAATAGTGAATACATTTATTTCTTCTTATTCCTTAACTTGGGGGATAATCCATCTCCCAAAGGAAACTGAACTGCAGCAGCATTGCTCTTCCCTCTTTCTGTCTTCTTCCAGGAAGAGGCTTATGTGCAGTGGCATCTGCTGGTGGCAGGGGCTGGGCCAAAAAAGTCAAAATGGTGCTTGAATTACACAATCATGCCTGCCATTTTGACTTTTTTGCCCCCCACCCCAATGCCTCTGCTTACCTATATTGGAGTGGGTTGTCACAAGCATGCTGACCAATGCTTGGTACTTATTTATTTATTTTTATTTGTTTATCCCACCTTTATTATTTTTACAAATAACTCAAGGTGGCAAACATACCTAATATTCCTTCCTCCTCCTGTTTTCCCCACAAGAACAACCCTGTAAGGTGGGTTGGGCTGAGAGAGAGGGAGTGGCCCAAGGTCACCCAGCCGGCTTTCATGCTTAAGGCAGGACTAGAACTCTCAGTTTCCTGAATTCTAGCCTAGTGCCTTAACCACTAGACCAAACGTATTAGTGTTTCCAATGGATAAGAAAATTAAAATGCTGAATTCTGGATTTTTGAGGGAGATAATTGAAATATAGTTGTATTTTCTCTTCTACCTCTATGAAGACTTAGTAGGGAATAAAACAGAGATCAGTAGAAGCCCAGGAGTTTTACTAACAGAACAGAAGCATTCAAGTTTAGTTTCTTTCTTAAAGACGGTGTCATTCTGCCCTGAACTGGATCTTCCCTTTTTATAGCACGCATTCACATTCCTCCCACTTTGATGTCATGGCTCTTTAGAAAGACAACTATAATGTGACTTCATATCTTCCATTAAGTTGCTAAGACACAAGAACTGGAACATCTGGAAACAGAGGTAGAATGAAAGCTGCCCAATGTTTGTAGCCATTATGGTAACCTTAACTCTAGGCTGTGATTGACCCCTAAAATGGACATGACTAGCAAACTCAAGGTCAACTACATAAATGTGAGAATGTATTTTCCACCACCTGGAGGAAGCCAAAGTGCTCTACAAACAAGCTAATCTTCAAGGAACTAATTATCTCTATGATTAGAACAAAATTTAAAACAACTGAAGAACACATTCAATTTAAACCACATTTGCACAACTTCACCCAATTTTATAGATCTCAGTTATATCTAAAAGGTGTTTTGTAAATGATCAGTTCAATTGTTAGGAGGACAAGCAATGGAGAAGAAGAGAGAGAAGGGAAGCAGGGAGAGAAAGAGGAAAAAGAAACTACCTCTACCCATTTGGGGCTCTGACCCCATCCTACACTGCCTTTGATATCCATCATCCCAGCATGTAACCCCGAACAGATTAGATTTTGGGAATAAAGTCCTCAATCGAAAAATGCATTCCTTCTCCTGATGGACAAGTGTTTTACTGTATTATTATTCAAAGGAATGATAAATAATGGATTGAGCAGGATAAATCATTAATATAATGGCCAATTGATGAATTGCTCCCATGATCCCTTAATGAAAAGCAGCATTCCTTTTATGGTTCCATGCTACTGTTGACCATGGAAGACTGAAATCACATAAATAATTTGCACCCACCAGCAAATGATGGGTATTTTGCTCCAGTTCTGAGCAGCAGCCTAGACTCTAATGTGAACTTAGAGGTGAGGGGTGGGGGTCAAGAACCAAGGGCCTAAACTGGTACTGAATCCAGAGCCACTCAATATGCACATGATAAACAAAGCTGAGCAGCCTACTTCACGAAAAAAAAAAAATCAGGAACTGATGCCAACAGTTATCTTTATGGTATTTTTTTACAGCTGGAAAACCAGCTGTGCTTTTGCAGCATGGCTTTGTTTTAGAAGGAAGGATCTGGGTTGCAAACATGCCCAATCAAAGTCTTGGATTCATGCTAGCAGATGCAGGTTATGATGTCTGGATAGGGAACAACAGAGGCAACTCCTGGTCTCGAAAACACCAACACCTTTCAACCAAGCAAGACCAATATCATGCTTACAGGTAATTTAAAACAGAACGTGTAGAAAAGCTTGGGATCTGTATTTTTTGTTTGCTTTTAATTGCATTTCTTGGTAATATATTCTGGAACAGCTTTTATAGCAGTTTGTAAAACTCTGTTCACAAATGCATGTTGTTTAGCTGCATTTCCTTGTTCAAAATACATATTAACTTATGAGCATGTAGTGTGACAGAGAAACTTTTGGCTTTTTGCTCTAGAATACAAGATCTAAACATTCAACACGAAGAATGGAAAAGGAGAAATTTGAAAATAGAGTAATATTGACCCTGTTTGACAGTGTATCCTTAATTTTTTTGTATTAATCAACTGATTATGTCCTCCTTCAATATATCATGTGAATAATATAATATAACTAATGGTTAAAATCAGTAACAAAGAAATAGGCTGTTCAGATTCTTATTTGTAGCAGTGTGCTATAGAAAATTCCATCCGTTGATTCATCCATTGACAAATATTATGATATGGAGATTCAATACATCAACTTAAAATATTTACTACTATTTTCTACAAGTCATATTAAGGATGCTTATCAGTTTTTACCTGGAATCAATGGAATGAAAAGATTCATGCACATGTAGAGACTGGTGGTGATACGAACCACTTCCCTGCCTATGAAAGTATGTGCAGAGTTCAGAGCAGGGGTGTCTACAGGGAATGTTTAAAAAATTGACAGTTGCAACTGCACCATGAAAGCCCCCCATTCCCCTTTTTTTATATGCATCACACATTTGATACATGTAAAAAAAAAAAAGACAGAACTTCAGTCAAGGTCATGGCCATCTGGCCTTTTTAACCCCCTCCCCCACCGACACCCTTGATTCAGAGTACATTTATTTCTATCACTAGATCACAAACCTTATTGTTATCTATCCTTGCAAGGGCCAGATTCAATCAACCTCTATGTTGTTGAAATCCCACTGGTTGAATTAGAGAGTTCATAAAAACAATGTTGATTGTCTTATTTAATATCAATTGTCTACTATATCTTACAGTTTTGATGAAATGGCCAGATATGACCTTCCAGCAATGATTTCTTTTATTGTGGAAAAAACTAGAAATTCCAAGATTCATTTAGTGGGCTATTCTCAAGGTGCCACTCAAGGTATTTTATAGAAACCATTACTATATAAACTGTACACGGTGAAACTCAGCTGTAGCATGTATCCACGGCTGTCTTAGGGCCAGAATGGCAGGAGACAGAGAGATGGAGGAGACAGAGACATAATAAAAATAGAATAACATTAATATATGCTTGTTTCACACGTACCGTTAGGTATATTGCTGCTGAACAAGTTAGTTTCTTTAGTTTAGGATAAAAGCTTGACCAAGCCTTTCTGATTTGAGTTTGAAAATTTGGTTATCGGTATTTATGGTTATAAATGGTTACAAATTTTAACTGCATTTTATTGTAAGCCACCCAGAGTCCCCCATGAGGTGGAGATGGGCGGTGAATAAATCTATTAAATAAATAAATAAATAAATAAATAAACAAACAAACAAACAAACAAACCTATCTATCTATCTATCTATCTATCTAT
This sequence comes from Candoia aspera, assembly GCF_035149785.1. Taxonomy (NCBI): domain Eukaryota; kingdom Metazoa; phylum Chordata; class Lepidosauria; order Squamata; family Candoiidae; genus Candoia; species Candoia aspera. The sequence continues at coordinate 75,405,076 of NC_086158.1, read as the reverse complement.
CTATCTAACTATCTAGCAAATTTATCCCTGCCCATCTCCTCCCACCGGAGGGACTCTGGGAGGCTATCAGTATCGGTATTCAGAAGGAATGCTAGAAAATGCTAAATGTTCTTTTAATGCAAATTTCTAAACTAAAGTAGTATTATGCTGCTAGAAACTGTACTTGGGAAATAAAGATGTTGGTTACTGAATTGTTCAGTGGATGGCAACATATTGCCCAGGTCACCTACGACTTCCTCAAGTAGCATTTGCAGAATTCCCTAACCAAACCATTTCAATGTGGCCAAAACCCCAAGATTGCCAAATCTTGTAACATTTTAGACAAAAGTGCCTAAATCTTATGATATTTATAACTGAGAATGCCATTGCACAAGGTCTCTAGACATGAACTTGTGCAATCTCACCCATTTTAATGATCTCATGAAACGTTGAGTTATTTTTATTTGTTTATTTTATTTCTGGTTCCTGTGCCATTGAGCAATATTGCATAATAGCACTTGCTGCCTGGAAAGATTGATTCCCCTGGAATAGTTGAATTACCTTACAGTAGTTTTGAAATAAATGGCAGATTGCATTCAGGTGACCTATTTCTGTTTTCTAAGGAATTCTGCCATAGATTGTGCTGCAAGCAAATTTGAGTATTTAATTGTGAATGATTCCTTGTCGGAAGAAATGCAAGCTACTATTTGTCCATTTCTAAAGGAGGTAGCATGTTTTGAAGTGATGGAAGAAACTTCTCACTGATGAGTAGAAGTGTCTTTCCCTGCACTTCTAGATTGGCCATGTAATCATAATGCTATATTCCATGTTTCAATCTGCCTTTTTTCCCCCGAAGGACTTTTAATTTGAAAAACCTACATACAAAAATTGGTTGGATTAGGAATCTATCCCCCAAAGTAAATTTGTCCTGGTCTTCTTACCTCTATTAATTGTGCCCAGGGTTTCATCCTGAAATAGGAACTCTGGAAAGGTGTGGTTACTTTAGGCTAATATTTTGGGTCTGTATTCTCAGGTTTGATTGCACTTTCATCCATGCCACATGTGGCTGAAAAAATAAGAATGTTCCATGCCTTGGCTCCAGCAACCACAATTAAGAATTCCCAAAGCCCAATTACCAAATTGCTGTTCCTGGCAGATGATGTAATAAAGGTATTTGATGTATAACTTGATGGTGGTAGCAGAGATGAGGGTTGCAGTGATTTAATGATTGTTTTTCTGTAACACATTGACATCAACCTTGGGCACATAACTTTTTGATCTTGGATTGTTTTAATGCCTGTTGCCTGGGAACCCATGCAGCATAAGATGGTCCCTTGATACTGGACCATTTGTGGTCCAATATTTCTTCTTAGTGCAGAACTTGCCTGGCTCACCAGCTGAAAGCTAAAATGTGGAAGTGAATTTTAATGCACCCTCCTATGCGTTTGCTGGCCTGAATTTTCTTGAAATACAGTAATGGTATAGGAGGCCCAATATTATGAATTAGCAACATCATGAGTTAGCTACTAATTAGTAGCTACACATTAGCTACTAATGTGAGGATGGGTGAGAAATTGTTTAGTTCACATCTGAATACGCTTTTCTCTAATTTTACATTTTCTGACTAATAGAGGAAACAAAACTTAGTTATCATTCAAAATGTCCAGGTTTTCAGATTCTGCAGTATGACAAATTCACCAGTAAAAAGGTATAGTATATTGGAAAAACAGCTGCACAAAAATATATTCATGGAATTATATTTCCCAATTTTTTTATATGAGTGAATCTTGCTTGCAAAAATGCCATGTGCTTCAAATGCTTCTCTTTCAAGAAAGGGGCAGCAAAATACACCCAAATAATCAAGGCTGAGGAACCAAATTTGGCAGAGCTGCACAAATGAGAAACTGACAAAAACCAACACAATAACCCACAACCGAACTGCAGATGCAAAGAGCTTTTATCTTAGAGGGAAGATGAGCACATTGCTTCTACAGCATTAGCCCTAGCATTCAGCTATCCTGGACTTACAACCTATTCTCTTATTGGAGGTGGATGGCTACTGCTGGAAACCTGGCTTGTTTATCTGGCATAGATGGCGTTCTTCTGATAGCAGAACTGTCTGGAAAAGTTGAGTCAGTGCTGAAAATCCTTTCTTCTAACTGATAAGATCATTACAGTATCGACTCTCCTAGAAGAGCAAGTTGGTAGCTCTTGTTTACCAAGTTGTGGGTAAGACTTTCCACTTGTTTTGAGCAGGAAGAAGAAAAGGCCAGTGCCATTACTGTGCACTGAAGAGCAACTATCAAGAACAGCCAGTCCTTAAGCAGCACTGAAAAGCCTTTGGTAGCAGAACATCAGCCTAGTGAGATGGTCCAGACAGGAAGCACAACCAGATGGACTAATTCTACTTTATTGTAAGGTTACATTAACAGAAGGGACGCGGTGGCACTGCAGGTTAAACCGCTGAGCTGCTGAGCTTGCCGATCGGAAGGTCGGCGGCTCGAATCCGCGTGACGGGGTGAGCTCCCGTTGCTAGTCCCAGCTCCTGCACACCTAGCAGTTCGAAAACATGCAAATGTGAGTAGATTAATAGGTACCGCTTCGGCGGGAAGGTAACGGCGTTCTGTGTAGTCATGCCGGCCACATGACCACGGACGGGTCTACGGACAACGCCGGCTCTGCGGCTTTGAAATGGAGATGAGCACCGCCCCCTAGAGTCGGACACGACTGGACTTTACGTCAAGGGAAACCTTTACCTTTACCTACATTAACAGAAGTGTGCAAGTCTGCAAGTACATTTCTCTCCCATCACCTTTACAACCCAAGAAACTAGGGAGGGTCCCGTCTGGGACATTTGCCACATCACATTCCTTTTGCAGGCTCAGCTGCCTCTTATTTCCCTGGCTGTGGCGCTTCCCCACTGTCTCCCAAGGTCATTCCCACATACCATTACACAGAATTCCAACAGCCGCTTCCATCTGGAGCTGACTCTGTTCAGCACGCTTGCATCTGAAACAGCCCCCTTTCAGGATGCTAGCTCTTGAAAGGTGCATTTCAGTTCCTCCAGGTGGAATCCTGAAAGCTCAAGGTGCATTCACTTAATTATTTCTGAAGTGCAGCAGTTTGCATGGTTAGAGTGAAACTTGAAACCTGATTCAAAATACTTGAAACCTGGCATCAGGCGTTTCTCAGATACCTAGCTTATCCAAGCTATTTGCTTGGAGCAAAATCCTCATGCTCACATACTCATCAACAGGAGAGGTAGAACCTCTGAAACATTGATAGATCCATTTCTCCACATTAAAGTAACTATATATAATGTTGATATATTTACAGGGTTTATTGGGCAGGAGAGATTTTTGCCCGAGAAGTGAGATTTTGAGAAAAAAAGTCATCCGAATGTGCAGCTCCAAAATTTACAGCAAACTCTGCTCCTGGGGTCTTTCAGTTATCGGGGGATTTAATCAGAAGAATCTAAATTTGGTATGTATCAAGCAAAATGTATTTTAGTTGTCTGAAATTACTCTGAACATCTCACAGAGCTTAAAAAATAGCTGCTTTCATGAGCTTCCCTGTCTTAAATAATGGGAATTGATCTATCTTAATTAACAGGCAGCATAAATTTCATTACAGCTTTAGCAATCTTGTACATTAATAATGAATATTATAGTGGCTCCTTCTATGGTCAACATTGCAGAATTCATATAGGAGGAAGGAAGGAGGCTTTACCATAATCTAAACTGAACTACATTAAACTAAACTGCAGCTCAGAAGGATTATTACTAAACCTACCCCCATGTGTTGCCATTAAGAAAGTTGGGAAGTTGCTCCACTTCAATGACCGAAATATCTGTTGCAGAGCCGCATGGATGTTTACATGTCATACTGTCCAGATTCAACGTCCATTCAAACTCTGCTCCACTGGGGACAGGTAAAGTATCTGAAAATCCAATATTTTATTTATTTTATTTATTTTCTATCCTGCCTTTATTATTTTTATAAATAACTCAAGGCAGCTAACATACCTAATATTCCTTCCTCCTCTTATTTTCCCCACAACAACAACCCTGTGTGGTGAGTTGGGCTGAGAGAGAGGGACTGGCCCAAGGACACCCAGCCAGCTTTCATGCCTAAGGCAGGACTAGAACTCACAGACTCCTGGTTTCTAGCATGGTACCTTAACCAATATTGCTTTTCAGGGCAGATTTTATATGCTTAAACTTTCCAGGAACTGTTCAGACCTGAATTAAGAGCAGCAGCAGCTTGGTTGGAAAGGTGCCAGAGCGTATCCAGGGAGTTTACTGGGTGTTACAATGGCAGAGAGAAGGTGACACAGTGCACAGCATAGCTTTGATTCTTTGATCAGCTGAGATGATTGTTGTGCACTCCATTACCAGCATTACCATCCATCAGAGCTTCTTTGGTGACACTTGTAGCAGAAAGTTATGGATCTGACAAGTTACATCATCTGCCTAAAGCCTTTGTCAGTGTTTTAAGCCGTGTCTTCAGTGTTTAGTGTAAAAAAAATACCAGAATTAGGAAGTTTCAGTCGTTTAGAATTCACCTCCCTCTGTCTCTCTCATTCTCTCTCTCTCTCTTTCTCTCTCTTAAATCTAGATACACAAAACTGGACAATTTAGAGCTTTTGATTATGGGAATGGAAACATGGAGAGATACAATCAGGTGAGGTGGTTTATGGAATAAAGTTCCCTGTCTCTTCAGCAAGTGTACCAGGAGCATGTAAAAGACCATGTTGTCCTTGGTTAGCTGCAAGTATTTTTGTGGAGGTTACCAAGAAAAAAATGATGGCAACTCATATTCAGTACAATAAAGGGGTTCTATACATAGCTATTAAAACCCAGCAGACTTTGGGAAGCCAAGCATTCAAAGCCAAATGGATAAATTTGTTTCCCTTTTTGCTTCATTCACTGAAAAAATCTCAAGTTCTTTTCTGTGTGTGTGTGGGTGTGTGTGTGTGTAAATATATAAAGTAGCTGAAGTGGAAAAAAGATCCTCATATATTGTAACTGCAGGCAAGCATGATATCTGTGCAGGTCAAAGTCCTGTTCCTGTCTAACACAATTATATGATGCCCCCTAAAATGTATTTATTTATTAATTTTGATTTATTTGACTTGGATGCCACCCAATTCCAATCAACTCTGGAAGCTCACAACATAAAAACAAAATAACAAATATGCAATCCAAACAGAACACAAAACAGTACATAGAATGGAGATTCTAGTCAGTAATAACAAGAATATCATACACCCAGCAAAGGGCTCCAACCCGTCCTAGTCCAGAGTCTAGGAGAGGGGTTGGTCTTTAAGGCTCTCTGGAGGGCCTTCAAAATAACTATTGTTTCATTCCTATTTTCTCAGGAGATTTCTATCACTGAAAATACTTGTTTACCATTATCAGTATTAAGACATTCACTCCCTCTTGTGTCTAGACAGATTCATGATTGTTCTCAATAGGCAATCTGCAGTTAGTATAAGAGAAGATGCCATTTTGTGTGCAAAACACCTCAATTCATTTCTTTTTGTCTATTTAGGATGAGCCTCCATCTTACAATCTAGAGCATATTACAGTACCAACAAGCATATGGTACGCTGAGAATGACTGGTTGGTGAATCCTGACAACGTTAAAGCATTAATTGATCAGCTCCGTAGTGTTGTCTACAAAACTGGCTTATCTGATTGGAATCACATTGATTTTATTTGGGGCCTTGATGCCCACAAGAGAGTTTACAGTCCTCTTATTGAATTGATATCCTTACATGTATAATTCTCCCTGCTCTGTTGTTATTGCTAAAGTATATAAGGGGTTTGGAAAACCATGGGATATTGCTTACTTAAGTTGCTTTCTATCATATTTTGTTGTGGCTCCATGCTTATATCCCAGGCTGGCAAAATACTCATGCTCTATAAGAGACAAGGTCTATAAAGGATGTAAATTTTTTAATACAAATTATTTAAAAAAAAACATACTTCACAAGCAAAAGTACAGCTACTTTATAAAAGCCAACTGCCTGCTCTGTACCATCCTTCAGCCAACTCCGAACAAAGCTGAAGATGGCCCACATGGAGGGTGTCATGGGGGGGACATTGCAGTAGAACAAAAATCTGACACTGAATAGCTTTCCCTTGTCTAGTGTTGACAATCCTCCTGTTGAGGAAAGTGAAACAGCCCCACCAAGATGCAATAGGGTGGAAAATGGCAAGAAACTGTTGAAGGACCAAACCATACTTTTTTCTAGACTATTGCCCTCACATAGGATTGTCCTACAGAAAGTATTGAACTAAGGTTCAAAGATCACACTCTACTTGGCTTCTTTATGAGAGGGACACCATCAACTAGCAAAATGCCTTTGCATTGTGATTAAAAGCACTACAATTAACTACTATAACCACAAGGTATCATTGGATTTTACAGATCCTTTATACATTATCTATCATTGGTACATGACATCAGAGAAATTATCTATCGTTGGTATGTGACATCAGAGAAATTATCTAGAATGTACAAAGGCATTTCAAATGTATGTTGGAAATGTGAACAACATGAAGGGACATTTTATCACGCTTGGTGGACACGTAAAAAAGCTTTAACATGTTGGATTCAAATATACACATAGATACAGAGGATTTTAAAGATTAATATTCAATTGAAATTGACAGAACTTACTGAGATGGACAGACTGACTTCTTTGAATAGAGAAAGATCATTACTGACATTCATCAATATCTAGAACCCCCTTATGGTCTTTTTGTGTAAAAAAAATGATTTTGTGATTTTCATGATTAGAAAGAATAGGTTATAGAAAGAAGGGAAATATGATGTAATTAAAGAGAGAGGTTTAATTCGAATTGTATGGATAATTGCTGAGAGGAAGACTGGAAGATAGATAGATAGATAGAAAGATAGAAAGATAGAAAGATAGAAAGATAGAAAGATAGATAGAAAGATAGAAAGATAGAAAGATAGAAAGAGAAGAGCAATGACAAATCTCGATAAAATAGTTAAGAGCAGAGACATCACACTGACAACAAAGGCCCGCATAGTTAAAGCAATGGTGTTCCCCATAGTAACATATGGCTGCGAGAGCTGGACCATAAGGAAGGCTGAGAGAAGGAAGATCGATGCTTTTGAACTGTGATGTTGGAGGAAAATTCTGAGAGTGCCTTGGACTGCAAGAAGATCAAACCAGTCCATCCTCCAGGAAATAAAGCCAGACTGCTCACTTGAGGGAACGATATTAAAGGCAAAACTGAAATACTTTGGCCACATAATGAGAAGACAGGACACCCTGGAGAAGACGCTGATGCTAGGGAGAGTGGAGGGCAAAAGGAAGAGGGGCTGACCAAGGGCAAGGTGGATGGATGATATTCTAGAGGTGACGGACTCGTCCCTGGGGGAGCTGGGGGTGTTGATGACCGACAGGAAGCTCTGGCGTGGGCTGGTCCATGAAGTCACGAAGAGTCGGAAGCGACTAAACGAATAAACAACAAAAGCGTTCCTTGGAAGAAGTTTGTTAGGAACACTGATAACATTGTATTGCACACTGCTACCTCCTATGTAAATGTTTAGTTTATATGAATTTATGTAGGAAGTCAGGTTTCAGAAGCTCATTAAACATGGAATACCATATTTCCCTTTACATTAGGAAATAAATATTTTCTGTCAGAATTAAATTTAGGAACAGGAGCTGATGTGATGTTTATGTTTTGAAAAGGATTCCAATTTTAAGCCCTTGGTCATGGGTGGGAGTGGGAGACAGCATAGAGGCATTTCAAAAATGTTTATTTATTTATTTATTTATTTATTTATTTATTTATTGGTCAAATTTGTATGGCCACCCATCTCGCAGAAAGTGACTCTGGGCGGTGTAGAACAATCAAATAAAACAACAAATATATAAAAACAATCATTATAAAAATATAAAACGATCATTATTAAACATTAAAATATTATTAAAAATCAAAAATATACAAATCACAAGGCCCGGAGAAGATGAATCTATCAACCACAATAGTGGAGCCTTCTATTTTACAAAACAGTGTAAACTGTCCAACTTCTAGATCTTCCCTACTCTCTTGGACAAATTCCTATCATCATGGCAAGAATTTAAAACATTAACTGGCTATCACTTAGGGATATCTAAAGCATAGCAATAACGTCCGTGGGTAGATTATTGTAATTAGAAGTACAACTGGTTTTATTTTTATGAGTGTCAGCATTCCTGTGCTATCACGTGAAAGAAATCAGAATTCATGTGCTATCACTTCTGATGCAGACAAAAGTGTGATACCTCTTCATGGAAAGGCAAAACAACATTTTTTAGAATGGCATGGCTGATAGCAGCAGAAGAGCCACGAGACACACTGAATTTGTCAGATCTTAATCCCTCCCAGACTTTCACCATAGCCCTAACCTGAGAATTGTTTAATGAGGCCTTCAGAGAATTCAGTAGGAGTTCAATGAACTACAAGGGAAGGATGAGAGTGGAAGAAGTTGACAACAAGAGGGAGTAAAGGAAACCTGCTTAAAGCCAATTTCATTGTAGAAATGTAGACCCCTAACTATCTAGAGGGAAGAGCTTTGTGTTATACAAGTTCGTTGCAGCAAAAAGATGTCTCGTTTCTACACACAAACAAACCCCGACAGCAGTTGGTCTGTGTGCTGTCTGCATTTACACCACACTCCAAACCAAAAGAATTATCTTTCAAATGATCCATTTCAAAGGATTTCAAGGCCTGTAGAAGGAATTCAGCAAAGGATCGTTACCTTGTCGTGGTGCTGGAGCTTGAGCACCTCAATGATGCCATGAGCTAAACCGTGAAGGGCCACCCAAGATGGGAAGGTCATGACAGAGAGGTCAGACTAAATGCGATCCCTGGGGAAGGTAATGGCAACCCACCCCAGTATTCTTGCCGTGAAAACTAAATGGATCAGTACAACCAGAGATATGTCGGTATACCATCGGAAGGTGAGATCCCCAGGTCGGAAGATGGTCAAAATGCTACTGGGGAGGAACAGAGGATGAGCTCAACTAGCCCCAGACGTGATGACGCAGCTAGCTCAAAGCCGAAAGGACGGCTAGCGGCCGACGGTGCTGGTGGTGAACAGCGAATCCGATGTTCTAAGGATCAACACACCATTGGAACCTGGAATGTAAGATCTATGAGCCAGGGCAAATTGGATGTGGTTATTGGTGAGATGTCAAGATTAAAGATAGACATTCTGGGCGTCAGTGAACTGAAATGGACTGGAATGGGCCACTTCACATCAAATGACCACCAGATCTACTACTGTGGACAAGAGGACCACAGAAGAAATGGAGTAGCCTTCATAATTAATAGTAAAGTGGCTAAAGCAGTGCTTGGATACAACCCCAAAAACGACAGAATGATCTCAATTCGAATTCAGGGCAAGCCATCTAACATCACAGTGATCCAAATATACGCCCCAACCACAAATGCTGAAGAAGCTGAAGTAGAGCAGTTCTATGAGGATCTGCAGCACCTACTGGACAACACGCCTAAAAGAGATGTTATTTTCATCACAGGAGACTGGAATGCTAAGGTGGGCAGTCAAATGACACCTCGAATTACAGGTAAGTATGGCCTGGGAGAACAAAATGAAGCAGGACATAGGCTGATAGAATTTTGCCAAGACAATTCACTCTGCATAACAAACACTCTCTTCCAACAACCTAAGAGACGGCTTTATACATGGACTTCACCAGATGGACAACACCGAAATCAGATTGATTACATCCTTTGCAGCCAAAGGTGGCGGACATCTGTACAGTCGGTAAAAACAAGGCCTGGAGCTGACTGTAGTTCAGATCACGAACGTCTTCTTGCACAATTTAGGATCAGACTAAAGAGATTAGGGAAGACCCACAGATCAGCTAGATATGAGCTCACTAATATTCCTAAGGAATATGCAGTGGAGGTGAAGAATAGATTTAAGGGACTGGACTTAGTAGATAGGGTCCCGGAAGAACTCTGGACAGAAGTTGGCAGCATTGTTCAGGAGGCGGCAACAAAATACATCCCAAAGAAAGAGAAAACCAAGAAGGCAAAATGGCTGTCTGCTGAGACACTAGAAGTAGCCCAAGAAAGAAGGAAAGCAAAAGGCAACAGTGATAGGGGGAGATATGCCCAATTAAATGCAAAATTCCAGAGGTTAGCCAGAAGAGATAAGGAATTATTTTTAAACAAGCAATGCGCGGAAGTGGAAGAAGACAATAGAATAGGAAGGACAAGAGACCTCTTCCAGAAAATTAGAAACATTGGAGGTAAATTCCAGGCAAAAATGGGTATGATCAAAAACAAAGATGGCAAGGACCTAACAGAAGAAGAAGAGATCAAGAAAAGGTGGCAAGAATATACAGAAGACCTGTATAGGAAGGATAACAATATTGGGGATAGCTTTGACGGTGTTGTCAGTGAGCTAGAGCCAGACATCCTGAAGAGTGAGATTGAGTGGGCCTTAAGAAGCATTGCTAATAACAAGGCAACAGGAGACGACGGCATCCCAGCTGAACTATTCAAAATCTTGCAAGATGATGCTGTCAAGGTAATGCATGCTATATGCCAGCAAATTTGGAAAACACAAGAATGGCCATCAGACTGGAAAAAATCAACTTATATCCCCATACCAAAAAAGGGAAACACTAAATAATGTTCAAACTATCGAACAGTGGCACTCATTTCACATGCCAGTAAGGTAATGCTCAAGATCCTGCAAGGTAGACTTCAGCAGTTCATGGAGCGAGAATTGCCAGATGTACAAGCTGGGTTTAGAAAAGGCAGAGGAACTAGAGACCAAATTGCCAATATCCGCTGGATAATGGAAAAAGCCAGGGAGTTTCAGAAAAACATCTATTTCTGTTTTATTGACTATTCTAAAGCCTTTGACTGTGTGGACCATAACAAATTGTGGCAAGTTCTTAGTGGTATGGGGATACCAAGTCATCTTGTATGCCTCCTGAAGAATCTGTATAACGACCAAGTAGCAACAGTAAGAACAGACCACGGAACAACAGACTGGTTTAAGATTGGGAAAGGAGTACGGCAGGGCTGTATCCTCTCACCCTACCTATTCAACTTGTACGCAGAACACATCATGCGACAAGCTGGCCTTGAGGAATCCAAGGCTGGAGTTAAAATCTCTGGAAGAAACATTAACAATCTCAGATATGCAGATGATACCACTTTGATGGCTGAAAGTGAAGAGGAACTGAGGAGCCTTATGATGAAGGTGAAAGAAGAAAGTGCAAAAGCTGGTTTGCAGCTAAACCTCAAAAAAATCAAGATTATGGCAACCAGCTTGATTGATAACTGGCAAATAGAGGGAGAAAATGTAGAAGCAGTGAAAGACTTTGTATTCCTAGGTGCGAAGATTACTGCAGATGCTGACTGCAGTCAGGAAATCAGAAGACGCTTAATCCTTGGAAGAAGAGCAATGACAAATCTCGATAAAATAGTTAAGAGCAGAGACATCACACTGACAACAAAGGACCGCATAGTTAAAGCAATGGTGTTCCCTGTAGTAACATATGGTTGCGAGAGCTGGACCATAAGGAAGGCTGAGCGAAGGAAGATCGATGCTTTTGAACTGTGGTGTTGGAGGAAAATTCTGAGAGTGCCTTGGACTGCAAGAAGATCAAACCAGTCCATCCTCCAGGAAATAAAGCCAGACTGCTCACTTGAGGGAATGATATTAAAGGCCAAACTGAAATACTTTGGCCACATAATGAGAAGACAGGACACCCTGGAGAAGATGCTGATGCTAGGGAGAGTGGAAGGCAAAAGGAAGAGGGGCCGACCAAGGGCAAGGTGGATGGATGATATTCTAGAGGTGATGGACTCGTCCCTGAGGAAGCTGGGGGTGTTGACGACCGACAGGAAGCTCTGGCGTGGGCTGGTCCATGAAGTCACGAAGAGTCGGAAGTGACTAAACGAATAAACAACAACAAAGAAGGAATTAGGAATTAGGACATTCTTTCTGAGATGAACGGTTCAATGGTAAGGCTTATAACAGTCCCTGAGAGAATCTGAAGTACCTCTGAGGTTCTTGATTTTCAGGGAAATTTTAATCTTGCTTCCTTAATTGCAGTCTGATTAATTAACCCAAGGAACACTAGAGTGTTTGAAAACTCTCTCTCCCTCAGCAAGGCAATCCCATGCCAAGATTAAATGAAGGACTTGTCCTATGCTTTTTTTAACCTTTGGAAAATCAAAGAACTGGGCTCCTGGCTTTGAGGAAAGCACGTAATAGAGAAATTAATGACCAGATATGTTCTCTTCCTTAGCCTCAAATGTATTCTCAAAAAGAAATTATTCTCTGGGTCCTGTAGAGGAAGCCATAATATTTGCAAGGTCCACCCTGAGCCTTAAAATCAAATTGTTAGCCATGTTTAGAACTTTGTGTCCATATAAAGTTTTGAGTCATGCCCAGCTCCTGGTGAACATAGAGTCCTATTGGTAGCAATATGGGAGCAGTTTGCCATTTCCTTCTCCCAGGATGCTTGTACCCTCTCAGTCTAGCCCATAGCCCTGGGGCTTCTGTATATCCCCATCCGAGTACCAACCAGGTCTGATCCTGTTTAGCTTCTCTGGGATCTAGATCAACTATGTGTTGCCACTTCTTGAGGTTCTTGAGTTCAGACATGTTTATGTTATTTTGTCGGCAATATGATGGAGGTGAAGATAGGGATATGTTTATTTTTCTCTCAGTCTAGATAAATAGATAGGTAACACACACAAAGCACACTCAGTCTTAGTGAAATACGTATCTTGTACATTGGGGGGCAGGCAGGGAGATGAATGGGGAGAGAAAGAGAGAGAGATTATACATAACATCTTGGCCAAAGGTGACAACTATCTATTGCATAAACAATCATTGCTAAATAACTTAACAACAACAACAACACTATACTATATGGACAAAAATGTGAAAAAAATATGGGGAGAGGATTTGTTGGGAGAATAGAAGAAAACGATGATCTCTACCATACTATATTTTAAATATGCAGAACTATTAAGTGGAGAGCAGAAATTGACTAGGAAGGAACCATTCTAGATTAGACAACCTACAGATCTATACCAAAATAGCCAGTGGCTTAGATACACTAATCCATGTAGAGTTCTTGATGCTCTCTAAGCTTGGTTGTTTGCTCACAGACATTTCATTACCCAACTAGGTGACAGCATCAGCTGATGATGTCACCTAGTTGGGTAATGAAATGTCTGTGAGCAAACAACCAAGCTCAGAGAGCATCAAGAACTCCACAGTTCAACCCTGAGTTAATATATTCTCTTCTATTGGAACTGATGGATGTAGCTAGTAGATCAAACAAGACAAAATTAATTAGTTGTATTTGCTTTTTTTCCCTACATATTATGTAGATGTCAAATTAAAATCTCAGACTAGCAGCTTTGTTCTAGGATTCTTGCCCATCAACAATGCCACAGAGGAGTCTTGAAAACAAATCCCAAAATCTTTCCCCCCAAAAGAGTTACTGAGTTGTTCATAAATAAGTAGAGAGTGAAAGAGAAATGTGTTGACTAGTGTGTTGAAAATACCACACATTTGTAAGGATATGCTTTCTAATTTAAAATTGTGCCCTGTGGAAAGGTATGAACTTGCTGTGGGAAAATAGAACGTATTTTACCTGTCAGTGCTGCCTACGTAGGTGGCTAAACACGTGGCTGTTGAATTCCTGTGATCCTATAGATATGATGTCACCAGCTAAACAAAAACAAAGGGGATAAATGCCTTCTGAGTAAATATTTTCCAACTGATGTTTTCTGTATGAATGCAGAATAAACCTATAATTCAGAAACCTAATGTTAAGCACGTGTGTCATATATCACATGCCAACATGTAGGAATTAATACAGAAATGTGCATTAAAATTAAGGATTCATTTAAAGAGTTAATGACATACATAAGCACACTAAAAAAGCAAAATACTTTTAAGCCATGGATTAGCTTCCATACTCTTAATCCTACCTTTTATGACCAGGCTTTAAATACAAAATCATTGATTTTCCATGGAAGAGCAAAAACAACTGATGGGGGGAAAAAACTGGTTTTAAGATTGAGAAAAAAGTGAAATACTTGGTTATTACTATGACTAATATGAATTGTATGTTATTTCAGAACAATTATGTTAAGGCGTAATGAAATTAGGAATGAAATTAGGAAAGACAAGCTAAGATCTCTGTTGTCATTTTTGGGGAGAATTTCTGTAATAAAAATGAATTTGTTTGCTAGAATGATGGTTATGTTTCAAGCAATACCTATTTTGACAACTGATGTACCATTTAAGCAATGGCAGAAAGATATATCTAGGTTTGTATGGCAAGGGAAAAAGCCAAGGGTTAACTATAAAATCCTCCAAGGTGCAAAGGAACAAGAAGGATTGGGACTCCCTGATTTGAAATTGTATTTTACAACCTGCTGCTTGGTTTCAGTGGAGGAATGGGTGCTGCTGAACTAGAAGAGCACGACCTGAGGTTTGGATGGCCTGGCTTTCTATGGTACAATAAAGTTCAGGTTAATGTAGCTTTGAAAAATCACAATATTGATCACCATATTGAGAATATGGAATAGATATAAACCCAGAATTTAGCAACTTCCATAGAACTTTCAGTAGTTTGATCTGCTAGTGGAAAGAACACAACCTCCATTTCAGACCAACCTTCATTTAGTAAGGAGGGGGAATATTAATTCAGTGTGTCAAGTGTGGTAAAAAGGGAAAAAGCACCAAGTTGTACAAAACTGTGTTGATGGCCTTGCCTGACAATGGACATCGTTCTGAATGTGGATATTGCTGAATCTCCACTCCAATATGTCTGAAGGTAAGGCATCAACCTCACTAGTATAAATGTTGTTTTATGTGAAATGTGGAGAAGGTAGAAAAAATAATTAGAAATAGTGAAAAGTCTACTATAGAGGCCTCCATAACAACGATCTGAAACATTGGATCTGTTATTCTCCAGGTCTAAGTCTAGACTCTGACATCGCTTTCTCCGACTCAAGCATTAACAGGGATTTGACTGAAAGGCCACAACAGGACAACTTGAGAAGGCTACATTACTTGTCCAAGATGAGAGGAGCTTATCTATCTCAGACTGAGACAGGAACTCACCCTAGAAAATTTGCTTTAGCCAGGGTTACAAAAGATAACTTCTCATGTGGGCCTCTATGGAAACATATCTCAGTTCTATCCAAAGAAGTCTGTTTGACATAGATTAAGGAACATGAACCATGGCTCTTATACATTTTGATTGGATTGTTTCTACAGTTGTTATATCTTTGTAGGCACAAAGTTGTGCACCACGCAGCCAGAGAAGCAGCACCTTCATGAATTAATTAAAAAATTTAAACCATGTTGATTTAAAACAGGTGTTTCTCAGTGTATAACAAGAGGTGCAACAAAACAAAACAAAAAAGTTCCTTAGCAATTATTCACTTTTCCCTGGCATGGAATGTGTTCCTTATGAATGATCAAATAAAGTATGGGCAGCACCACAACACTATTTTTTACATGTATGCATGCAATGCCTCCATCCATTTCTTTTCTTCCTTACTGAGCCCATCATTAACTAGGTGTTGCCAATGAAGCTCTTAACAAATGTAGCATCATTTACCACCCACATCTGAAGAAACCACCCACAGTATTCATGCTATGCTACATTGGTTGTAATATCAAGGGGAAAAAATCCTGCTACCAATAGATAAAAAACTATTTAAATGACCGTGTTATAAAATGCGACACGGGATACTTCTAGCGACAGACTAGGTTGGTGTCATCTAAGACAGTATTATTCTAAATATTTTTCCCCTTCACAACACAGCAAGACAACTTTGGATGGTAATATATTCATTTCTTCTACATTTGACTGACTCTTCTGATAGGGTTCATTTCGTGGAAGGTAGCTGCTTTATGAGAAAATCAGTTAGATGTTTGTTATTCCTCAGCAAAGCTGTTTGTAGTTTTGACAGCTAGGAAAATATTGTGAGGGAGATGTTTAAGTTTGTTAGGTATGTTCAGAAAGCTGATGTTAAATGGAAAGATAAGGATCACAGCAGCTCATTGCTGCCACTGCTGTTGTAATACAGGAGCTCGTTGTCATCCACAATCCTCAGTGCCTTCAAAATTATAGTTAGGATTCAAATGAATGTATGTATTTTGTCAATTGTACTGATTTTTCAAGATTCATTTCTTCTTTTTCTCTTGTCACCTCTTTGGAAAAAAAAAAGAGAAAGAAAATGTGGCAGTTTATTGTAATAGCATGCCTAATACGAGGATTGGCAGGCTCCAAAGAATATATTGGACAAAAATATGTCATGAATCCCGAAGTTCATATGAATGTTGTAAGTTATGTGATCTATATTTTATAAATAGTGAAGTAGAAGGGGGTCTGAAACATAACTCTGTATGACAACATTGAGCATTTGTTCTTTCCCTTAAGGCAAAATCAGTACCATTTTCTTCCAACCTCCAGACATATTGATACCAATTAATTGATTATGTGCCATCAAGTCAGTGTTGACTTTTACTGACTTGATTTTCTCCATGATGATCTGTTCCTAATCTGGTTCTTCAGGTCTTTCAACAGTGCACCCATCACCATTGTAAGTGAATCCAACCATTCGGCTCCTCTTCTCTTTCTTTCCACCTTTCCCAGCTTTACAGTCTTCTCCAGAGAACAAAGTCTTCATGTAATGTTGATATCACACTGCTCAGAATTCCTAGCTAACACTGTAAACAATATTACTGGTAAAAGAAAGATATCACCACTATCACTACATCCACACACATATTTAGATACTTGATGTAAGGAACACTATTTCTCCATTGCTAATTTTAACAGGAAACAACAGTTCTCCTTCCCCAGTGAATCCAAGTCCAGAACTGTTCCTGGTGAACTCTGGTCTTTTCCATCCCTTCATCATTGTGTGTGTGTGTGTGTGTGTGTGTTGTACATTATCTACCAGCTGATGCTTGATTTTAGCTTTAGAAACATATCTTCAATCTTTTTCAGGAGTTTTTTTTTCCTTCTCTCAGAGCCAGATGATTTCCTACCAAGGATACCCAAGTGAGGAGTATGAAGTCTTGACAGAGGATGGTTATTATCTAACAGTAAACAGAATTCCCTGGGGAAGAAAAACCATTGCAGTCATAGGTATCTGTTTTTTAAAAGTCAAAATCAATTTTGGATCTATTAAACTGATATAAAAGTTTTAACAGCCATGCTAAGGTAGAAGGATATATGTACATTTTCAAGATTTAACATGCTAAAAAGAGAGTTAACTTCAGAAGCATCTGGGCCCTAAAACGTATTATCGTAGATAATATTATCTTCATGGATAATATTAGATAATAAACCTCTCATACAATCGATGGTCAGATCCATGCAGTTTGGATACTTGGTGGTATAATGTAGTCTAGAATTCAATAATGTGTGAGCAAAACTTAACAAAGTTATTAACTCCAAATACTACAATATTATGAATGTTTGAATATAAGAGAGATTTCTTAAAAGTTTTTGTTGCTACAGCTTGAAAATTCTGCTCTGTAACATTTTCTTTTAAAAAAATATAAACCACAAATTCTACAGATCCAAAGCCTGTTGTCTTTTTGCAACATGGCATCCTGGGAGAAGCCAGTCACTGGGTGGAGAATATGCCCAACAACAGCCTTGGCTTCATATTTGCGGATGCAGGCTATGACGTTTGGCTGGGAAACAGCAGAGGAACAAGCTGGTCTCAGAGGCACCAGAATTTTTCAGTGGATCAAAAGGAATTTTGGAATTTCAGGTAGTTTGAGTCACAGGTTGAAACTCTATTCTCATATTATCTATATGAATAACATGTACCTAAAGCATGGTTTTCAGGAGTGATGCTAAGGAACTTGATTATTAGATTGACCAGCCCCAGATGACGGATGGACCCAGGGTTCCAGAGGGAACTTGGGGTTTTCCTTGAGGGTCTTGTGGACTGTTTGGCTGAGGCCCTCGTTGCTGCTTGGAATGGACACATGGCTGGGGCCTTTGCTCTGATTGTCTCCATGCGGCCTCTCTCCCTGTGCTGATCCCAGCATATACATTGGTTTTCTGAGGAGCCCCAGGAAATGAACTATGTGAAAAGTTGTCTGAAGAAAAACAAAGAGCTAATCCAACTGAGCACAAGTAAGAACCCATTAAGGGATTATGTCATAGTGATAAGGGCAATGAAGTGATCTTCTTTCTTGCCCTTATTGCATCTGCTGGTAGCTGCCCACTGGCCCTATTTAGAGTGCTAGGGCTGAAGGATCATCTCCGGGGCTTCTGTAAGGAATATTCTTGCTATATGGCAGATAAAGTCACTTGGATCTGCTCTGAGTTGGACTTTGATTAATCACTTCCAGCTGAGGTACCTGGGGCAAAGCCTTGTATAGTTTGATCCTGTGACTCCCAAGGAGGTGGACAGGGAGTCTGTTAGCTTGGCCACATGCTTGTTATATCCAGGTCCCTCCTGGATGGTGAAAGCTGCCTGAGAGATGATCTGTGGTTGGGTCCATGTCATGGTGTCATCCTCTTTCAGTGAGGGGGTGATTCAATTCCTGAAGAAGGCTATGATGTGCCCTCTCCTCAAGAAGCAAACACTGGAGCCAGTGGTTCTCGACTATCCAGTTTCCAGTCTTCCCATTTTAGGGAAGGTGGTGGAGAAGATGGTTGGGCTTCAGCATCAGAGGATCCTGGAGAAAGCAGATTATATGGACCCATTTCAATCAGGTTCTAGGTTGAGGTTGAGTTGGGCTGGGATTATGCTCCTTAATCTCTCAGCAGCTTTTGATATTATCAGTCATGGTATCCTTCTGGACTGGCTTCAAGAGTTAGGGGTGGAAGGCAGCTTTTACTGAAAAGTTTGGAAACACTGTAAGTGTAGTTTGTTTATTTGTTTATTTACAATTACAGCTTTTAATATTTCATTTCAGTTTCCATGAAATGGCCATGTATGATCTTCCAGCAACAATTAACTTTATTTTGAAGAAAACTAAACAGGAACAATTATACTATGTTGGCCATTCTCAAGGCTCTGCTATTGGTATGATAAAATGAAAAATATCTTTCTGTCTCTGTCTCTGTCTCTGTCTCTCTTTCTCTTTCTCTCTCTCTTTCTCTCTCTCTCTCTCTTTCTCTGTCTCTCTCTTGGTGCTGATGTAAAAGTTCTTGCATATCACCACAAGAAGCAGAGGTTTTATTTACAATCTTATCTTGTAATGTTAAAACATAGCCTGAAAAAAAAAACCAGTTTCTCTCTTCCTTGATGCTACTTAGGACAAGGGAGGGCTGTCTGGAGTTGAGGGGGTGTGTAGCCTACATCACAATTCCACAGGGACCTTCAAAAACATATTTATGAGGGATTCATTCAGATGGTTGACTAGCGTGATCTGTTGTTTTCCCAACAGCCTGTTACATTAGGAAAGAAAGGAGGATTAAAACAGAAACCTAGGAAAGGGGGTTAACTGAAAGAGAATGCCAGGGCCACCATGTGATTCAGTCCCAGTCACCATTACCATGAAGTGAATCCCTCAATAGATTGTTCTGAAAGAAAGCACAGCCCTTAATTTTTGACCAGAGCTGCATTCCCATAGGAATAAAATAACCCACGATAGTCCGTACAGAGTCAAAGCATGCCATCTTTCTTTTCCCGGAATAGCACAGGGGCCCCAGCTGGGGAATTTGCAGGTTCAGTAAA
The DNA here is from genome assembly GCF_035149785.1 of Candoia aspera. Taxonomy (NCBI): domain Eukaryota; kingdom Metazoa; phylum Chordata; class Lepidosauria; order Squamata; family Candoiidae; genus Candoia; species Candoia aspera. The sequence continues at coordinate 75,385,331 of NC_086158.1, read as the reverse complement.
CCCCCTTGACAGATTTTTGTCAATAAAGTCCTGTAATGCCTCAAGCTCCTTCTGCGTCATCAGATAGATTTTTGGCTTGGGCAGTTGAGCATTGGGGACCAACTCTATTGCACACTTGTTAGGGTGGACATGGTAACGGTAAAAACCAACCAGTTCCTATGCACAGAAATAGAATGCACCCAAGAATCGGATTATTTCAGCATTTCTTCATAATGATTTCAGGTAATGAAAAACAAAATTAGGTTTACTGTTTTGTTAAGCACCTTGAGCACCATTTGTTGATGGAAATACAAGGTATAACTCTCACATTTATTGTGTTATTTATTTTACCACAGAACTAAAGTGATTTTTTTTTTGCCCTTCCTTTCCACATCAGAGACACTGACCCCTCGCGTAGCGCTGATCTCTCTCCTCATCCCAGGCTCTATAGCTTGGCCAGGCAGCAGTCACAGCACTTCAGGGTTCCCTCATGGTGGCGGGTGGTCTTTCAGACCTTCTAGCTTGCATGAAGGTATGCTGAGTGTGCTCAGCCTTGCCTGCCAGACAGATCCATTCGTACAATGACTCTGGGTCATCTCTACACAACGCCCACCGTAGGATGTCCCGGTTGAGTCCCTCTTTAAACCGTTCTATTAAGATTGACTGAGACCAGTTGGGGATTTTCCCAGCTAGAGCCTTAAACTCCAGGGCATAATCAGCTACGGACATTTGGCCCTGGGTAAGATCCTTCAGCGTCTTCTTAGCTCTTGCCTTGGCCAGAGGATCCTCAAAGTGCAGCTTTAACGCCCACATGAAATCATCGAAATAATCAAGTGCAGGGGAGTCAGCATCACTTAATTGAACATACCAGTCAGCCGTTCAGCCCTTCAATTTGGTGGCAATGGCAGTTATCTTAGCCTCTTCGGAAAGGAAGTATGCTCCAAACTGCCTCATGTAACTTTTAGCATTAGTTAAAAAGAAAGATAATTTTGTTGGATCCTCATCAAACCTGACAGAAAAGTCTCTCACCCCCACTCCAGTTGGAGCGGAATTGGCAGCTACTTGAGTGGTTGGGCCCCAGGTTACAGTAGCTTTCCCTCTTCGGGGTAGGGACACTGGTGATTGAGCCCTGTGGGGTGGGAATTCATCCCAGAGCCATCTCTGGCCCCACTCTGCCAGCGGTCCGGATGGGAGGATGGGGGATGGTTGCAGGAAGCTGGGATCTCCTCCGCACCTCCCCTGGCCCTCCAATGACAGAGACAGGTTTCTTTGCATGTACTCCATCGATTCTATTTTGGCCTCCATCACTCTTAGCCTTTCAGGGGTTTGAGATTCCTCCCTCCCTTGTGTGTTCAGCTGTCTCTCTGTTGACACCACAGTAGTTTCTATGTCTGGGGTCAGCGGGAACCAGTACTTCCAGGATGCCTGGGACGTCTCTGGCTGGGGTTCTCCCACTTCATCCCAGGTGATCAGCTCTGCGGGCAATTCACTGGGTGCCGGTTGCTCTGGTTCTGCCCCCTCGTCAGATTCCTCCACCTCAGGACTGGAACTCAATTCATCCGGGAAATCTGAAGGTTCTGGGGTGAGGCTCAGTTCTTCACTCTTGACTGTCGACTCGGGCATCAAGCTAGCCATCTCCTCAAGTCCCCCAGTTGTGAGCTTGGACTCGGCCATTGTTAACTATTTTCCCTCACAAGAAACTAATCTTGGTAGGAGCTAACGGTACAACTTTGGTGATTCTCAGCTTTATGTAATGGTTGCCTATTCTAAAACACCATCAGACTCATGAGCAGGAATTCAAAGATATCTGATTTATTAAAGAATAGTATGCAGGATCACAGAGAAAGCTGAGAATGATGAAAGCGTGCCAAATTCAAACTAAAAACCCTCAGTGCAAATGAAGCCCCTCCCCCCATAGAATCTTCTCAAGTTCCCAATCCCAGGTGCTCCTAATGGTTTCTGATGGTCTGCGGGAAAAGGCCTTGAACAGATAACATAACCCACATTCCATTGTAATGAATTCAGATACAGAGGTTTCACAGCAGCTCCCTCCCAAACAGAAACGCGCATCAGCACCATGGCATGTGAAACGTTACAATGTATAAACTACATTGAAACAATGAACATGACATCCGAGCTCCATGATAGGACAATGCTGGCCTGCCTGCCTGCCCGCCTGCCTTCCTTCATTCCCCCCTCCCTCCTTTCCTTTTTTTTTTTCTTCTGGTACTCCCTTCTCTTTATTTTTCTTCACACTTTCCTGGAATCAGACCTTTTTTTACAAGAGGATTGCAATTTGCAACTTTCAGAGACCTTTCAGAATGAATCTGCACACTACATGAAAGTAGGCCAACAGGTTACCATTTTATTTAGCTCTAAATAGTCACTTTTTAAAAACTTTTTCCTCTTAGGCCTCATTGCGTTTTCAGCCATGCCAGAACTGTCTCAAAAAATCAAAATGTTCCTTGCCTTAGCTCCTGTGATTTACATTACGCATGCCCCAAGTCTTGCATTGCGATTGTTGTCCTCACTTCCTCAACACTCATCCCAGGTATTATCTCATTGATCATTCTTTTATGACTGATGGAATTGAAAAAGGTAAGATGACAAACAATTTAAGTCACCTGTTCCCAAACTGCTGTCACTACGATTCCAAAGCCACATACCAGTAAGAACTAGAGTAGGCATGTATCCTTTTTATTATATAATTCTGCACAAAAAGATGAATACAGTATCTGCACCTGTTATATATAGGCTCTTATTTTGTGAATACTGCATATGCATTAATTCAACCAACAGCACAACAAATTTATAGTCAAATAAATCACTCCACAATCTATACAATTGTCAAGCTTTGATTGCTATTTGTTTCAGCCTATTGTAAATTTATTATCTCTGAGTAAAGATAACAAATGCTGAAAGGAAAAGTAGACTTTCCCCCTAAATCAGATACACTTGAAATAGGAGGGTTACCTTAAATTTACTAAGAATATTGTCAAGGAGACGGACAAGGAGCTTGTTTGTTTGATCTGATCTTCCTTTGGGTGCGGTTTTATTCACACAGTCAGTAAAAACAAGATAAGAACAATAATGAGCATTGCAGAAGGGCCAGATGGAAACCAGCCAGCACGCTCAATAGCTGGAGCTGTGTAAGTCCTTTATGTAAGGTAGGAAGGAAAAGTAAATGCAACAAAGTTGGAATCTTGTCTCTATATAAAATGTGCTGGTTTTTGAATCACTGCAGTTGCTCAAATTCTTCTGGTTATGGCTTTCTAACTTCCTTGAATAAATATGAGTTATTTTAATGTATTGAATTTTTTAAAATTGGATTATCTGAGCAGTTCCAATCCTGCTCAAGTGGATGAAGCCTGACACTTTTTTGGGAGGCACGGAGTGGGGTGGGCAGAATCTGAAACAGCCCAGAGTTCTACAGGAGTATAGAGGAAGGAAGGGAGAGAGGGAGGGAAATCTTCCTTCTTCCAGGATGTTTTTCAACTTTTCAGTCTATGGCTGAGAGAAAGTGTCTAGCCCAAAGTTACTCAAGTGGCTTTCATGCTTCAGGGAGGGCTGGAACTTAGCTCTGCTACTCCTAGCCTAGCACCTTTAACCATTGCACTAAACTAGCTCTTGTTCGCAATTACGTGTTGCAATAGCAGAATTGTTGCAATGACACAGCCAGTATAATTCTTGCATAAGTCAAATGTTGCTGGCCCAAAACTCAGTAGGAACTAGATGAGCTTCGCATGCCTTAAACAGCAGTCATTGTCGTCATCGTCGTCATTATTGTCTGATATAGTTAATTCCCTTTTTATCTCTACAGCAAATGTTCGATGGCAAAGACTTTATATTAGCCCGCAAGCCTGTGAAAGACTACATGAACAAATTATGCACAAATGCACTTATGCAAAAACTATGTGCACAGCTCATTTTCTTTTCTGGTGGATTCAATGCAACAAATCTAAACATGGTATGTAAGTCTTCCTGTGAAACAAATTTCTCTGAATGTTGTATTTGTTGTGTTTCTCTGAATTTTACAAAGGTTTCCTCATCAAGGCAAAAAGTAAGCTTTCAAGTAAGCTTGAAAAAGTAATTTCCTTGTAAACCTTTGCTCCTCTCTCCCCCTTTTTAAATGTGACACCTTTTTAAAAAAATTGAGTATTTTAGGAAGGGGCAACCAGAGTAATTTCTCTAGGCCCCACTAACAGAAGAGCCCAGCCATCCATGGATCTATATTCACATTAATCAGATGGCTCATAGATTTCATTCTATCAATAAAGCTGATCTATAAAATAGAATCCCTAAAGTAACTTCAGTATTTAGGGTACTGTGAAAAGAAAGATGGGAAGCTCAGAATAGGCCATTCTGGAACCCCTGCAATCTGACTCAACCCCTCATTCCTTTAAGGGCTGCTTAATTTCCAGTAGGATTAACTTTCCCACTTTCTCACATTAATATAGTATGGTGCTATTTTAGCTAACTTGCCCAACCCCGCAACTCCTAGCTGAAATGGCTGTGAAGTGAGATCTTTCAGTTAAAGACCACAACAGTTTGCAACAGCCAGGATATAGCGTTGTACCAGGTGCTCAAATCTATGGAAAATTAGGGTGAATAACTATTGTTCTGCTTTTTTCCTGACTTCACTGGAGAAAGAATCATGGAGACACTATAGAATAAAGACATGATAACTACTGGAATCCTCCCCCCACCCCCCAGTTATATGTTCTCGATAGTGCTCTAGCTCCATGAAGCATAAAGATAAAACAACAGTACTTAATACTGAAGTCCTTCATGAATGATTAGTCAAATGAAGATCACTGGACTGGAAACATAATATTGGACTGTACTGTACATTTTTCAAATATTTCCCCACTCATGCATTTAGCCAGGAAACGATCATATATGAAGCAATCAGCAGAGTTCATGATGTATCTGACCAAGTCTTTTAGCAGACTTGTAAATGAAATGTTTTTGGTAAATGAAAACAGCAGCTGGAATTCTAGAATGTTATATTCCTGATTTCCTCATCTATCTCAACTTTCAGACAGTATCTGGCCCTTGGAAAGCAACAAATATATGTGGTTAATTTTAAAGCTGAAACTATTTCAGCCTAGGTCTTAGCAATTCAGGTAAGGTGGATCACAGCCTGGAGCCTTACCTAGCTTATGGGTGTCGATACACTTTGTTACTTCAGACACCAAAACTGGTGGCCAGTCTGGAAGATTTCCTTTGTTGGGGGTGAGACAAAGGGGTCCTTTGGCTGAGCTTCATATAGATCTAAAGTGAGCTTCCCAAACCCCACGGGAATCAGATTTCATATGTGATACCCTAAACCAATGTTTCTAAACCTTGGTAACTTTAAGATATGTGGACTTCAACTCCCAGAATTCCCCAGCCAGCATGGGTTCTGGCTGGGAGTTAGTCCACTTATCTTAAAGCTGGGAAGGTTGAGAAACACTGCCCTAAACCATGTGAGAGAGGGGTTTTTATCCTATTGAGCTGCAATAGACATATGTTGTTAACATTTTATTGAGGCCTTTTTCTTAATTAATCACTTTTCAAAAGTGATTTATACTGGTTTTTCCACCCATTCTAGTAACCAGATGTTGTTTGTGCAGGTTGTGTTGGTAGAATTGGTAAGCGCTAACAAGAACTCTTTTAGCAGCTCCTCACTCCTGGTTAAAGCATCTTTCTCATCTGTAGTTTCTGGCTAGAAATTCTCCATCTGCTTGACAACCTACTTCTGGAAGTTATGAGTAAGGCAGAAATATTTTTCAAGTAACAGGGGACATATCTCCCTACTGGCATCATTGCATAAATCTTCATTTCAGGGGCATTTAAGAAGCATTTAAGATTTTTTTTTTAATCTTTATGGAATGTTTTAACTACAATAGTAAAAGCAAATACAAATTAAACTCAGAGAAAGGAGAAATAGAGAAAACAATAAAAAGGGCAAGGAAAGAAAAAGAAGAAAGATGAAGATGAAAGTAAGGTGAAGAAAAAGAAAAGAAATATATAAAGAAGTGACTTCTGATCTTCATCACAAGAAGTATAAACAAATTTGATAACTCTTCACCCTCTATAAGGTTGCAAATGAATATCTCTTCTTCCCATAACCCATCCCTTATCTATATGCAAATTCATAAATCATCAACTTTTCAGTCGTGGTGTCAGCAAAAGGTCTGTAAAGGGTACCAGAGCTTTATAGAAACATGTCATTTTAATACTGGTCAAACAAACCAACTTTATATTCTTTCCTTTTACTTCTGACAATCTTGATCATTAATTCATTCAGTTGTTGTCATAGGATTTGGTCTCTTCAAAATTTCTTTTTCCTATCCCAAAGGCTTCTTCGAGGCATTAGTGAATCTCTTTTGTAAATCCAGTAAAAAGTCATTATCCAGGTCATTTTTTTGGTTTATCATTTGTAATTCCACTTTGATTTTCAAAGCTTTAACCAACTTCTTTGTGTACCAAGTAAAAAGTCCTTCTCTTGGCTTGTCATTTGTATTTCTACTTTAGAGTCTTCTCTACCTTGTAATCCACACTTTTTTATATTATTATTATCTAGTATTTCTGGTTCTACTATTTCTGCATCAGGTAAATTTTTGTTTCACATCTGTCATTCCTTCATTAACATCTTTTGGACATAGTCTATCCATGGAAACAGACATCATTGTGGACGTCACTGACATTGTACAGTAGCTACTAATTTCTGACCCCATTCTTTGAAAATCTCCTGAAATATTTCAAATGTTATAGCATTTTGTGTCATTTTGTAAAACCTCCTACTAACCTAAACCCAAAGGCAAGTTTACACTTTTTTCCCCTTTCCTTTTTCTGCCCAGAATCTTTAGTCCTCTCTAGTGTCCAATTTCCATAATCATAAAGTCTCAGCTCTCTGTTATGACTTAAGATAGATAAAACAATTTGGTCCCCATGAAAAGCTGTTTATTTTATTTAATTATTTCCCAAATCTTAAAGTTTCAATATTTCAAATTTATCTGGTCCCTTAATTCATTTATAACAGTCTTAGATCAAGATCTTACTTACTTTTTTGCCACTTATTTTCAATTCCTTAAGTTCTTAAACTTATAGTTATTTTTTCTTTTGTTCAAGAAGGAACGTAAACTTAGCAGTTGGTTTTTGAAACTTGTCGTTCCAAAGATCTCTACTAGCCTGAGGAGAGTTAAATAAGCAATTTCCAAAAGTGATTAGTAAGTGAGGTTAGCAAACTCAGTATCCTTTAAAAGGCCCCACCACAGTTGTGAGCATGATGGCTAATCCCTTTGTCTCCTGGTGCTCAAACCTGTGGGAGACCATGTCCTGTTATGTCCTCATGAGGAACAGCACATGTGGGTAATCTCCCATCCTCTCCTTGTCCAAAGAACTGGTCTACTCACTGGTTTTTCAGTCCTTGCCATGGGCATCATCTCCTCTCTTTTGAGTCGTGTTTAGTTCTCCATGCCTTCCCCATAGGTCCAAGAAGTAGTTAAGATTTTAGAAAAGAAGATATCCCAATTTTTCTTTGATATCTATGTTCTTAAAGGGAGAAGTACCTATCCATAGAATGTGCTTATTTAAAGGGGAAGTTAAAAGAGAGAGAGAAATCAAAACCAGATAAACATTTGATTAAATGGAAGGATCTCCTGACTTTAAATGCCAGTTCACTATATTGCATGAGCATAATGAAAGTTGGTTTGACTCTGCTAATTGTCAATTAGTTTGACTAGAAAACATAATAGGGTGAGCAGAGTCTCTAAATGTTGAAACCAGCTGCATTCTTTTGGTTACATTTTAAGTATGTTACAGTTGCATGTCTGGATTTTGTCATATGTTGTTTTAAGCTGATCAGTGACTGAAAGAGTTACTATTTAATAAACAAATATCCAGCCTATGTCTTACCCTTCTCCAGTGTTCCTAATACAGTAGTGATCTCTCAGGCGACAGCAACACCTATTGCTCTGATCTGCTAAAAGCATAATTTTACATCTTCTTTCCAAAATGAGCAAATGCAAGAAAAATATATTGTGATCAGCTATGCTGCCTTACATTACTCAGATATGAATACTTAACCAGTAGAAGAGCATGGATTTTTTTTTGCTTTAAGTAAATGTTTCCTTTTACTTTTCAAATCTCTACAGAGCCGAATTGATGTATATGCAGTTCGCTATCCAGATGGAACATCTGTTAAAAACATCTTACACTGGAAACAGGTAGAACATCTTTAATAAGTTCAGTTAATTGTATACCGTTTAACAGTTTCCACCAAGGTCTGCTGAGACTTGATACTTGCTCTGATGCTGATAGCAATAATTTCCAGGATTCTCTAGGCCGCCTATACCAACCTCTTATCTTCTAGATGTACTAGACTACAAATCCCATTCAGAGAGTTATGAGACTTGTGATCCAAGGCCCCAGAAGATCACCAGGCTTTGAAAGGCTATCATATTAAGGCATTTTATGTCTGCAATATTGACTTACATTTAAGTGTTCTTCAGTTAGAAATGTTTAAAACTTAGTTTTATTTATCAAGGCCAAACTGAGAGTTCTTTTTCAAAAGAAGAAATCTTTTTTTATTACAAAAAAATAGACATAGTCCTTAAACTGCTCAACAACTTCTCTTGATTTCAGTAAACCCTTTATTGTTTTCCATGAAGCACATTTCCCTTCTCCCATGATGTTTCTTAGATGACAGGTGAGGAATAGCGGTTCTTTTGATCCCAGCCCTAATATTAAAATATATATTACTGTGTTTCTCTCACTTCCTACTGATTTGTTTTGTCCTGTTTGGTTCTCTTTCTTTGGATTTGCTGGATCATAATCACAGAACTGGTGATATATAATATCTAATGCATTGTCTGATGCTTTTGATAGATACGAGATACAGGATTGTTCCGATATTTTGATTATGGGAATGAAAACCAGATGATATATAACCAGGTAAGAGAGAATGGTTTTGGACAATAAATATGATGGTTTAAATAATTAGAATATTATATCAAGAACAGATTATAATATTATAACAGAGTTTGGGCAAAATCCCCAAAATGTGTTAAGTAAAAACTCATATACCTTTAATGGGAAAGTTAAACATGGTTATAGTTTTAAATTTTGACATGGTTATACCCAATCTTTTTTAAAAGGTACTTTGGTTATGTAAATTTATTGGATGTGAAAATGGCTTGTTCTACATTTTCCTTCCTAGGGAATATTTCTACTGTGTCCATCCATATATTTCTCTTAAAGGGAATACACACACACACACACACACACACACACACTGCTATGCATACATATAATCAGCTGTGATACTACCAAGGTTTTTTTAAAGAAGGGTGAAATTTTCAAGGAGACACTATGAATCCCTTCACTGTTTATGAGAAATAGTAATGAAAGACCAAATGGAAATAACCTTTTTCAGTCTCATCTTCTTCCTCATCTCTCCTCTCCTCCCCATCATACCATCTAAATGACAATTAACATCCAGCCCATATGAAAAATGTAACTGTTTCCTGGTAGACCATGTCTGTGACTCAATTTCAACATTTTATTATAATTCTCAATATTATTGCTTTCCAGACTGTTCCTCCTTCATATCAAGTAGAAAACATGGTGGTACCAACTGCGGTGTGGTCTGGTGGGAATGACATCATTGCAGACCCAAAAGATATGGCGCTCTTACTTCCTCGTATTGTTAACCTGGTTTCCCATTGCTATTGGTCAGACTGGAACCACTGGGATTTCATCTGGGGACTCAATGCTCCCAAGCGCATGTTCTTCAAAATGATTCAATTGATGCAGCAATCTGTGTAAATCAGCAGTTTGCCCCAACAGACTAAGCCATTTGCATATGCATCTGTAATACAGATTTGTATTCTGTAATTCTGTAATAAAAGAAGGTACTGTACATTCTCTGTCGCAGCATCTGCCCTTTGGAACACCATTCCTCACACCACACACAACCCACAAGATTTATCCAACTTGACTGTGCTTAAAAGAGCCTTGAAAACTTGGTTTGAGTGAGTGGCAGGTCCTTTGTATTTCTTTTGGTTAGAACGTTTATTATTTCTGGATGCTTGCAGTTTCCCATTTGTATTTCATTTCTAGGCTATTAGTGTTTTTTATTGTACACCACCTAGAATTTTTATAGAGTTGGGCAGCCTTATAAATTTAATTAATTAATTAGTTAATTAATTCAAATATATTACTGCAGACATCCCACCAGGACTCATTGTTCTGCAAAGAGGATAAAGCAAGCATTTGTCTCCCACCCAACCGTTAACATTCAATAAAGGAATGGTTGGGTGTTCTGCTCAATGGCAAGCATTGCTAGGAAGCACAATAATAAATAAAAGCCATATGACATTTCAGAACTAGAAGCATAGTGCTCATTGTGATGATAAAGTCAGAAAGGGAGGGTAGAAATAATTCAGATAAATTAAGTGGTCTAAAAGGACCTTGACAATGAGAGCCACAGAGGTAATGGCAAACAGGGATACCTGTAATGGTTTAAAATATTAAGCAATGTAACCTTTTAAATTTGATGCTATTATTAAACAATGGGAAGCAGGGTTACAACAAGTGAAAGCATGTGCCTTTGTTATAAGTCAGATCTATTTCTAGCACAATACCATGAGTTTTTGTCATGTGGAAAATACATCCCCTTCCTATTTTGAAAACTATATTTAGATCTTTGTCAAACTCCATATTCTCATATTTCCTTTCTCATCACCCAAATAAATGTTGGAAAATAGCCTTTTCTTTTAGTTATAATTGTTCTGTTATAACGGAATAACTGCAAAATATATTTCCAGACGTGGAATCCATGACATTAAATTAAGTCCATCTTAACAGAACTTTCTGGCAGAATTCAACCACCACCTTAAAGTAACTGTTCTGAAGACTGGGTGCCGACTGTTACTTTGTATAGTGTATAATTTTGCTGGGAATATGTCATTATTGAAATTATCTAATTGTCTTCCCACATGATGCTGTCTTGGTGTTTTTATTAGCTATAGTTTGAAAAGGTAATATGGAATCATTGAAAGGTTTCATTAAGGTGTTTGAATGATTCTTATTTTATGAGATGGGATCAGATTCATACATACATTAAATATATAAGATCATTTGGAAGGTGGTTTATAAAGTGGTCATTATTGTGTCCTAAATTAACAAATGCCACTTCATGTTGGGATATTTCATTCAATCCAAAAACTGCTGAAGCTTGAAATATGAAGAGGCACTGTGTTTTTACTTTATTTATATGTCTTATTTTTCTTGTGTTACATTTTGACAGTGAACTAGAAGCTCTGAGTGAGGTTATAGTACAATTGAGTAGGCCAGAAGACTAGCATTGCTTTTGGGCATTGGGCACAAAGGAGTCGTTTGGTTACAATTGTTAAGGAAAGGTGGCCCTGAGTTGATGCTCTAAAATGATTAGGTAACAGTACTATCAGCCAAGACAACAAACAAATGGATCATCAAACAAATCAACCCAGAGTTCTCACTCAAGGCACAAATGACCAAATTATCTTACTTTGGACACATTGTACAAAGACCTACCTCTCTAGAGAAGGCTGTAATACTAGGAAGGTGGAAGGAAAGAGAAGAAGAGGATGAGCAGCAAGGTGAATGGACTCAGTTACAATGGCAGTAAGTGCACCATTGGAAGACTTGGAAGACCAGATTGCCATGGAGAAAATCTATCTTTGTGGTTGCTAAGAGTCAGCAACAACTTGATGGAACATAATCAATCATAATACACCATTTAAAAAAAGGATACTTGTAACAGATAAAAGCTCAGTTCACAAGTCAAAAGGCTTAAATGAACTGAAGCACACTGCTTATGCAAAATAATATATTTCAAGTGTTAATTAAGTACTGAAGCTAAGCCCTTTATCTGAAATAGGTTTTTTTTTTTACAGGATCTTACTGCTCTACAATGGGCAATCAGTTCTTCACATTCTACAGAAGTTGAGATTTATCTGGAAAAATAAGTTCTTATGCTTTCTCTGAAACATATAGGAGTTTCTCAAAATTCCACGATGGATCCATGTAATACAGGCACTTCATACAGACTATGCCTTCTCTTAAGCAAAGGTGAAAATGCAGAATTTCAAAAGTCTTTCCTTATGCAGGTAAGTGCTTAGGCCAATCCATACAAATGAGTGACAGAGCAGTAAACAGAATTCTCCCCAGTACTTATTACCTTCAAAGGTTTTCAAGATTCAGTTGGGATTCATTTCTGCTTATATCCATAATGAAGCATGTCCCTGATTATCTCTCACACAATATTTGGATTACTTTCTTGGTTTGGTTTTAGGGGAAGACTGTTCACACAGTGGCAAACTTTGCTTCAGTCCTAGTTAGTACAGAGGGGGTAGAGTAAAATATGTGTATGCAGTTTTTTATCCTATTGCATTTTATCAGTGATATTTAAAAAATAATATTTATAATTTTAGTGGAAAATGTGTGTTTGAAAATACTTAAACTGAAAAGTCTACACTATGTATGCATGCTGTTTGTTTGTTTATTTATTTGTTTATTTATTTCTATTTCAAATTTCTGTCACCGCCCATCTCCCCCAAGGGGGGGACTCTGGGCAGTTTACAACACAATAACAAATTAAAACCATAAAACATAAATTACAATACAAATATTATAAATAGGTAAATATACCACCCTTGTGGCGAAAAGCTCTCATTCAATAGGGAGAGCACTATGGGCCAACCACCCCCCAGGAAGAGCTATTGCCATTCCCTTCCCATCCCAGGCAAGGCGGCAGAACCAGGTTTTTAAATTCTTCCGGAAGTCTGGGACAAAAGGTGCCCACCTCACCTCCGGGGGCAGGCTATTCCAAAGGGTGGGTGCCACTGCAGAGAAGGCCTGCCTCCTGGACCCCTCCATATGGATTTCTCTTACAGACAGGGTCTGCAGCATCCCCCCTCTACTTGACTGGGTGGGACAGGTCAATGTTATGTGAATGAGATGGTCCCTCAGGTACCCTGGCCCCATGCCATGTAGGGCTTCAAAGGTGATAGCCAACACCTTGAATTGGACCTGGAAGCAAATCGGCACCCAGTGCAGCTCGTGTAGGAGTGGTGTCACATGTGCCGATCTAGGGGCACGAATAACTACCCGCGCAGCCACATTCTGGACCAGTTGAAGCTTCCGGATACTCTTCAAGGGTAGCCCCATGTAGAACACATTGCAATAGTCTATGTGGGAGATGACCAGGGCATGAGTGACTGTTTGGAGGGCCTCTCGCTCCAGGAAAGGGCGTAACTGGCACACAACATGAAGTTGTGCAAAGGCCCTTCTGGCTACGACTGCCACCTGCTCTTCGAGCAGGAGTCGCGAGTCCAGGTTCTGCACCGGGTCTGAATGTTCAAAAGCATCAATCTTCCTTCGCTCAGCCTTCCTTATGGTCCAGCTCTTGCAGCCATATGTTATTACAGGGAACACCATTGCTTTAACTATGCGGGCCTTTGTTGTCAGTGTGATGTCTCTGCTCTTAACTATTTTATCGAGATTTGTCATTGCTCTTCTCCCAAGAATTAAGTGTCTTCTGATTTCCTGACTGCAGTCAGCATCTGCAGTAATCTTTGCACCTAGGAATACAAAGTTTTTCACTGCTTCTACATTTTCTCCCTCTATTTGCCAGTTATCAATCAAGCTGGTTGCCATAATCTTGGTTTTTTTGAGGTTTAGCTGCAAACCAGCTTTTGCACTTTCTTCTTTCACCTTCATCATAAGGCTCCTCAGTTCCTCTTCACTTTCAGCCATCAAAGTGGTATCACCTGCATATCTGAGATTGTTAATGTTTCTTCCAGCGATTTTAACTCCAGCCTTGGATTCCTCAAGCCCAGCTTGTCACATGATGTGTTCTGCATACAAGTTGAATAGGTAGGGTGAGAGTATACAGCCCTGCCATACTCCTTTCCCAATCTTAAACCAGTCCGTTGTTCCGTGGTCTGTTCTTACTGTTGCTACTTGGTCGTTATACAGATTCTTCAGGAGGCAGACAAGATGACTTGGTATCCCCATACCACTAAGAACTTGCCACAATTTGTTATGGTCCACACAGTCAAAGGCTTTAGAATAGTCAATAAAACAGAAATAGATGTTTTTCTGAAACTCCCTGGCTTTTTCCATTATCCAGCGGATATTGGCAATTTGGTCTCTAGTTCCTCTGCCTTTTCTAAACCCAGCTTGTACATCTGGCAATTCTTGCTCCATGAACTGCTGAAGTCTACCTTGCAGGATCTTGAGCATTACCTTACTGGCATGTGAAATGAGTGCCACTGTTCGATAGTTTGAACATTCTTTTGTGTTCCCCTTTTTTGGTATGGGGATATAAGTTGATTTTTTCCAATCTGATGGCCATTCTTGTGTTTTCCAAATTTGCTGGCATATAGCATGCATTACCTTGACAGCATCATCTTGCAAGATTTTGAACAGTTCGGCTTGGATGCCGTCGTCTCCTGCTGCCTTGTTATTAGCAATGCTTCTTAAGGCCCACTCAACCTCACTCTTCAGGATGTCTGGCTCTAGCTCACTGACCACACCGTCAAAGCTATCCCCAATATTGTTATCCTTCCTATACAGGTCTTCTGTATATTCTTGCCACCTTTTCTTGATCTCTTCTTCTTCTGTTAGGTCCTTGCCATCTTTGTTTTTGATCATACCCATTTTGGCCTGGAATTTACCTCGGATGTTTCTAATTTTCTGGAAGAGGTCTCTTGTCCTTCCTATTCTATTGTCTTCTTCCACTTCCGCGCATTGCTTGTTTAAAAATAATTCCTTATCTCTTCTGGCTAACCTCTGGAATTCTGCATTTAATTGGGCATATCTCCCCCTATCACTGTTGCCTTTTGCTTTCCTTCTTTCTTGGGCTACTTCTAGTGTCTCAGCAGACAGCCATTTTGCCTTCTTGGTTTTCTCTTTCTTTGGGATATATTTTGTTGCCGCCTCCTGAACAATGCTGCTGACTTCTGTTCATAGTTCTTCCAGGACCCTATCTACTAAGTCCAGTCCCTTAAATCTATTCTTCACCTCCACTGCATATTCCTTAGGAATATTAGTGAGCTCATATCTAGCTGATCTGTGGGTCTTCCCTAATCTCTTTAGTCTGATCCTAAATTGTGCAAGAAGAAGTTCGTGATCTGAACTACAGTCAGCTCCAGGCCTTGTTTTTACCGACTGTACAGATGTCTGCCATCTTTGGCTGCAAAGGATGTAATCAATCTCATTTCGGTGTTGTCCATCTGGTGAAGTCCATGTATAAAGCCGTCTCTTAGGTTGTTGGAAGAGAGTGTTTGTTATGCAGAGTGAATTGTCTTGGCAAAATTCTATCAGCCTATGTCCTGCTTCATTTTGTTCTCCCAGGCCATACTTACCTGTAATTCCAGGTGTCATTTGACTGCCCACCTTAGCATTCCAGTCTCCTGTGATGAAAATAACATCTCTTTTAGGTGTGTTGTCCAGTAGGTGCTGCAGATCCTCATAGAACTGCTCTACTTCAGCTTCTTCAGCATTTGTGGTTGGGGCGTATATTTGGATCACTGTGATGTTAGATGGCTTGCCCTGAATTCGAATTGAGATCATTCTGTCGTTTTTGGGGTTGTATCCAAGCACTGCTTTAGCCACTTGACTATTAATTATGAAGGCTACTCCATTTCTTCTGTGGTCCTCTTGTCCACAGTAGTAGATCTGGTGGTCATTTGATGTGAAGTGGCCCATTCCAGTCCATTTCAGTTCACTGATGCCCAGAATGTCTATCTTTAATCTTGACATCTCACCAATAACCACATCCAATTTGCCCTGGCTCATAGATCTTACATTCCAGGTTCCAATGGTGTGTTGATCCTTAGAACATCGGATTCGCCGTTCACCACCAGCACCGTCGGCCGCTAACCGTCCTTTCAGCTTTGAGCTAGCTGCATCATCACGTCTGGGGCTAGTTGAACTCATCCTCTGTTCCTCCCCAGTAGCATTTTGACCATCTTCCGACCTGGGGGTCTCATCTTCCGATGGTATACCGACATATCTCTGGTTGTACTGATCCATTTAGTTTTCATGGGAAGAATACTGGGGTGGGTTGCCATTACCTTCCCCAGGGATCGCATTTAGTCTGATCTCTCTGTCATGACCTTCCCGTCTTGGGTGGCCCCTCACGGTTTAGCTCATGGCATCATTGAGGTGCTCAAGCTCCAGCACCACGACAAGGTAACGATCCTTTGCTGAAGATTATAAACATTACATAGAGAAATAATGACCTCATCAACTGCAGTTAAGTTTTCTTAAGTTGGGAAATAGTTTTAAAAGTATCTTATGTAAGACAAAATCATTCTCACATTTTAGTTCAAATGGCTAACCGTCATGCCCTTTTCTTAGAAGAAATAAGAGTTTGCGCAACTACAGTGGTAACATTTTTGTTTGCATTTATGTAACCGTAGTCCCATCTTCTTTCCTGTGATTAGGAAATGATAATGCCACGCTTTCTGTGAGTGTTTTGACAATGTCACTTCCTCTACTGGACACTTTGATAGGAGTCAGCCTGACATGTGGAATATCACAATTAAAAAGCAACAGTGTTCAAATGTCCCCAAGATCCAGAACCATTCAGATGTGTGATGTGTCTCCCACGCTTTGGAGCCCTTGATCTTCCCCACTCAAAATTAATTGTAGCCCTTGGCGATGAAAGGTTTACCCATCTCTGCACTGGCTGATTAACGAAGGCAACTCTCTTTGCTTCTCTATCCATATCCATATCCATATCCATATCCATATCCATATCCATATCCATATCCATATCCATATCCATATCCATATCTCTCTCCAGGCTAGGAGAAGGAATTTTGCTATACTAACTCCAGGGCTGGCACAGCCTCTCAATATACCTGGTTATGTCCTTTTAGCACTTGGAAAGTTCTACCTGAGGGATGTCTATGTTAGCCAATGCTTAATACGATCTCCAGACTGGAAGTGTCATTTGCCAGCTGATCTTCCTCTCTTTTGAAGAAGCTGAAGTTAAAGCATTGATTGTGACCCCAAGGTTTTGCCACTAAGGAAAAACAGGATTACTTCCTAGATATGTTAAATAAAGAAGGATAATAAATACCTTCCAGGGTCAGTTGACTGGATCAGCCTAAAGCATATATTGGCACATGAGCAAGAAGGTTTTAGGACCGGACATTCTATATATGGACATGCCCTTATACTTCAGCACCTAGCCAAAAAATACATATCTAAAACAGGCTCAAAATTATATACTGCATTTATTGATTTTAGGTCCACATTCGATCTAGATCCCAGAGCAAGGCCATGGACTAAGCTCATGAACGTTACAATTGATAGACAGTTACTGTTGCTTATGCGTAATCTTTATAAGCATTCTAGAATCAAAGCTCAGTTAGGTATGCAAGGCCAGCACACTAATGAGATTCCAACTTACAGAGGAGTGAGGCAGGGATGTATTTTGGCTCCCCTGCTGTTTAATCTGTACTGTGGCCACTATTGTGGCCAAAATAAATCAATTAGAACATCACACACAAACACACACAAACTAGCAAACAGACATATTGCAACTTTGTTGTATGCAGATGACACAGTACTTCTATCACAAATGTTAATTGGACTAAAATGAGCTCTGAATGCTCTGGCCAATTACTGCTCTGAGGAAGCACCTGAAATCAACTATAGTAAAACTGAGATCCTGATCTTTGCAAAGAGACCTGAACAGAAGATCTGGAGGATAAATGGCCAGAGTAATGAACAAGTGAAATCTTTTAAATATTTGGGCATGGTTTTCCACAATTATCCACTGACAAACCCATCACCAATTGTAATATTTTATCTTCTTTTGTTTTTTATTTTTATTTTTAATGTATTTTTGTTGGCAATTCTGGTCAGTGATTATAATAAATATATTCATTCATACTTTCCAGCATTACACTGTGCTGAGGTAATTTTGTTGATGTTTTATTAGTTAATAAACTAATATTACCTTTGTTTTGTTAATTGCCTTTTAAATTAAACTGTAATTTGATTTACTATACAGTGGAGGGAATATAAAAGCCAGAAATTTATAACATCATTTATTTAAATTATCTAGGAACCTGGTAGCAGGTAGTAAACAATCATTATGCCTTTGTTGTGTATGGTTAATAAATTTAAACCAGATGGGACAAAAATAATCTTTTGCATGATCGTAATATTAACATAATTTTCTGTCAACTCTTCCATTTCTATATCTGTTGAATACTTGCCTTCATATTTTCTATTTTTCTAGAATCTTCCAACTACCCACCTGGCTGCCCCCCACCTCATCAACTCATTATGTAATGTTCATGACTTACTGTTTTTCCAAATGTTAACAAATGTGTCCTTAATTTTTAAGAATTCAAATGTTATTGTTAATATTTTAAGAATTCACATTTTAATAAACATTTTAATAACATTTCTATGGTTCTTAATATTTTTATTTATATGGCCTCTTGTGTTATAGGTCAAAAGGCAAAATATTACATAAAACAAAGATGATGTTCTCTTCATACATGACTTTGAAGGGAAAAAGCGAAATCCCTAAAAAAAGCCCTTTCTCCATGGATGTTTTTGTATCGCTTAACACCTTCTCCATTCTGACATGCATCCCTAGATACCAGGAACTGAAAAAATATTCCTTTCCATCAGAAAGAAAGAAATGGCAAAGCAGTCCCCCTTTTTTTCTTTTCATGGAAGAACAAAACAAAATAAACCAACAAAAGCTAGCTTCGTTATGTGTTGTTGTTTTTATCCAAAGTACGAAGAATCTTTTGTATTGAGGTTTCAGCTCTTGTGCTTTGGTGAGTCAGCCATTTGTTTAAGAATGCAGGTTATTGAAGGAGATGAGACGAGCAGCTTCTTGTTAGTTATACTGTATATTTAATCGTTAAGTGTGAAAAGGCTTGAAAGAGCCAGTTTGATTTTCTAAGTGCAGTTAGGGTTAGTTAAGTTCAGGAGAAGTCAACCAACCTTCTGACATTTTAAGAACTTAAATGCTAAACCCTCTAAGTTCTTAAAATAGTAATGAAATGACACACCATCAAAGAAAAATGATTACTAAGCAGTTGGACTTCTTAATAAAATAATGCAATGGGGAAGAGTCTGGATCTGAGGAAGAAGTCCGAGATTGATATAATCAGACTGGGGTATAAATTTGAAGCAGAGGCACGTGACTATTCCACTACCTCTCTTGACATTCCTACAAGTAGAATCATTGAGATGATCCCCACAGGGCAGTAAAGGAGCAAGTGATATTACAATGACATCACGATACACGTGACATCATAGTGGCTTTTCTAGATGCCTGTGGCTAAACGTGCTACAAAACAGTTCCGGATGGAACTGAATGGCTGAATGTGCTAGAAAACAGCAGTAGTAGAAATAATAGGGTCCCGTCTGCTAAGGGCTCGCAGGGCACAGGAGGAGAGCCTTTTCTGGCATGGTACCTGCCCTCTGGAACATCATCCCTCCAGAGATCAGATCCCTATTGGCCTACTGTAATGGCTTGAGGACTTGGTTCTGTGCTCAAGGCTGGGGCCTTGGGTGTGTGACAGAGCCCGCTTCTTGGTTGTGTTGACTGACTTCTTTGTAATTTCTCTCAGCTGCTGTGTGTTTTATGTTTTTGTATATGTTTTTATCATCTTTAATTTTGTGAGCCTTCTAGTGTCATGCATTTGAGGTTGGTGGCCAAAGTTTCCAGGTACAAAAGTGTCCAGAATGAATCATTCCATTTTCAATTTACCCACTTCATATGTCCTGAATCTTTATGGGATTTGGAATGTACCTACATTCTAAAATTTTTCTTTTCTAAATTTTATGTTTCAGGTTGCAATTCGAAAGTAGTATACAAATATCTGCACAGTAGGAATATTTCTGTATGTTAGAAGAAAGTGGAGACATATTCATTATAGCTAAACAAATCATTTTCAAAAGAGGACCATTAGGAAAGGTGTTTAATGAAAATACATGTAATAAGATACATTAACGTGAAAATCTGATCAAATTTATATACAGAATTTGAAGATGGAAAAAGAGAAACTAACAGGGAAATGGGTTGACTTGGAAAAATAAATTCTTAAGTTATCATTGATAGATATGCCTATCTCAGTCTACAAATGCATCATATTTAAGACAAAAGATTCAAAAGTTACCAAATAAATAGTAACTCATACAACATATAAATTATAAGTGCAGTCAGAGAATTGTAAAAATTACCAAAAGGGGTCCAG
The DNA here is from genome assembly GCF_035149785.1 of Candoia aspera. Lineage (NCBI taxonomy): Eukaryota > Metazoa > Chordata > Lepidosauria > Squamata > Candoiidae > Candoia > Candoia aspera. Next base: position 75,365,079 of record NC_086158.1, on the reverse strand, counting down.
ATCCCAACAATTCCCATCTATAAGAAGCATCTTATAGATAGTTCAATGATCAGATCTTACTTTATAATCCCATAGCTATTTTTAATCTGGCTTTAGTTTTTGACAAATCTGGACTCATTTTATAATTCCTGCCTTATAAAATAGAGTTAGAATTTTTTTCTTTGCCACTTGATTAGTTTATGGTTCAACATGTTCTGCAAACCATGAAACCCAAGTTGTCATATTCTTTCCACATCCTTCAGTTAAAAAACTGAAACTTGGGGCACCTGGATTGGGGGATGTGATGCCTTTGGGCAGGTGGGGATGGGCCAGAATATTATGGTGGTGATGGGCATGGGAAGATATGGCAGGAGACAGGGAGTGGGCCATTCTTGGGAGTGAAGGACCAATGTCTTATAGTAGTTTCATGTTCCAGCTCCTTGGTCTCAATCTGTGTACCCAGTCACAGACCTTCAGGGACCCTGGCTTTCAGCTGTTGCTGCTAAATGCCAGGTTGGCTTGTAATAAGAATTCCCTCATCTGTGATTTAATCAAATATAACACATGGTATAACACAGAATACATATATGCACATTATGGTAATGCATGCCAGGTTGGTCCTCTCATCTGTAATTTAGTTACAGATCAGAAGGCCAACCTGGTGTGTATTACCTAGACCTGGCTGTTTCTGGAATGGGGTGTGGCCCTTTTGGAAATGTGCCTAGCAGGGTTTCAGGTGTGGCATCAGCCAAGATTCCAGGGCAGGGATGGAGGTGTGGCAATTGTTATCCAGGAGTCCCTTGAGGCTTTCAGGGGTGCTACTCCACCGGTTGCCAGATGTGAGACCCTGTTTGTTAATCTGGCTGTAGCAATCAGGTGGGATTGTTGCTACTGTACCGGCCTCCTTGCTATGTAGCAACTTCCCTGTCTGAGCAATTTGACTCCATCTCTGGGTTGTCAGTGAAGTTCCCCAGACTTTTGCTCTAGGGGGACTTCAATCTGCCTTCTCTGGGAGCAGGGTCTGAGGCAGCTCAGGAGTTCATGGCTACCGTGACAGCCATGAGCCTCTCCCAGCTCATCCAGAGCCTGACACGGGACAATGGTCACACCCCTGACCTGGTTTTCTTGTCAGAGCAGTGGCTATGTGATCTGAAATTGGGGGACCTGTTGGTTGCCAGTCTGCTTCTGGGTCCAGTTCAAGGTGCTGGTGCTGACCTTTAAAGCCTTTCATGGCACAGGACTGGGTTATTTCAGGAACCACCTTTCCACAGTTACATCTGCCCATCTCATGAGATCCAGCAGAAGACGTATGCTGCAGGTCCCATCTGCCAAAGAGCTACATCTGGTGGGACTCAGGAGATGGGCCTTTTCTGCCATGGGGCCCGCCTTATGGAACATCATACCCCCACCGAAGTGAGATTGGCTTTATCCCTGTTGATGTTATGGAACTCCCTCAAAACTTGGTTATGCCATCAGGCCTGGGAACCCCAAGGGACTGGTGCATTGCTGAGGTGGCTGTATTGCTGTTAATATTTGTTGCTCTCTCTTTGCCTTTTAATCACAATTTTTAATTCTTTGGATTTGTTTATTGTTTTTTTATATCACTGTTTTATGGTTTTCATTGTATGCTGCCCAGAGTCATGTTTTGGTGAGGTGAGTGGCCATATAAATAAAATATGATGGATAGATAGATAGATAGATAGATAGATAGATAAATAAAAGAAGTTACAGAAAAAGCATGCTTAAATAACCACTTAAATATCTACAGTATTTGGAAACACAAAAAAACTTGCCATTCTAAATACATTTTCTCTTCAGATCTAATGTTTAATTTATTTGTGCATATTTAATTAAGTAGGTAAGAACAAAACAAAACAAAGAACAAAAAGCAAAACAAAGAAAAGGGAAAGAAATACATACATATATACTGTATAAAACGAACTACACTAGAGTGAAGGTTGAAGTGAAAATACAGTAATTAATTTTTAAAAATTTAAAAAGGAAAAAGAAAAAAAGAAAAAACAGAATAGAAAAAAGCATTCTAGCAGCCCCTTTCTCTTTTCCCCCTCCCTTCTTTTTTTTCCCCCAACCAGTAATTGCTACTTAAATATTTTTCTAGTATGCTTTGGATGTCTGTGATTATTACTCATTTCTATTTGGATTGTTTGAATTATTTTTGCACAGTTTCTCTTTTTCTTCAAAAACCATATTCTAAGTGTCTTAGCTTGCCTTGTTAAGTCCTTCTGAATGTTGTATATCAGGGAACTGTTCCTGCCTGAATATTTTTGAAAATTGAAATGGCTACAAATCACATCACATTTGGGAAAAACTGAATGCCATCGGAAAACTAAGTTCTACGCATTGAATTGAAAGACCAGGTCCATTAATGCTGGAATTCTTAAAGATTAAATTCTTCAGTGATCCATAGACAACTTACATGTTACAAATGTCTCAAGAACCAGAAAGTTTATCACAAGCCACTTTTGAATTTTGCGTTCTTTCTTAAATCAAATAACAGTATGGTCAAGTCTGGTTTTCTTATTTTTTTTGGCCTATTTTTCCAGACATTTTCAATCTGGTAACCTCCAGATATGTTAGATCACAAGTCACATAATCTCACATCCAGGAGACCAGGGATAGTGAGAATTATAGTCCAGTGAGATCTGGAGGGTGTCAGGTCATGAAAGGTTGCTTCGTTCAGTCCATTTCTGTGTTCAGTTGCTCAGTTTGTCCCACACAAACTGTAGAAAGTTCATAGGAATGTCCTTCCCTTTTTCTTCCCACAGTTGGCCTAACTGGATAGGTCACACTATGAACTGAATCATGGCTTCCTCTTCTTGAATTCAGAGTCAAATATAGTTTGCTTCTCACTTGATCTAAATGAGTCAAGTTGGGGGAGGTGACAATGCTGCTGCTTCTTTCTTTCTTGAACTATGGTAAGTACGAACCTATTCAACCAAAGGTCACTGTTACAGCAGTGGCAGCAAAATCTCCCAACGTTACTGGCTTCCCTTGGCCTCTGATAGCAAGCTGGAGAGCATTCCATCCTCTTCATCTTTTAAGGAATATATACTATGTCTGGGAAAAGTAAAATCTGTGGCAACTGACCAGTTGTAATGGGAATGAGGAATAACCTTGTGGAACAGGAGGATGAGCTGCAACCAAGACAACAGTCAGATAAAAGAAATCTGAACCTAAGTCAGAACTGTAATTTGAGAAAGTGTCTTAGACCATCCCTAGTTCTCATGAAGATAAAGGGAGGGAGGAGGAAGCAAATTCAGACTTGCAAGATTCTGTTACTGTAATCTTATAATAACAGTAGTATTAGCATTCAGACTAGGTTTCCTAGTCTGGTCTATATTGAAGGGCTGACACCAATTCTGACAATCACCATACACGAATACGATACATTAATTTAATCAGAAATATTCCAAATCAAATCAATTCTTTATTACGGCCATAAGGCTAGCACTCAGACAAAACTAGAACAAATGAAAAGGATCAGATCAAATCATGGCAGGAAGAGTATTGGTCCTTTGAACTTTGGTGCTGAAGAAGACTCCTGAGAATACTGTGGACAGCCAAGAAAACGAACCAATGGATCATTGAACAAATCACCCCAGAGTTCTCACTTGAGGCACAAATGACCAGGTTCAAATTATCCTACTTTGGACACATTATTCAAAAACCCAGCTCTCTGGAGAAGGCTGTGATGTTGGGAAAGGTGGAAGGAAAGAGAATAAGAGGATGACCAGCAGCAAGGCAGATGGACTCAGTTACAGTGGCAAAGAGTGTACAGCTGGGAGACTTGAAAGAACAGGTTAGGGATAGATCATCAGGGAGAAAATGTATGTGGTTGCTAGGAGTCAAAAACAGCATGATGGCACATAATCAATTGGAATAGAATGATAACAGATTTTTCAAACTTGAAGAAAGGCAGATAGTACATACAGAAATGAATATATACTTCTGTTGTTTATTCATTCAGTCGCTTCTGACTCTTCGTGACTTCATGGACCAGCCCACACCAGAGCTTCCTGTCGGTCATCAAGATCCCCAGCTCCCCCAGGGACAAGTCCGTCACCTCTAGAATATCATCCATCCATCTTGCCTTTGGTCGGTCCCTCTTCCTTTTGCCCTCCACTCTCCCTAGCATCAGCATCTTCTCCAGGGTGTCCTGTCTTCTCATTATGTGGCCAACGTATTTCAGTTTTGCCTTTAATATCATTCCCTCAAGTGAGCAGTCTGGCTTTATTTCCTGGAGGATGGACTGGTTTGATCTTCTGGCAGTCCAAGGCACTCTCAGAATTTTCCTCCAACACCACAGTTCAAAAGCATCGATCTTACTTCGCTCAGCCTTCCTTATGGTCCAGCTCTCGCAGCCATATGTTACTACGGGGAACACCATTGCTTTAACTATGCGGACCTTTGTTGTCAGTGTGATGTCTCTGCTCTTAACTATTTTATTGAGATTTGTCATTGCTCTTCTCCCAAGGATTAAGCGTCTTCTGATTTCCTGACTGCAGTCAGCATCTGCAGTAATCTTCGCACCTAGAAATACAAAGTCTTTCACTGACTCTACATTTTCTCCCTCTATTTGCCAGTTATCAATCAAGCTGGTTGCCATAATCTTGGTTTTTTTGAGGTTTAGCTGCAAGCCAGCTTTTGCACTTTCTTCTTTCACCTTCATCATAAGGCTCCTCAGTTCCTTTTCACTTTCAGCCATCAAAGTGGTATCATCTGCATATCTGAGATTGTTAATGTTTCTTCCAGAGATTTTAACTCCAGCCTTGGATTCCTCAAGCCCAACACATCGCATGATGTGTTCTGCATACAAGTTGAATAGGTAGGGTGAGAGTATACAGCCCTGCCGTACTCCTTTCCCAATCTTAAACCAGTCCGTTGTTCCGTGGTCTGTTCTTACTGTTGCTACTTGGTCGTTATACAGATTCTTCAGGAGGCAGACAAGATGACTTGGTATCCCCATACCGCTAAGAACTTGCCACAATTTGTTATGGTCCACACAGTCAAAGGCTTTAGAATAGTCAATAAAACAGAAATAGATGTTTTTCTGAAACTCCCTGGCTTTTTCCATTATCCAGCAGATATTGGCAATTTGGTCCCTAGTTCCTTTGCCTTTTCTAAACCCAGCTTGTACATCTGGCAATTCTCGCTCCATGAACTGCTGAAGTCTACCTTGCAGGATCTTGAGCATTACCTTACTGGCATGTGAAATGAGTGCCACTGTTCAATAGTTTGAACATTCTTTAGTGTTCCCCTTTTTTGGTATGGGGATATAAGTTGATTTTTTCCACTCTGATGGCCATTCTTGTGTTTTCCAAATTTGCTGGCATATAGCATGCATTACCTGTACAGCATCATCTTGTAAGATTTAAATATATACTATATCTGGCAAAAATAAAACCTGAGGCAACCAACCGGTTCAGACAATCACAACACATTATGACGATATGCTAATTTGATCAGAAGTATTCCAAATCAAATATTTATTATGGTCATAAGGTCACAATCAGAGAAAAATAGAACAAGCAAAAATAGAGATGTATAGATAGATAGATTTTCCAGATCTGAGTAAAGGCAAATAGTACATAGAGAAATGCAGAATTGGGCAACCTGGAAGGATGTATCTGAACAATGGTCAGGAGACGGGGCAAATAAAATCACGCTTTCTTCCAGAAAATGTCTTCAAGTTAGGAGAAATAAAACTTGTTTGGGTTTCTATGTAGAAAGAACAGAAGAACATTTGATTCCAGTGCTTCCACAGAGCTGTTCCCCGTGCATCAGGGTTGGGGAACATTATTGTAGTGCTCCAACAAGACAGCAGAGGGCAATGCATTCAGTCTGGCCAAAGTGAAGACCCAGCAAAATTTCAGACCAATTATAGATGAAATGCAGGAGTCTGATGCATACCCTTGGAGGAAAAATACAACCTACAAAGCTGGAAGCCAGACTTAAACTGATTAAACAATCTCAAATACCATACATTATTCTTTATTTAAAATATTCTGAAGGATCAGTGAAAACACAAAGGGTTGAATGTCATATAAGTCATAACTAACTTTAGTTGATTTATTTGAATAGACATATTCTACAAAATATTAAGTGAGAATCAAAGCTGCAAAGCTAATATTAGTCAACTCTCATTATGTAGACAATGGCTGCAAAGCAGTTTGAACACTCTGCTCAAAAGAATGATATTAAATGCCTATCATAGTCATCCATACTATAATGTAGTATCATCCCTTATCTTGTGTAATTTATGTACATGTCTGTGAATGTAAAAATCAAGGAAAAATCCAATGGAAAATTCATTGAGGGTATATAATGACAAAAGACAACATGGGCTTTTCTGAAATTACAAAGTATTTATTTGTTTGGCTTATTTCTATACATCTTTTAATGATACTTTCATTTAATGACAATGGCATATATTAGCCCTGGATAGATAACAAATCTGAATTCTCTTGGAGGCCATGACCTCTGTAGGTCTTATAGTTCAGGGCTACAAAGCATTTCAAAGGGAAAAAGGTATTTTTTCCTTGGAACAACCCATGTGATTGTGCTCCTGAAGACACTGAGGGATCAGGTTGTTTATCAATGAAAAGCGGGTTTTAATAGTTTGTGTGGAAGCACGTTTAAACAGGTTCAATGCAATGTGCTTAGATCCTTGCCACTTTTGGTTTGCACTTGACAGAGTGACCTGTTAATCATAGGATAGGATCCAAATGTTCAAATTATGCTGGACTTATATAAAATAGATGATAGCATGTTTTCCAAACCTGCCAGTGATGGAACTCATAGGATCTATGAGCCCAGGTGTCTGGATATCAAGCAACGGCAAAGTGAATCCTTGAAATTTTATGAATAATATATTCTTTGCAGTGCACACACAGGGAATGTGCTGGAAAATGTAAAAACAAACATCTTCTTCTGATTAGAAGTCCACGGAGTGAGACAAAGCATTGGTATTTGAAATTCTTTCCCTTCAATGTTCCAATACTCTCTGAAGTAGCTCGAACATCTCACTTATCTACACCAGTCCTAAAAACATAAGGAATGCCTAAACAGGATCTGGTTTTCAAAGAGCTCCTTTCAATATTACTAAACTGAAGTAGCAGCTAAAAGGATAAGGGGAAGCAATGGAAAGAGATGCCAGCACTAAATACTTTCAAGGAAAGGGTTAAATGTTGTAACTTATCTATCACCTTTATCTTACATTTCTGGTATAAATATTGTGTCAAGAGTCACCATCTCAACATTTGAAATTCTTGGAGGAACAAGTGAATGTTAAATCCAGTAAGTGTTAACTATAATCTTTTGGACTACAAGAAGAGGCATGTTGATAGAGAAGCTTATGCTTAGTAATTTTCTTTTCCCCCCATGAAACTATCTATGGCTTTGTTAGAATTTTAAAGATGAAAGGACTACTACCAGCAATAAAGGGAGTTACATGGTTTATCTGTCGTTCTTTAGTTATTCTTAAGATAGTGAGAGAAAAGGATAAGGAGAGGGAACTTGATTAGCAGAACACATAGACACATTTTTTAAATTTTAAATTTTTAAATGCCAGAGTTGTTGAGAATTGAGTGGCATACAATTATTATTATTATTATTATTATTATTATTATTATTATTTATTATTATTATTATTGTGATGTGACTGTTGAATATGTAAGTTCTTCCATGTCAGTGTGTTTATTGATCAGCAAAATTGCTTCAGTTCCTTTTGTGACTAGAAGGTCATGTATAGGTTCATTCACATGAATGAACTGAATGGATATAGATTCTAATTTGTAGCTGTTTCTAGAAAAGAGAAAAGGTACTTTCAAACAGAAGTGTGTGTGTTTTTTTTCCAGTAAGATTTTATTGTTCCCTGTTTTTTCCTTTGGGGAGCATAAATATTTCTTGTTCCATGTACAGTTTTTCTGCTTATAAAACTAGACTGAATCACAAGTTGTGTTGTCTTGTACAGATATCTAGGTTCAGACCTGAATATGTTACAGAAATATGGCTGTTCTCTTGAAAGTAATTAATACTTTCAAGAGAACAGCCATACTAAAAAGGTTTTGCTGACCAGGATGGACAAATATATATTATCTCAGAACTGAATACATTTTGCAGTGACTTGCTGACACTTTTAGAATTTTCTGATCAACCTGTCTAAAACAACTTGGGGCAGGGGGAATACAAAATTGCTATGTTTAAAAATAAAACAAGCTTGGGATGATTAAAAAAACCTTATATTTGAGTACATTCTGTGGTTTCAATGAAAAATAAGGAGGCAAGTTGCTTGGAGTATGAAAAATAATTATTTTAGCAAGCAGCTCCAAAGGACTTTTTATTTGTATGTTAAGCCGTAGCCATTAAAATGGTTGTGTTGGTACAGCTTTTTAACAAGCAAAGTTGATTCATTATGCTACATGTAAGACAGTCATTAAGAAACCTATGTGCTTTGTTAAACAGGGACAGGATGCAGGCATTCATTGTTATGATATGTCTGTTCCAAGGATTTGCCCATTCAAAACAGCTAATGAGAACCAAGAGAGCCAAGGATTCAGAAGCCTTTATGAATATTGTAAGTTGCTTTTGGCTGTTCGTGGAAAATTAATGTGATACATTAGCACAATTCCTCAACTTTAAATGTGCTTCTCATACTTTTAAAGCCCACTTCTAGACTCATTCTATCTCCTGGGTCCTCCGAGTTAAACACCCACCACCCATTTTATCAACTTATACAGGATTGACTTTCTTCCCCTATTTTTAATAGTTGTAATTAATATATGTTGCAATATACCAAAGTATGCTCTATTCAGATTGGTTGATTTGATCTAGATTTCGTCCATCAAAGCAGCCAGGTCCTGTGGCTTAAGGAAAGCTACCTGAGCTGTTCTAATTAGTTATCCTAAAGGTAAGAGAGATGTGATACTCATTTGCATCCTCTGCTGAAACCATGTTCAAAGGTCTTGGAAGTGTATTCAAGTGCACATATGTTCAAGATTCTTATGCCTTTTCCACCCACTTTATTAATATAAAACAAGGCAACCATATACCTAACAAATCAAAAGCCAATGAGCACTTCCCATAAACCTGATGAAAGCTGGATAAATTGTATCAAATTTTTACAAACATAAGATCACACTATATTTATCTCTTCATTCAAATGATCTTCAAATGGAAGAAAGAGATACCAGTCATTCACATGTTTCTTTTGATTTCTACCTAAACCCAATTACTCCAGATTCAAGAAGAGTTTATGATTTGGGGCAAAATGATCTGTCACCATCAACTGATCACACATCTTCCCTCAGATCTTTTGGGTTAATATTTATTTTAAAAAGATGCATAATGTGCTGCTATTTCAATCATTATTTTTATATCTCCTAGAAAAAAATAACCACTGACCCAGAAAATGAGGGGTAAAGTATAAGATACCATTAAAACTGCCTTAAAGAGAGAGAGAGGAAGAGCTGTGGTAGGGAGGCATTTATGGCGGTAACATACTATTAGTTTCCTAAAACTGTATTTCTCTAGTAATTATTCAGTGCTCAGCTGCAGATACGTCAGACATCATTTCAGAAGCCAAGATTAGATAGTGCCCCAATAGGAATTCTTTAAAAATCTACTGGTTTGTTGGTTTGTTTTTACTCTGTTGCAGAATGAGCTTATTAGCCACAAAGGCTACCTGAGCGAGGAGTATAAAGTCATGACAGCAGATGGCTATATTCTTAGCTTGAACAGAATTCCATCCGGCAGAAAAAATCAGCTGGATTCTGGTAAGATAAATTTACACGATATAAAATAGGGGTAAGGTAGTGAGGAAAAAATGAGGCACATCTCCAAGACTACCTTCATGAAAGAATGTGGCATTTTTAAATCTTCATTCAGAATAATTCCAGTTTAATGAGTACTGTATAGGATTCTATTTATTTCATTACAGGAATTAATGGTGTATTTAAACATCTCCCAGTGAATTTGGAAGAATAACAATTATTATCTGAATTGCCCTGAATTTTAGGTTTAGTTTCAACTGTAAATGAAATTCTGACTAGGAGAACAGCCTCTATCAAAAATTAGGAAACAACCTTAGTTCTTTATAAAGAAAACCTGACACATTCAAAGATTTAGAATGACATTGGATATTTTTGCTATTTAATAAATACAATATTTGGGAGCTAAAACTCACATCTTATTGTAACTTTAAAGTTGAAATATATCCATGTGTGGAAACATTTTGAAATCTAAGCTGATACATCCTACATGGATAATCACAATTTTTCCCTCTTTCCATCCTTTTGACACATTTATTCTTAGTAAAACAAAATGAGCTTAATATCTGAGGAAAGTGTTATATTCTTTCTCCAGGTCTGAAACCTGTAGTATTTCTCCAGCATGGTTTGCTAGGAGATGGAAGCAACTGGGTTACCAACTTGGCCCACAACAGTTTGGGCTTCATCCTCGCAGATGCTGGATATGATGTTTGGATTGGAAACAGCAGGGGAAATACGTGGTCCAGAAGTCATCAAAATCTGTCTGTAGGTGAAGATGAATTTTGGGCTTTCAGGTATATTTAATTTTTGCAATCTTTGTATTTTGCGACAGGGAAATGGAATCTCTAGTGGAACTAACAGAGAAAATAGATGGCATACCATGCCATAAAAATGTGAGATCCAAAATAATTCAATGAGACCTGGTATCTGGCTCTAGGGATGAATGCATCCTTTCTAATCCATGCTGTATATTCAGTACTCCAATGTTTGCATCTGTCTACAAATTGATTCTGCAGAATTGCAGGACGTATTTCCATACGGAGCTTTCCCTAATATACAGTAGGCATTTTTGGTACACCATTTAGAGGATAACTCTGTACCATTCCCATATTATTTTGGCTTCCTTTAGAATCCAGATCAGATTTCTAAATTCATTCCTGAATTCGGTTCTTGTGTCTTGTATCTTTCTCTAGCTTTGATGAGATGGCAAAGTATGATCTTCCAGCTGTCCTCAATTTCATTCTACAGAAAACTGGCCAACAACAGTTATACTATGTTGGCTACTCACAGGGAGCTGCAATAGGTATGTTAATGAATAAAAACACCTACTTAGTGCTTTAATCTTTGTAATACTAACAGCAGTCCAAATATGGAAGGAGAAGAAGAAGAAGGAAGAAGAAGGTTATTAGAGTAGCATTATATTGGGTTTGAGTCTCACCTGAAAGTTTTGATAGCTTTCATCCGATAACCATTCACATCAGAAATAATCACCAGAAATAATCCTTTGGAGCTTCCGTGAAAAGAACTGAAGCAGAGGGTGGTCATGCTTTTTCCTCACTGTTGCATTATCTTCCTTCTGTGACTGTATTGCACCATTGCACCCCCTCCCCTCGTCAAAGTTTGCCTGGGCTAGAGTTTCAGAATAACAGAGGCTGGTGGGGAACAATATCGGCTGCTACTGTTGGTGCTATCAAATTCCTGGTGAAAGCAGAGGCAGTGAAGCTAAACATGGAGGGCCAAGGGGTTCAGAAGTTATCTGTAGCCCTTCAGATATTCTGCTTTCCACCCCGTTGCTCCATATTTATATCCACATTTATGTCGCTGAATAGCAAACATAACTGCTGATAACTTTTACACCACGAAAAATAGACCTGTATGTGAGTTCTCCCACTCAAAAACAAAAATTCTTTAAGGTATGTTGGACTCTGTCAAAAAGATGCTTTAGGTATAGAGGACAATTTTAAAGACTATTAATTTGAAAGTTTTACAATAATGAAAGTGTTTTAGGTTTTTTAGTATAAAATATTCCAGTATCAAATGATTCCTTTCACAATATTGAATAAATTTGCAAATGGATTACCCTTGTCCACCGTTCATTGCCACGAATGGTCATTACCATGAATGGTCATTACCTCCCCTGCTAATTGTCCATTTGTACAAATATACATCCAAATTCATATACATATTCCTTCCATATGACAAGGATAGATCTGTGCATGAGGACAACTTCTCATGATATACATCAAGTGCATATTTCTTAGGGGAGCATGGTGCTAGTGTGATGCACTGCAGTACAGAAGAACACAGAGGGGTGTCTGAGAGGTAGTGGACTAAAAGGCCAAGTGGTGGTTACAATCACACGGTGGCAGCCACCATATTTATTTATTTTAACACTCATCTGGGGATGGCCCTGACACCGGTTCAGCCTCTTGTCCCATTCTATGAGCTCATTTGGTGTGTGGAGTAAATTCGGTATTCCACAACAGAATTTGTACATAGGATGTTTCAAAAGAAACGTAAAAGTCAAAAGAAAGTTTGTACTGTATACAGAGCTTCATTGTTCAGAAAGCCACTGTTACTCTGTGTGTGCGTGCACGGTGCGAGCACTGTGTAAGAAAAATGTATAGTCACACAAAAGTACTTCCGTAAAAAATCTTGTTAAAGAATTAAAATGTATGCGGCCAATATATTGAAATGTTGCTATGTAAACTAAGGAGGGTGGGAGGGAAAGCTCCTGCTGAGTTTTATTCCTTTTTGTTTAATCTGTTTTGGTCTCTTCTTGAATTTTTCTCAGCATTTATAGCATTTTCAACCATGCCAGAGTTGGCTCAGAAGATCAAAATGTTTTTTGCCTTAGCCCCTGTGACTAGAATTAAGTATGCCAAAAGTTCTATAGTAAAACTTCTTAACCTCCCAGAGAGGTTCCTTCAGGTAAGTTAATTTTTTATTCCAGTCCCTCTTCATCCAAAGAGTCATAAAGGACATTTCCTTAATTTGAAAATTTCACCAAGTTTTAATAGCCTTCCTTCTGTGTTCGGAGGCATCACATCAGTCGGTCAGCAAAGTTGGTCAGCAAAGTCAAGATGGAAGCACAATGGCACGATCAAAGGGATGCCCTTTAATATGTGACACACAAACACAAAAGAGCAGTGCTTCAATCTCACAGTCATGATTGCCCCCTTGACCTTTCTGACTAACCCCTGTCAGAATAGAAGCCCCTGTCTATATGGCATATAACCCCTGAGCAAGTAGCAGGCCTGGCTAGGAGGGCCTTTGCCCACTTTTAACTGATGTGCCAGTTGCACCCATTCCTGCTCATGGTTATTCATGCCTTACTCACCTCCCAGTTGGACTACTGCAATGAGCTCACATGGGGCCACCACTGAAGACCATCTGGAAGTGCAGTTGGTCTAATATTCAGCAGCATGGCAATTATGAGTGTACCATGGTATGCTCATGTAACACAGCTACTTCACAAGCTGCACTGGCTTACAGTAGGCTTCCAGATACAATTCAAGGGGCTGGTTATCACCTATAAAACTCTACATGGCCCAAGGCTAGGTTATTTACAGAACCTCCTTCTCCATCCCACATATTCTTCCAGGCTGGGCATGCTCCAGGTCCCTTTTTTTTGGCTAGATCTAGGAAGTGTGCCTTTTCCATGGCAGAACTTGCTCTTTGGAATGATCTCCCTGCTATACCTATTCTATTGACCCTGACCTTACTAGACTTTTAGGAGGTGTTAAAAACCTGTTTTTTCCCCCCAGGCATTTAGGACAGGATGTTAAATGTGCCCATCTTAGGAGGCTGTGCACTGTGCCTAATGGCTGGAATATATATACTGTATGTGTTTTATTTTTGTTGATTATTGTTTTTAATGTTCTCTTAGCTTCCCAGACCAGCTCCAGCAAACTGGTGACCATATAAATTGATTACATTAAACAAATAAGCAAATAATTAAGGGTGTAATCATGTGATACTTTCTGGAGGAACATCCCTTTGAATGTAATAAAATTCCTGAGTGGACTTCTATAATGTTTATATTTATTGTTTCAGGCATCATATTATAGCCTAGTATATTATCTATTCATGAGCAAACTGTTTTATCTATTCATATTTTTGATCAATTCAAAGAAAATTGCATTCTCTTACTGTTTTGTTCATTTTTCACTCTGGAGACAGTATGATGAAGTAATAATTGGGGTACCTGCATCCCCTTAGTTGCTGCCTGGATACATTTCTCCTCAGACCACGTTTGATCCACAATACTATAGCAAACAACCCTAAAGGGGCTGTCATGTCTAAATGCACACTAGCGTACAAGACTTGCTGAAATGAAGTTATACTTATTTACTTATTTATTTATCTGCCAATTTGCTAGCTTCCTGAAATATAAATGGAATTTGGAATGAATTGAAACTGATGATGATAACTGAACAGAAAATAGTATGTTGCACGTATTTATTTATTACAATTTGTATATCAGCAAGTTGTAATTGACTTCTTCACTCAATGCTTTCAAAATATATATACTTATTTCCAACATTCTTATTAAATGAAAGAAGGGAGATACATAAAATATGGAGAAGAACCCATCCATGGAATGATGGGATGTCATACCATCAAAATGGAAAAGAGCCCTATATCAAGAGTTGCTAATAATTAGCATGCCACCCATTTTATTAAATATGAATATTGTCCAGCCCCCGACACATGGTGGATTGAACCATTAGCAATTTTGGACAGTAGACAATCTCTGAGTGGGTGGGAAAAGTGGTGCAGAATATATATATTTAGTTCTCCTTCATATCCTGTGTGGTTTTTTCCCTATACCTCCTCAGATACTGTACAGAGGAACCTTCCTCTTCTCCTAATGCCAAGTCCCATCCATTAAAGCTACTGCCTATTTACATTCTCTGCAATCCTGCTCTTCTGTCCATGCAATTCCTTCCTGCAAGGTTGAGATTCTGCTGCCACCCAGGGAGCCCTGATCAATATTTTGTTAATCTTCCATAGCTGTGTACCAATAGGAGAAGTTGTAAAGAACATCCAGACACGAGGAAAACTACATATTACTTCAGCTGACAAACTTCTTTGGTATTTTGTAGGCTTTGCTAGGCAAAAGAGAATTCCTCCCCCAGAAGTGGCTAGTCAGAAAGATTCTTGCCACTTTCTGTGGCCGGCGCCTTTTCACTAGTGTTTGTGGAAACATCTTTTTCCATCTCAGCGGCTATAATATGAGAAATATAAATATGGTGAGTGTTCATTGCTTACAACCTTTGGTCACGACATCACGAAATAGGGTAGGTGGACATTATTTAACCACAACCGTTTTAAAATTACACCTTTATTTAAATAGAACCAACTGAACTTCAGTTTTGCTTTTTATGGGTAACCGTTAACCATATCCACCAGAAATAAGGTAGACATAAACAGAATATAGAAAGAATAATCCGAAATATGTTTTGAGCAAAAAGCATTTGATATATGATTGGTGGAGCATGGGCTGTGGAGTGAAGAAATCTGATATGGACTTCCCTCCCTTCTTTTATACTTTTGTGTATTCTTTTTCTTTAGGGTTTTTTTTTGTATTTAGTTAATAAGGAAAGGAAAGGAAAGGAAAGGAAAGGAAATTGATACAGGCTGGAATCAGTATTTGATTTTTGAAAACAAAGAGCACCCCCTGCTGTTGATTTGTATAATGATCCAGGGCATTTAAGTACCAACTATCACACTAGTAGCTAATAGTGCAGTCTAAAGAAACAGCCCATAACTAGCTCTGTTTCTAAATTGCCAACAATTTTCAGAAATCCTTCTCTCTGTCTTGTTTCTTCCAGAACAGTAGCAAAAAGAGTGAAGGATAGAAAAGGAGCCATGAAAATGAATATTCTGTGAAGTTTTCTTATGATTCTGTGCTAAAGTAGTAGACAGAATTTTCTCCAGCATACTGTATCTTCACACAGAACAAGGGAGGAGATAAAGAGAGATTCTAATGTTAATGGGCTGTCAAAATCTTTAAACTTTGGAAGGGTCAGGGAATGATATAATTCCCTGCAGAGGAGGCTTGCTCAGCTTCATTCCCATCATAATTTATTACGCATTTCATATATTGGCATTTTGAGAAGCAAGGGTGTCCACATGCACATCGGACATAAGAAAAGGGAGGAGATCTATTGCAACGTCGTGGCCACCTTCTTGAATTTTTTTGACCACCTTGTGGGCACTTCTGTAATGAAGTGAGAAAATCTACAAGATGTTGTTATCTGGAATTCTTATGCTTAAAAAAAATATCTTTAATTGCATTATCATAAGCACTCCAGTTCAGTATTTTGTGTGAGTTCAGTATTTTGTGTGTGTGTGTGTGTGTATGAATGTATCTACATGTGTATGTGAATGTGTGTGTGTGTGTGTGTGTGTGTGTGTATCTATCATCCATCTATCCATCATCTATCACTATCTATCTATCACTTTATTAGGCTGAAAATCAATGTTCATTTCAAGGAGACTAAAATTTCCTTCCTTCTTCCCTCCCTCCCTTTCTTTAGAGCCGAATAAACATATATGTGGCCCGATCGCCAGCTGGAACATCAGTACAGAATATATTACATTGGAGCCAGGTATATTTGCTTATTGTAATATTGTTGATTGTAAGAAGTGCTAATTTTGAACAGTGTTGCTCATTTGTGCCATTAAGGCATCCTCTATGGCAGTGTTTTTCAACATTGGCAGCTTTAAGGTATCTGGATTTCAACTCCCAGAATTCCCCAGCCAGCAGGGAGTTGAAGTCCACACATGTTCGGGTTGCTGTGTTTGAAAAACACATATGTATGGTAACAATAACAAAGGTAAAATGACAATCATTATTTTGTATTTTAAATATTTTAAATGTTTGTTTGTTTGTTTATTTTCAAGGCCTGATTCTTTTGGGGGTGGTGGCGGCTTATACTTTAAAAGTAAGAACAATAAAAATTATATCAAGCAGGAAATCCTTACTTTTCACTTTCTTGAATAGTTATGAGCCAAAGCATTATAACCTTATTTTTCTTTTTATGAAAGAACACCAAAAGCCTATGTTTTCTCTCTAAGAGTGGCATGTTTGTAAATAGTCAAATGGGGAGAGCAGGGCCACAAATGGGTGGGCAAGCGGGGCATGTGCCCCGGGCGCCGCGGTGGGGGTGCCAAAATGGGCACAGAATCCATGTTTGCCCCGGGTGACACAGACCCAAGTTGCGGGCCTGGGGGAGAAACAGAGAAAGAGACAGAGAGCCTTCCAACAGGCAGCATAGGCAGTAGCACTGTTTCAGATTTGCAAAGACGCTTTGCACCCCAAACTGTTTCAAGGCTGGGTGGCAAGCAGTCAAGGGACAGGATGGGGGAAAAGTCATGCATTGTCCTTCATATCAGGCTTAGTGCAACTTGGAGTAGTGCTATCAGGCAGGAACATCCTCAGAAAGGAATTAAAGAAGTCAAGATTGAATCTGCCGCCACATGATCCAAGCCCCACTCCTGACATGCATTGCACATGTGACATGTATAAAAAGAAAGCCAGGCTTTGATTGTGTAGTTGTGGCCATCCCCTTGACTTTTTGGACACCCCCCTCCCTTGCTTTCAGGTGATCTCTTTTTCACCAGGACTGGATATCAGTGGAGTACTGGAGCTGGAGGGTTTGGGGCCAAGCACTCTTGAATATGACTTGAAGAAAGAGTTTTAGTCAAACAAGAAGTTTCAGCCAAATAGCTAAATAATTCTGACTTGAAAGTCAAAGGAATTACGTTTGACCGAAACAGTTGCATTTTGATGGAAGTCCAACTGAAATCAACTAATCAAGTTTTTAAGCAAGCTGGCTCTGTAGCTCTAGGATAAATATCTGACTCCAGCTTTTACCCTGCAATATTGTATGTGTCTACTCAAAAACAGTACAATGAGATTTCCTACTAGGTACATGTGTGTAAAGTTGCATCTGTCTCATGCATATAAAGTTTGTGTGTGTTCAGATCTGCTCTCCTACTGCCAGAGCTATAGTTCCACTGCAACTTGAACTACATTCAATGGGAAATGGTACCTGTATGATTGTAATTAATAATTACTAATCCAGTAATAGAGTATTTCATTTCCTTCCTGGCTTGTTGCTAGACTTTTCGTTGTGGATTATTCAAGGGTTTTGACTGGGGTGATGAGATGAAGAATAAGAAAAAGCACAATCAGGTATGGAAATCTTCATTTATTTATAGGCAACTTTTGAAAAGAGGAAAGCAAAGAAAATAACTCATAGGCACCTGGTACCTTTGACTTCCTCATCCACCCTGATTCAACCCATCCAAGGTACCTCTCCCTGGAGAAACTATTAGCAGGATATGGGAAAGGGGAAGGAAGATATAAAGGTAAACAAGGGTGAAATAATGTGGTGAAATAAGCACCCCATTTACAGGAAGTGAGTTGAAAGTGTTATTTTTCCCTGATAGTGATGGTCTTCTGAAATAGCTTCCTCATGAAGGCAAGATGTTTTCCATCATTAAAGTCTTCTGATTGCTATTCCAGAGGAATAGCAATCCAGAGGAATTGGGGGTGAAACATGAAGGCAAGATACCTCATGAAGGCAGTATGTTTTTCATCATTAATAATCCTGAGTTCAGCAGGAATGTTGTTTTTAACTGAACTTTAATTTTCCACGAACATCGCATTGTCTGTTTGTTCACTGTTGTGAATCTAACTTCCCAGGACATAACCAGGAAGGAAGGGTAAGGTGGGGATGGAGCCCTGATGGTCCCAACAGCATATAGAAATTGCTAGTATAACTTGCAGTCCCTGCTGCAATATCGAAAATGGGTGTGGGATTGAAGCTGAGACCCCTGCAGAGATATGCCAAGCAGAATTTCTTTCAGCTCTTATAGAGCGTCTTCCCATTGAGTCTGCCACCAAAATGTCCATCCAGCAGGAGAGTCTAAGAGGCAATTCCATCTCCCCCTGACCCAATAATACCCAAGATATACTTCCAGCTGTGAATATCAAATACTCAGAAGCAGAACTTTGTGAACAGCTCTACTTTACTTCTTGCATTAGAACGGTTAACTACATAAATCTACAAACAGATTTACCCAGACGCAAGAAATCAAGAATGACTTTTACATATCCGTTGTGATTGAACTCTATAGGACTGAATCCCATTCCTTCATACTCCGCTTGGCAAATGCAGTTTCTTTCTCTCCCACTATTTTTCTCCATCTGTCATCCACAGCCAGGCAAGTTCTTTTTTTTTTTTTTTTAAAAGCTCAATACACTTTAAACCCCAAACATATTCAGGCACTTCAACAACCTTAGTTCTTCAGAGCAGTTTCTTCTCCTCTCTCTGAATTCTTGGCTCTTGCTGATTCCTCCTGTACTTCATCCTGGATGGCCAGGATCCACACAGGTGCTCACCACTTTCTCCAATCAGAGTTTGCTCCTCCAGCTGTTCCTCCTGCTAGGCACACTCCTCACTCTCTTGCCCTCAGTCTTCTCTCCAGCTAATTCATGGGTCGCTTTCCTCCAAGGGTGGATTCTCCTCTCTTGAACCCAAGCTGCAAGCAGGCACTCCAGCAAACTGGGAAAAGCTTTCTGCATTCTCCCTTTACCTCTTACGCCCAAGCAAGCGAGCAATTTTGCCACTTGCTCTCCTAGCTGAAAGCTTGGCTATCTACTCTTTGTCATCTTCTGTCTTTCTTTTACTTGGAAGCTTTATCTTTTTCCCTCTTCACTCTCAAGTTATGTTGTCCGACTTTAAATCTTTCCCTCTTTTTTTAGTTCCCCCTGTTGCTTCAATATGCCAACCACTTCCTCTTCTTTGTCTTAGCCATTTCTTCCAGAACTGTTTCCTCTCTGGGTCAAATTGTCTGCCCAATGGAGTCTTTACCCCTTATTGTGCTCCACACTTGTTATGACTTTTCAAACGTAGGTCTCCAGAGGGACCACTCTTCTCTCCTGAGAAGGATCCCAATTCTGTCCTTGCAGGCTCCACTTCGTCTGCTAAGAACTTTTTATCTCATCCTTATTTCACTACATTATTTTCCATTCCTTGCTTCTCATGGCAAACCCCTATAAAGTTGTACTAGCTTCACTCATCTGCTCAACTTCACTGCAAGCTTCTGGGTTATACTAGTTTGGGAAGAATTTGAACGACAAAGGAACTTAGGGGCTGAGCCCAAAGGGGAAAAGTCACCATGGGTGTACATTTCATGTACGTATGATAAAATAAGCCATGATAAATGTAGAATCAGGTCCTTTAATTATGACATGCCAACATGATTCCTCAACATTTGCATCGTCCATACTGTTCATAGTTGATTATTTTTG
Organism: Candoia aspera; assembly: GCF_035149785.1. Lineage (NCBI taxonomy): Eukaryota > Metazoa > Chordata > Lepidosauria > Squamata > Candoiidae > Candoia > Candoia aspera. The sequence goes on along the minus strand of NC_086158.1, from coordinate 75,344,982 downwards.
CTATTTCGAAATTGTCAGTGGACAGTCAGAATGGCACATAGGACTGATAAAGTAAACAAACCCAGTCTATCAAGAATTTTTATTTTATTTTTATTTTATTTTATTTTTCTAATTTGTCCCTGCCCATCTCCTCCCATCGGGGGACTCTGGGCAATTTTATTCTCACCGTATCTGAAACTGTTGGAATGTATGGGAATGGAGTTAGAATGGGCCCTCATGAGGGAACAGCCCATGTTGAGGTCAGGACACTTTACACACACTCCCAATATTTAGTAAAGAATTAGTAAAAACTAAAAGTCCTATGAGGGAAGGGAGTAATTTAAAAAGGGAAGCAGGAATATCCATAACTCCAAAAGTGCTTAGGGCCTTGCTATCTGAGGGACCAATTCTCCCACTGTGAATCTGACACTTGATTTAGATCACCAGGAGAAGCTTTTCAGAAAATCCCCCACCCCTGCTGCTGGGCTATGGAATGTTTTCCCTAGGGAAAGGGGTTGCCCCCCACCTTCCCAATATTTAAGAAGATGGCAAAAACGCATCTGTTCCATCAAGTGTTTAATTATTACTTCCTTTAATGACCCTTTAATGGGACGCGGTGGCGCTGCGGGTTAAACCGCTGAGCTGTCGATCGGAAGGTCGGCGGTTCGAAACCGCGCGGTGGGGTGAGCTCCCGTTGCTCGTCCCAGCTCCTGCTCACCTAGCAGTTCGAAAACATGCAAATGTGAGTAGATCAATAGGTACCGCTTCGGCGGGAAGGTAACGGCGTTCCGAGTCGTCATGCTGGCCACATGACCCGGAAGTGTCTACGGACAAATGCCGGCTCTTCGGCTTTGAAATGGAGATGAGCACCGCCCCCTAGAGTCGGATTCGACTGGACTTGACGTCAAGGGAAACCTTTACCTTACCTTTTACTTTAATGACGCTTATTATAATCGTTTTTAATGGTTTTGATTTTATTGAATTAATTTTATTGTTACTTTTTTTAATGGTTGTAGAGCCTTCCAAGAACTATAAAGGATTCATTTAAAAATATTAAATATGCTTCCATTTAAGTGTTTTAAGTTAAAAAAAACGTCCAGAGCTTTAACTAATACCTTGTATTGTTATGTATATTTTCTAGTTTACTCCTCCGTTATATAAAGTGGATGATATGACAGTTCCAACTGCAGTATGGACCGGAGCAAAAGATTTACTTTCAGACCCAAAAGATATTACCATTTTACTGCCTCAAATTAAGCATCTTGTTTCCCATAAATCCATTCCAGAATGGGCACATCTCGATTTCATCTGGGGTCTGGATGCACCCCAGCGTATGTATAATGAAATAATTGATCTGATGAAGAAATATGCATAATCTCTTACCAAAATAAATAAAATAAAATGGGTAACTTGAGCAGCAAGGTAATGATTTTCACTGTAATTCTTATGTTTATCACCATAGCATCAGCCATTAATCTTAAAGTGCTATTGCATTTTGACCATGAATTCTAGTCCCACCTTAGGCACAAAGCCAGCTGGGTCCCCTTGGGGCAGTCACTCTGTCCTCAGGAAGAAGGAAGTGGCAAACCACTTCTGAAATCAAAAAAACTGCAAGGTCTTATCCAGGCAGTTGCCAGGAGTCAACACCAACTCAAAAGCACAAAAAGAAAAAAAAAAGATGAAAGCTGCAGGCCAAGAAATCAACTTCCCAGGAAGGCTAAAATTACTTTTACTGAGATTAGCTATAATACTAAAATACTGCACTTCTGATTGTGCTGTACACAATCCTCCTCCTTCTCATCATTCAGTCAATTAGGAGGCATCTGCCTGATCTGTTCCTGCATGTTATCATATCTGGACTTAAAAAATGCTTCACCCCTTTTGGCTAGGCAACAGATCCTGCATGTCTCCATCAAGGTAATCTTCCTTGGGCTTCAGGAGGGGAGGTGGGGGAGCAGGAAAGCTACTACACAGTTTCACCAAGAGGAAAAGGAAATCCAAGGAGTAAGAGTCGAGGACAAGGAGTTAGAGTCAAGAGTCAGGACAAGGCAGGATTCCTCACCAATGGGAGGCTGTTTGTAGTTCCAGAGAACATCTTGGTCTTTTCAGTTGGAAGTGTGGCAAACCACTTCCAAAAACCTTGCCAAGAAAACTGCAGAGACTTGTCCAATGATGATAGAGAGATAGAGACAGAGATGGAGATGGAGATGGAGATGGAGACAGAGACAGTCTGTGCTGGTCTTCAGAGTTCCTTTTTGCAAGCTTATATGTGCTTAAAAGCTCATTGTAAACAACTGCACAGAAACAGTAAATATGTGCTCAAATTTTCAGAAAGATACTGTGCTTAATTTCGTGTCCTGTAGAAGTTATGTCTGCTTCTGTTCATGTAAGGATTCACAGAAAAATACAATTGCCAATATTTTTTGCATGCCACCGTACACTGAATCAGCCACAACACAAATAATTATGTTCTGATTGTTATACGTTTCAACAGTAAAGATAATGTATAGGTGCGTCAATATTTCTGACAGTCAACAATAGGAACAATGTACTTAATTAATAAAGATGATTTATATGGCTTTCTCATCAAGGGAATTCATTTCAGATTTTCAAAGCAGGATTATTTAAGAGATGGTGCCTGTAGAAATTGAGAAATCAACTTCTTAACATGGAATGATTGTTTCATGACTAGAAACAGGGAAGACTATATTTCCTTGTGCATTGTGATAATGGGAAGAAACTCTAATTAGGGCACAGGACTCCCATCTTTCAAGGTACAATAATGTCTGTCAGCAACAGACATTATTTGATTTACCACTTTTCAAATGAGCTGCTTCTTTCAGTTTTTCAGAAATAATATTGGAAAAAAAGTTTTGTTTTTGTTTTTGTTTTGAAACAGCACTGTTTATAGCCAGAGGAAGCAAATGGAAGGAACATTTGAAGAATGGTGCACTTGGACTTTGGGGGTATTTTTGTGCCATTTTGAAAGTAGCTTCAGGACTCTGTTTTCCCATGACATGAGCAGTTTGGGAGAGCTGAGGTGATGTATTATTGGCTCAGCTCCAGTACAGATGAAACTGCTGCATTCCACATTTGAGGGGACTTTTGCTTTATGCTTTCTCTCTGTTCCTGAGCTTCAGGCTCTGAAAAGGAAAAATGCTAGCTTGAGGATTTTGTAGTTTCCATTCAATAGCCAGACTAAGGGCTTATTCACACTACCTAACTGCTCCATCACCAGGATGGGTAGCAATTGTTTTTTGAGGGCAAAACAGATAACATCAGCCTTTATTCAACTGAGATAATATTTGTGCTGATCTCTGAGAGCTTCTAAGAACTTCTTCTTGGCCATCAGCAGTAAAATAGCAGAATGGCTAAGAGTTTTGCCTGATATATAAGAGGCTGCTGGTGCAAAAGCCAGAAGAAATATTTTTAATTACTTTTTAAACTGTGTTGGACAATCTTATACTTTTAAATTATTAATAAATAAATGTATTCTACCTCAAATCATTAGAGCAACAGTGAAGGTACAACCCTGTATTTGTTTGTTCGTTTGTTTAGGTAGTGAGGAAAAGTTGGTTAGGTTAGGAAAGTAATAAAATAGTAATTCTAAAAAGTTTATGTTGGGCTTCATACCAGCAAGATCTTACAAACTAAAAGTCATTATAGTACAAAATGTCTAGTAAGAAGCGATTATTTTAAAAGTGTTGGTTGTGCTTACATATATGTGCATTTTGATGCTTTAGTTTTGAATATATACTTTTATTTTGTATAGGCATATTCTTATACATACATACATATATACTTACTACACATTTATAAACATATATACAGGAGGTGTAGAAGGCTGACAATATTTGCACCAAGATCCACCCATGGAAAGAAAAGTGATCAGCCATTGTTTTCCAGGAACAGAAAGGCGGGAAGTCACAGCAAGAGGCAAAGTGTCCAATGGGAGAATGTGGCAGCCTGCAGTCTAAACCACCATTTCTGAACCTTGGCAGCTTTAAGACATGCAGGCTTCAACTCCCAGAATTCCCCAGCCAGCACAGAATCTATCATATAGAGACACAATTTCTAAAGTTTCAGGATCACCAGAGATACAAGGACATTGCCTAAGTGCTACAAGGATTCCTTTATATCTGCTATCCAAATGCAGATGAGAGGACATTAAAACATGTTCTGGAAAAAGCCCATCAATAATGGGTAGAAAATAACTTAAATAGTCTGCAGGTTGTGGTTCCCTTGATTCACTGAGGATGCAATATAACCTACTACTAAACTATGCTGAAGTTCAATATCTTCTAATCTTTGTTTAATAAGCTCCGTGGCTTTTTTGTAAGCCATAGATAGAAGGAAATTAAGAGACATGCCAAGGTTAAGCAATTTGTTAATGATTGCTATGAATAGAGTTGTGAATAGCAAAACTCAGCCATAGCTTTCATAATGTTATATGGAAAGTGACATCATTTTGGAAATACACCTTCTAGGCTACATTACACAACCTGTTTTTACTGGTACATCAAGGTTATCAGCCCTTGGGAGACCCAGGACCTTGACAGGAAGAAGACAGGGAAGCTAAATGTGTCTGTCATGGAAGAAAAGATGCAGGCATGGCAGAAAGAAAGGCCAAAATAGAGATTCGCATAAACGAACAATAAACACTGAAAGATCAAAGAGGAAGCAGAAAGGTGTGTAGGAAAATTATTAAATTGGAACGTAACCAGAATACATCAGCCTATTCAAAATGGAACCATCCAGTTACCAGAATGGAAATATGCCAAATTCTGAGGGAAAAAAAATCTATCTCATCATAAACTACATAGGAACTGATGAAGCACATGTGCTTGCTAAAAGCTAGGTGGCCACATTTATAAGAAAGCTGACTCCTGAAGCCGACTGCACATGCATTTGCCAAGGGTGGATGGCTGCATCTGGAGTTTGACAGCTAGTCTCTCTTGTTCAGTTCATATACATTGCTAAGAAATTTTTCAAACATTGGAAGAAAGCCTACTTGGCAGATGGAGGAACTCGACCTGTGTCAGTCAGTAGTCCTGATTCTAAAGCATTAATCAATGACAGGTGGGGAAAAGAGCGTCCTCCCTTTCCATTATCTAGCATAGCAAAATGAGGAGAGCCATTATTTTTATTATTTATTTATTTGTTTGTCTATATCTGTTTGTTGATTTGTTTATCTATTAAATTTTTTATGGTCACCCACTCCAGAAGACTCTAGGCAGCTTATATATAGTATGTATGTGTGTGTGTATGTATATGTATGTATGTATATGTATAAGGTAAAGGTCTCCCTTGACATTAAGTCCAGTCGTGTCCGACTCTAGGAGGCAGTGCTCATCTCCGTTTCAAAGCCGAAGAGCCGGCGTTTGTCCGTAGACACTTCCGTGGTCATGTGGCTGGCATGACTACACGGAACGCCGTTACCTGCCCGCTGAAGCAGTACCTATTAATCTACTTACATTTGCATGTTTTCGAACTGCTAGGTTGGCAGGAGCTGGGACTAGCCATGGGAGTTCACCCCATCACGTGGATTTGAACCGCCACCCTTCCGATCGGCAAGCTCAGCAGCTCAGTGGTTTAACCCTCAGCACCACCGCGTCCCTCTCATGTATATGTATATGTATATGTATAAAAACAGAATAAAATCTACAGAAAGGTTAAAACATGTTAAGTAGGGAGACATGCTAATTTACCTAACGATCAGGATAGGGTTTTCCAGTTACGCAAATTACAAATACCCAGAAATTTTGATTCAGAGACAGAATCTAAAGATGCAGAAAAAAAATGGTTCTTAGAGTGAAGAACATTTTTGACCCATGTTAGGCAGATGGGATTTTGTGCAAGGCCATGGATGGCAGCGAGGAATAACTATAATGTCTCTTCTGGAATGGAGCGAGGTGGCATTGATTGTTGAAGATTGAAGGCAAGCAGGTAGACAGAGATCAACTAACTAATATTTTGGGGCACAACTATTGAATATGGGTATTTATAACTTTTCTTTTTCATTCAACATGGCAAATGCTCTCTGATTAACTTCCGAAAGGGTACTGAGTAGCTTGACTCATTTATATTAAACATGCATATACCACATTTCAGTAGAATATCCAGGGCAGTTTAAAAAACAAGGCATACAAACAATGTGTAAGTATATACACACTAAAGCATTGCATCTTTGGAAATATAATCACATAATCACCCATTCTATAAACCTATGTGGGAATTTTGTTGTACCAATTTAATCCAATACCAAAGATCTAATCTGGATCTCCAGTAAAAACACTCTTTTAAGGAGTTTATTCAGATAATGATCTTGAACTCTTTTGAATTTAGAACTGCATCTCTGAACAGGTGGCACATTCCCCATAATGCTTAATTTGTTTCCGGGGGTTATGGGATGGAATTAAGGAGCAAAAAAAGTTGCTGGCCTATTGCTGACTATTCCAGTCTGTTTATCCATTGGTGGGTTTTCAGGATTTGAAGGAGGACACAGTAGTGCCAACAACACTTGTGAATGGTTTTCCATTTTATCCATCCAGCAAAGCGAGTAAAACGAGTTTCCCCTTTCAGCTTTAGTCAGTGTTTCTTTGAAAAAGTTATTTACAACTATGTACCCACATTCTTTTTTTCTGTACTCCACCTGCTTGCTGGATAAACAGCAGGGCAACTGTCAAGGAGCTAATGAGTCAGAGACTTGGATTATTTCCAGCTAGGAAACCACTCTAAAATAAAAGATTCTTTACTAGGCATGTAATACCTCCTACTTCTGGCCATCTCTACTTTGTTATGCATGTAGATCGGGTGCCAGTTCAATGGAGATACTGCTACTTCTTTGTTCCATCCCTATTTCCTACTTAGAGATAAGTGAGGGGTAATTATGGTGATCAGCATTCTCCCTCTCCGGCAGTCTGTCTCTTATTCTGGCTGGCTCTCCCACTCTCTTCTTCAGCTTTCTATGAAAGCTATCCCATTACATAGATCATGTCCCACAATACTCCTCCTCCTCTTCTTCAGGGTGTCTTTGAGCTCTCACTCACCACTACTTCAGAGAGTCTTGCCCAGATTCTCCTGGGGCTAACAGCCGTCCTTCAGCAGTGCAAAATCGCCTAGGGCCCATCTCCAGATCACCAGCTACCATTGTTCTTTCTTAAAATCAACAAGCTTCAAAAGCCAAGGGTGTCTGCTGGACCGTGGAGCAGATATGCTCCATTTTCTATGCAATGCCTTGATGTTGCATCATACAGGCTCCCAACTCTCATCTAAGCGATCTTCTGTCTGTTTCTTTGCAATTCTATTTTATTAAGGCAAATACGTCCTTCAATAAAATGTTTCAGGTTATCCTTGTTGGATGTTTTGGCAAATCCAGCATGCCTCATGTAAGTTAAGTTGTCCCACAAGGCAGTTCTGAGGAAGCTGTTTGTTTGCCACTTCCACTTCCTCTTTCTTTCTCTTGTCCACCCAGGGGGAGGCAGCATGGATGCTGCTCTCTTCGTCAGGGCCATGTGCTTGGGCCTTGATGAGGGATTCTGCCCCTTTCTTTCACACACCCCTTGACAGCTGTAGGGCTGAGAGTTTAGGGCAAACTATGTAATTAGTAAGAAAAAGAAGCACAAAGGAACTTCATCTTTTTCCACCAAGATGGATGTAGCAGAAGCAACAACAAATAAAGCCAGTAAGCTTCTTTTTACTTCTTAACCTAATGTGTCTAAGCGTGTGATTCTTTATGCTTGGGAGGGCTGAATGTGTAAGAGCAATAACCTGGGTTTCTCTGGCATGCTCATTGAAGCTATCTAAGATAATTTTCTTTTTCTGTCCCAGCTTCTAAGCTGTGTCAAGCTCTGCTCCATTTCCATGGTTCTAGCAGGCTGCTGAATAATTGGCTTCAATCCTTACCTCCTAGCAGATGTACTCGTACTCAGGATTTGCGCCTGTCAGTTGTATTCCGCCGCGCAAAACATCTTTCTTTAGCTTTATTTTATCATTTTCCTAGTTTTTAGGAAACTAACATTGCAATTTGAAGTGAAGAGGTGACAAACTTTGCCTTGATGTGGCACGCTGCATCATCTCACAGCCTCCATTGCTGTCCAGTAGCTGGAGGAGTCCTCAGAAGTGAGGACAAGTGAAACAACATGGTTGTTTCATTTCACTGTTCATTTGGTTCCATTCTGAGGGAAATCTAATGCAGGAAATTGGATAATACCAGCCTAGATAGACATTTACTTTTTCTCATTCAACATTTGTATGAAAATTCTACTAATAGAGTCCAATATAACTCACATGGTGTGCCAACCAATCCAATACCTGTTCAGAAAGGAATCAAACAGGTCTGCATTTTAGGTACAAGTTAAATAATGTAGGGGCTAAAATACAAGCCTGTTTGACTCCTTTTTGAACAGGTGTTGGATTGGTTGGCACATATTATCCCTAATCTCCCTAACAGATTATCTGATTCTAATTTACACTTACCTCAGATTGTGGGCACTAATGTACCTGTTCTCCTATTTGTCAATAACATGGCTTCTATCTCACAAACCTCAGTTGGCCTTAAACAGTCTCTTTCGAATCTTAGCTGAGTACCACAAAGAACAACAGTTGGCAATTAATTTCCGGAAAAGTAAAGTAGAGATCTTTGCTAAAAAGCCTACAAAATATAAGTGGACCATTGCAGGGAATGCCATAGAACAAGTTAAGAGTTTCAACCATCTGGGAATGGTCCTAACGCTACTGGTTCTTGGAAAACTCATAGATTACATGAAACAATTAACACTGAGAAACTCAGCAGCATTACTGAGTTTCTTTGATGGATTCCTGCGGCATTGAAATTATTTAAGGTTAGGGCACACAGCCCTATCCCCTAATTATAAACCCATAGAAACAGTCCAAAGTAGGTTCCTATCATCAATTTTCCATCTACTTAAATGTACGAAATACATCATCAAGGCTGGAGGTAGTATTACTGAAAGTAGAGGCAAAGACATAGCTACTCTTCTTTAATTATTGGCTCAAGTGTCACTTTTTTGGTTTTGATGGATCAATTTCAGTGCTCCTGACATCTATTAGTACTTAAAAAAAAAAAAAAGCCTCCCTTGGTCTCCCTCTTCACCAGCTATTGTCCTTAGAATATGAATAAGCCTTGATATTGAACAACAGAATGAGCCTAGTTTAATTTGACATTATATCAAGGAGCATTTAGAATACCCTGAATGGGAACCAAATAAATATGTAACCACACTTACTTTATATCCCCTGCTCAGCAGTGAGCATCATGACTTACCAACAGTAATTCTCAGTGGCAGATTAGTCAACATTCCTTTCTTGTCCCCATGATTCAAATTTGATAGAAACCACTCAACATGTTTTTTTGTACAGTACTATTCATTGCCCTTGTTTTAAATATTACTTTTAAATTGAGATAATTAATAAATTGATAGGGGATATATATATTTTTTAATTTTATACTTATTAATGTTTTAGACTCACACTACCTGGGTAACAAAGGTATTAATATAGTAACAGAGGAGTGAATGCTATATTATGTGATCTATTTTATTAGCTGGTAGTATATTTCACAGTATATTATTGTGTTTCTTTGTTTTACTTTGTTTTTGTCCTTTTAAATTTTGCTGGTCATTGACCAAATATGATTGATTAATTGATTGACTGATTGATTGACAGTACTATTCATTTTATCAAGGTAGTTGTGAATCTTTCATCTCTCCCTTGTTGGAACATATGCCAGGATGATTAGATAAGTTTTATCTTGCTTTTCTCTTATCAGACAGTAAGCCTAACCTGTATACTTGTGTCCCAGATAATAAAGCACAGAAACAAATTACTGCACATTCAGATCTTAGACGTTATGTTCAGGGTGAGCTATGTTACATGCTGTGTCATTAGAATTTTACATATGGGTTTAAATCAGTTTTTATTATGCTAAATTATTGTAATGTAATTTTGTGGCCCAGTCCCTTAATTGTTCTGATCATTGATTGAATAAGTGTGTGTGTGTGTGTGTGTGTTTGTATGTCATAGTTCTAAGCAAAAGATTGCATTCCATCATGAAGCAACTTTGAAAAGGTGCTTTGCTCAAAGCATAATTAAAACAAAGGATCCCTTCAAAGCATTGCACAGCCCTATTCCATACTCTTCCACATTACCTAATTTCTTGAAGTGTTTCCAAACGTGCATCAATTTCTTTTCCATCTCAACTGTTTAATGCAACACCTAAAATAACACACACACACACACTTTATTATAATAATAAATGATCCAGATTAAAAAATGTAAATCCAAAACAAAACAAAACAAAAACACCAAACACACAAACCAAAAAAACCCCCAAATCACATCAAAACTAAACTAACCAGAAACTGTGGGAAATGTTTGTGCTTGGCAAAGTTAAAGAAAGCAGAAGAACAGGGCAAAAATTGGTAAGGTTGATAGACAGAGTCAGAGGTATTATTGGAATGACCTTGGAAGAGCTACAAGGTATTACTAAAGACAAATCAAGACTGGAGCTACTCAGCTGATAATGGAAAACAATACAATGTAGTACATTGTAGGAGTTGTCAAACAACCTTCTAATTTCCAGGAAATGTAAGCAAGAGTCCTCAAAATATTTCTGAACTAGAACTCCCCACAAGTGAAGCCAATATTCACTTGTGAGGGATGTGAGGAACTATAGTAAGTGGAGTACTATGGATTTGTCATCACAATTGCCAGTTTTCTTTTTCCAGCTGTGTTCAGCTTTCTATAATTAATGACCAATGCTCATTAATCCACAATCAATTCTCATCGATCCATATCTCTGTAAAATGCACCTGATTGTTCTGACAGCTTTGTAAGTAACTTTATTTTGGCTTCATTCCTATCAGCCCTCACTACCAGCATTTAATTTTAAGGGAAGCACTGTTGAACAAGCATTAGGCACTCTTCCCTTGTTGATGCTGCCCGAAAGTGTCACCCACTGAGAACGTTCATGCAGGCAATTCAAATATGTACAGAAAGAAGACAGCTGTGTTACACATGCAAAACCACATGAGCAAGCTTTCCCCCTTGCAGATATAAACACTGAACACATGGATACTGAGATCAGGTGATATCATCAGAGCAATGCTGACTCTTTCCAAATGTTCTGGATTTTAAAAAATTCTTTCACTTTGAAAGTTGATCAACTGAGTCTTCTAGAGAGATGATAGAAGGATGGATCAAGAAAAGCAGCTGGATCAGTGACTGAAAGAACATCTTTAGGATCAGTGAGTACATAATCAATGAAAATAACTAAATTTATTTTAAAAAAACTTACACACCATTTATGTTTATCCCAGATTATTTATAGATTATCTTGATTTTTTTTATGACTGACATAAAAGATTGCATCAGTGCAATCTCAAGCTACGGTTCTAGTCTGTAAGGGGAAATGCAACCCCATCCAGAACAGGCATATATCTAAATGGGAGGAAACTGCATATGGAAATAGGACTAGGGCAAGGCAGCTGTTTAAGAAGCATATATCAAGGTATCTTTTAGACAGCTTTACCAACCTGGCGCCTGCTAGATGTGCTGGAACTGTGCCCAGTATAGCCAGTTTTAAGATGTATTACCTATGGAGTTCTTTGGATCCTGGCCAGCTGTCTTTCCTACAAATAATTATACAATTATACAAATAATTATAGGTCTTCTTGGTCTGTGTTTTTGATTTGTTCCCTTGCAACACACTTAAGCTTTATAAAAGTTTCCTCCAGTGGAAGCTGGTCTAATAGAAACTGCTATAATAGACAAGACAATTTCTTTTTGCCATTTTGGGAACTCAAGCTGAAAGGGCTTCAGGAGCACAGCAAGGACAACCAGCCATATCGGAGATTGAGGAGCTTCCTTTAGTTGAGTACTCTTTTTCATACTGTATTTCTTTCTTGTGGGTAGGGGTGGGGAAAACCCAGAAACTGTAGTTTTACTATTGAAGAGGGAAGCATTTGGGTCAGGGCACACTAAACAGCAGGGAACAGAACCTTGCCATCCTTTTCTTCTGATTTCTTAAGTCACTATGAATTTATCTTCAAATTAATGTCAGTACTCGCTGACCAGATCTGGACTTGAAAGCTAAGCAGGGCCAGATCAGATTAATACTCAGATGAGGAAACACCAGGACAGTCACTGGGAGTTCAGCTCAGCTCAAGAATAGCTTTATCTTAGATGCCTGAAAATAACTTAGAGTGCAATCCTGTATTTACATATTTTTGAATAAAATCCTTTGAATTCGGTGGGACTTCGTTTTGAGTAGTCAAATATAGTGCTAATTTCAGGTAATTTATATATCCACATAATTAATGCAGAATAAATAGCTTTAAGTATAACTAAAGCAAAAAATGAGGGAATATCAAAATGTAATTATATTTTATGGAAGGAAGGTCTGATTATAGGAGAGGAGAACCTTTTTTATGTCAGTGGTGATGGTGTGATTTTATTAGCTGACTGTATATCAGTGTTTCTCAACTTTGGCAACTTTAAACTTTGTGGACTTCAGTTCCTAGAACCTGTGTCGTCGTCATAAAAGTAAATTTACATGGATCTAATTGAAGATCTCTGGTTCAAAAAGAGTCTAATGAACTACCATGAACTTTATTGTTACAGTTACATGGTGTATCAGAAGTCAACGGATCATGATAATATCAGTGCTGCTGGGTTCAGATGATAACACAAATATCCCACTGGTCCAGAAAGACAAGACAAGACAAACATATCCTTCTTTAAGGTCATGTCTGCAAGCATCAGCAGAGGCAAATTTCTCTAGAAATAGCTGCAAAGCAAACAAATCTGGCTGTAGTCCCAAATGGAGTAGATAGAAAGAAAATGATTTTATAATAATCCAACCAATAAATAGGTTAAATTAATTCACAGCATTTTTCCCTCGGGCTTTGCAGAAATAGGACAGTGAAGTGAATACTCAGGCAAATCCTCAACTTTTGTTAGTACAGTATATGGACAAATGAGTTGTAATTCATTATGTGAATTATAGGGAATATTTTGAAACCTCTCCTCATTGCAACATTCTAATTTGACCAGGGATTGTTGACACATACTTTTGAAAGATATTGATATTTGATACATATTTTCATAGCTATAGGAATTTTTAAAGAAAAAAATAATCAGTGACACCTGATTATTTGTTAAGGCACTCTAATCAGATTGCACAATCATAAATACACTTCTTTATTATTTGTTTGACAACAGAAAAGGAAAAATGGACAAATATCTCAGCTGATAGCTGCTGATGTGCAGATCTAGTCCATGTACTAAATGACATATCAGCTTGCATTTCTTCTAAAAAGCTTGCAGGGGAGGCTCCTCTGGATGCTATCTGGGTCTCTAGCCAGAGAAAAGAAGCTGGAGTTCACCACACATTCCTAGGATAGTGTTCAGGATTTTATTCTGGTGGGCTTCTAGGTTTGGAAACTCTAGAGAGAGTTGCAAGCTTCAAATCTTGGTTCCATGAAGCAGAGATGGTAAAAGCTTTGCTTTCTATGGACAAAGTGTTGCTGGACCTGAAAGTCATGACATCAGCCACACCAGGTGGCCAAATATTTTTATCGAGTTATACAATTGCACAAAAAGTTTAATTAGATATGTTGCTTTACTGTTTTATTGTTTTCCTTTTTTTTTTCCTTATAATGAATTGTGGGACTAAACTATTTCTCTTCTTCTGTTGTAAAGTCTGGTCAAAGACCATAATAAAGATATTTGAATTTGACATCAGTGTTTTCAAATGCTCGTACTTACGTCATCTGTCTTTAGCCTCAGTTATTGGTTATGGGATATCCAGGCCTCATTACACAAAAACTGAATACTAAGATAATGGTAGGTAGTAATTTGTTCTACTGTGATGCATTCCCAGATGCCATTTATATTGGGAGTTGTGTTGCCCAAAAACTTACCTTTGATTTATCATATGCAATTACAAGGTTATTCTTTTGATAGCAATGTTCTAGGGAGGATAAAAGTCTTTGTAACCCAGCATGGTTTGTGAAATTATGATCATGTCATCAACATATAACTACAGAAGAAGAAACACCCTATCAGCACTGAAAACTGCAGCCCCATCTTTTAGGAAAAAAATGAATTAAAAAGGAGCAAAGATACATATCTATCAAATGATCTAATTCCATATGTATAAACTAAAGGCCATGGGTTGCTACTGACAAAATCACTAAAGGAAACCATATTCTGCTGTAGTTGAGTTTTATTAAAAATGTCAGTGAAATAAATTTCTCACTGTGATTATGGAATTATAGAATCCAAGGAAGGTGATCTTGTGTTCAATCTGCCATTCATCAAATGCCAAAATATTGCCATATCTTTTGAGTCAAGCCAGCTTGGTGTAGTGGCTAAGAAAAACTTAACTAAAATATTGTCTATTGTCCTACAAATGCTTTGAAATTCCTCACTCATAGGCACCATTCAGCACAGCCCATGGTTAAGATTATGGAATGCAAATATCCTTCGGCAAAAATTCAACAGTTGGGAATCAAAAGGGGAAGCTGAGCTACAACTACCTTTGATTGGTTGGAAAGGTCATCCTTGGGTCCTTTTTCATACCATTTAATTCAAATTGGAGGTGGAATGGGTTGAACAAATCAGATAACACAGAAACATGAGAAAGAGATACATATCCTAGCCAGTATGTATCCCTGTTGTTTAATCTTGAGGCAGATACTTGGCCACCTACTCCTTTAATCCACTGTTGAAGCGACTTTAATTAGTTTTCAGCACACATTCAGACTGAAGCCATTTTCTAATTAGTGTCTGCTCATTCCCATTCCCTTCAGAGTTTTATGGCTGCTCAATTGCCCCTTTCTGGTTAAGGCTACAGATAGCAGAAGATATTTCAGGGCTAATGGTGCTTTGTATCTGCAGGAAGCTCATGTTTATAAATGTTAATCAGTGGCTGAATTGCTTCATACAGGTTGAAGATGAGGACTTTCATAATAATGGCATGTTTATGCCAAGGAATGGTCAACTTGGAAGAACTGAAAACTTCAGAAAGACATAACACTAGATATAAAGTGGATCCTGAGTGCTTTCTCAATATTGTAAGTTAAATTCATTTTGACTATTGTGTTGTGATAGGTGGAGCCAGGAACATAAAGGAGATGCAAAGGGGGCAACACTGCCCAATCCAGGCTTTTTCAGATACTGCCTCTTCCATAGCTTTCAAAGAATTATTCATTGTAGTACTCCAGTCTGATGTAGAAATATTTATTTAATGTGAATGGTATTTTAAACAATATAAAAAGGGCAGATCACATAATAATTTTCAGGCAGATAACCTGAAAATTATCTAAAGATGGTTATGATACATATGTTACTTTTTGTGCTAGACAGATATTCCATACAAAATATATTGACGGTATTTAGGATTCTCAACTCTCACAATGAAAAGAAATAGCTATTATTATTTACTTTTGTCCAAGTTCGATCAATTCAAAGTATTTCAAAAGTGTATCAGTGTCCTTAAAACACCAGCTTTTCATTCAGTTGACTTTGGGAATGGATCCTTAGCAAATAAATCTGATCTTGCCTATGTTCCACCACCTTTGGAAGGTCTATATTTTGGCAGCTAACTTGATGTTGGAGGCCACGAAAGTGGAATATTCCTGAGCTTTCTTCAGTATTCATCTTCTTGTTTTCCCATTTATGTTCAGAAAATATATCTCCAAATAAGTCTTCTCTAGTTTTTTCTCTCTATAGAGTGAGATTATCCATTTTCATAACTATCCAAGTGAGGAATATCATGTTGAGACAAAAGATGGATATATACTTACCATCTACAGAATACCACATGGAAGATATGATGGGGCAAATAAAGGTAAGACCATGGGCAGGTCAAATGGCATCCAGTGGCAGTCTGGTTTAAGAAATGGCAAACAGGGGCTACCTTTCCACTTCACACCTTCTGAAGCACCTTTTTGTCTTTAGATCTGAAGTGCTGTACCATTCTAGTTTCATCCAACCTAGATGGCCTTGTGCAACATTCTGTATAGAACATGGCTGAGAATACTTTTCAGTAATCCAAGTGGAATTATATGTCTCTGCAGAATGAAATGTGATAATTTAAGAATGAACAGTGTGTAAGAAATTACACTTTAGGTCCCAAAATTATCTGACTCATGCACAATTAGAATATGCAGAATTCAGATTTATTGAGAGTAGCGTACAGATCAGAAGAAAAGCTGCGATCGGAAACTTCCCGCCTAAACAAGCTAAATAAAACTTTCCAGCACCCCCCTCCCCCCTCCTATCAATTTCCCACCTAATTTCTAATGGTTAGCCATGCCAGGCACATACATCTGTGCTGTCTCTTGTAATATGACCTTGACTCCCCCCTTCTATCCCAAACAACAAGGTTTCACACTCTTTTCCATTCCACCCTTCTTCCTGGTTCTTGACATGCATTGACTCATCATGGCAGACAAGCACGATCAGACAATTCTTCAATCATTTGGTTGTGGAGTCTGATACAGTGACATTTCTATTGGGTGTTCCAAGGAATTGTACTGTACGCTCCTCCTCCTTTCAATATCCTAGAAAGGGGGATATTCAAAAGGCCTTGAAGGACCTAAAAGCTAAGAGACTGATTGATTGACTAATTGAGTGATTGAGACTTTGAGAAGGACTTTTACATTCCTTCCTTCAATAAAAAGATTGAAAAACAAAATAAAATAGCAAACTACTGTGACAAATAATCACAACAGAAGTTGTAAGAAAGAAACTAAAGCCAACAAGAACAAAAACACCTAAATACAACCCAGAATGAGAACTTTAATTATACTACAACTATACTAGAGCTTTACAACTAAATCCATATTAATTGTTAGATGCTGCTTCTAACCAAATTAATATCTCTCCAATTTGAATTCTAACTGCTGAAGTCTTTTTACTTTGATTTTAGCTGAAATCCTATATCATTTACTATGGAAAAAGGCCACTTGAATATAGGAAAACAGCCTCCTAAGAAGACATCTGTAGAATTGTACTATTAAAAGGATGTCCAATGGAGACTTCTCATGAAATGTTTTAAAATAAACAGTGATGATTTTTAAAAAAAAACTTTTAAAGAAGAATCCCATTTAAGAAGCATTGGAAAAAATATTAGCTGTTAGACCTGCTTAGTAGGCCAATACAAAATATAAGTAGGTTGAGTCTTGAAAGATTGAGGAGAATAGATCCTCAATTTGAGGGTATACTGAGAAATCTTGAGGTATTGTAGATCATAGAGAATTGATTACCCAATAGGGTAAGCAGTCTAGATACTTTTTTAAAAAAAAGTTCTACAACCTCTGTATATAATGGTCTAGAATTGAAGAATATATCATGGTGCTGTTGGGAATAAATCATAATGCTGTTGGAGACAATGGAACTGATGTGGACATGTTTAGAGTAGGTCCATTGAATCAATAAAAGCTCAGTTCCTAAATTCTATGGAGTTAATCACAAATGTTCATGTTTTCATTCTACCCAGCTTGACATTTGTAATAAGAGATTATTAGCAATATACCATAAATTTTGTTTCTTTGCAAAATAGATTTGTAACTAATACTTCAGTTGTTTTGCTATCTCCAGCAATCTGGCTCATTAACAAAGGATCTCTTCTTATTTTACAGGCACACGACCTGTTGTGTTTTTGCAACATGCTCTCCTTGGAGATGGTTCCCACTGGATTTCTAACCAGCCGAACAACAGTTTTGGTTTCATATTAGCAGATAATGGTTATGATGTTTGGATTGGAAATAGCAGAGGAAACACCTGGTCTTCACATCATAAGTCACTGAAGACATGGCAGCAAGAATTCTGGAGATTTAGGTAAGAAAAACTAAAAGGGATAGCAGATGCTTAATTATGAGTTTAAGTAAGATAGAACCAGGAGCCAGCTTGGTGTAGTGGTTAAGGCATCAGGCTAGGGAGACCATGAGTTCTAGTCCTGCCTTAGGCCCAAAGCCAGCTGGGTGTCCTTGTGCTAGTCAGTCTCTCTCAGCCCTAGGAAGCAGCAATGGCAAACCTCTTCTGAAATCTTGCCTAGAAACCTGCAGGAACCTGTCCAGGCAGCCTCCGGGAGTCAAGACTGAGTTGAAGGCAGCAAAAAGAAAAGAAAAAAAAAAAGATATAATTAGGGATGAAAGCTGATCTCTGGGGTTTCATTCTTCTAAGCTCATCCCAATTCCTCCCTCAGAACAATATATAAACTCCCTTATCACACGGACAGTGGTTGCTTGCAGAGAACTCTAAGAACAGGTCCAGAAGAGGACATGAAGAGAAAGTTCTTTTGATACTTACAGTATCTAGTGTGAGGAGCTTGAGTGATGTTTTTTTGAAGAACTTTATTAAATTTCAGAGAAAGATAAAAGATACAGGAAAACAAAAAACTACAAAAAAAACTTTTAAAAAGTTGTGAAAACTCAGGAGAAAAATTTTGTATAGATTACAGAAAGAAATGACTTCTGACTTTAAACATCAAGGATATACAGTGTTATTCCATAATCAATCCCTTACTGTATATTAAACCAAAATCACATTATTTCTAAAATTCAACCCCTTATAAATCACTAAATATCATTGCTTCCTCCTTTTATATTAAAAGAAATATATATATACTGTATATATAAATCACCTAACATCCCCCTCCCTAAAATAACACTTAATTATTCCCTTCCTACGACTATTCTATACATTCCTGTCTACTGTAATAAAAATCAAAAATAAAGCAGCATATAAATTGTCTACCATTGTAATTAATAATAAGAAAACATGAATACAAAAAACATAAATTAAAAAAACCCTTAATAATCATAATCCCAATCATTAACAAAAAATAAAATCATCCAAAGCCAGAAGACCATCCATATGAATATTTTTAGTCCCTTAACCCACATCAAAATAAACCAAAACATTTACATATCCCCATAACAGGCATAAAACTATCTTTTTACAGAAATCAAGCAGTCCAACTGCTCCCCACACAGACACAGACCTCTCTTCAAAAAACTTCTAATACATAATAACCCCTTCTTTCCCATAACATTCCATCAGAAAGTCAAAGTCACTCATGTCCTGTAGCTTAATTTCCCCATTTAAATTCTTCCCTTCAGAATTGCCAATTTCATTCAGAATTGCAACAGAAGCCATTCTCTTTCTTGGGAGAAGCATTTGCATGGCTGTTAGATTCTTCAGATTCATCCAAAACATTACCCACCAGATGGCACATTTCAGATCACATATTTGCCACAATGCTCTGAATATCTTGCAGAATAACTTGGCAGAAATCTGAAAGAATCTGCTTCACCTCTGCTTTGATGTCTCAGCCAAGATCAGAGAAAGCCTGGCTAAGATCCTCCATTTCTGAAGCAGTAGATTATGGTGCCCCCTAGAGACTTAATTGGCCAGAGTGAAAGTCAATGGAAAATTACTGAACTGAGTTAAGATAAGATACCAGACAATTCCCAGAGAAAGTAAGGGCAGGAAAATAAAAGTTCAGAACGACAGATTCAGCATGTAAGAAAAATGTAGAAATTTTCAAAAAAATTGTTGTTTATTCGTTTAGTCGCTTCCGACTCTTCGTGACTTCATGGACCAGCCCACGCCAGAGCTTCCTGTCAGTCGTCAACACCCCCAGCTCCCCCAGGCATGAATCCATCACCTCTAGAATATCATCCATCCACCTTGCCCTTGGTCGGCCCCTCTTCCTTTTGCCTTCCACTCTCCCTAGCTTCAGCATCTTCTCCAGGGTGTCCTGTCTTCTCATTATGTGGCCAAAGTATTTCAGTTTTGCCTTTAATATCATTCCCTCAAGTGAGCAGTCTGGCTTTATTTCCTGGAGGATGGACTGGTTTGATCTTCTTGCAGTCCAAGGCACTCTCAGAATTTTCCTCCAACACCACAGTTCCAAAGCATCGATCTTCCTTCTCTCAGCCTTCCTTATGGTCCAGCTCTCGCGGCCATATGTTACTATTTCAAAAATTAGCACAATAATAACAACAACAACAACAACAGGGAGATGATAATATATTCTCAACCCTCCTTAGTATCAGATGAAAATCAGAGTCCAAAGCTTCAAAAAAAAAATTTTTTTTTTCACAAAAATGATAGGCACCAAGAGAGATCATTTTCTTTTTAATGTAGAAAGCCTCTCTTAGGGTAAAATGCTTTAAAAATATATAAATTGAGTGCTTTAGAAATGGGATGGCTGGACTTAATGTCCCTTTAAGATGCAACACGGCTTGGAAGTGATAACGATCAACTTTTACCAGTTGATCGCAGGTGCTGTTTATGAACTCCTGGCCTCAATTCACCATCCAGAGGACAGATGGGATGATTCCGATTCTTTTCCTTACTCTGGAAAAATGATCCTGATCTTCAGGAGAAACCAGCCTAAGCCCAAAAAGACTGCCACAATGCCAGTTCTGCCCGCGGATCTTGCAGACACAGCTGGCCAATCAGCCATTTCCCACTGGAAGTCTGAGCCTGAGTAATGTTAACATATTTGCCTGGAGCCCCGAGTGTGTGAAGGGCCCTTTTCATTGTTGTGCTGGCATCAACAGATTTTAAGATTTCTTGGCTGTATTTATATTTAATTTTCTGTATTGCTTTAATTGTTTGACTGGCTTTTTTTAAAATTATTGTTAGCCGCCCAGAGTCACTGATCTGAGATGGGTGGCTATATAAAATAAAAAAATAGTAAGTTATACAATTCATCTGCACCTGGGTTTGCACATTTAAATCATTCATAATTTTTCAATATTTGTTTTTTTTTAATCCTTTTATATATTTTGTCTTAAAACAAAAACAGAATACAAAAACAAACATATTACACATACAGAATTACATACATATAACACATACATCAAACACTAACGAACCAAAAAATCAATCTTCACAAATAAATGGTTTCCGACTATCATAATTGTGACTATATTATTAACTATGATATCCTAACGTCTTCCTCAGCAAAGGATCGTTACCTTGTCGTGGTGCTGGAGCTTGAGCACCTCAGTGATGCCATGAGCTAAACCGTGAAGGGCCACCCAAGACGGGAAGGTCGTGACAGAGAGGTCAGACTAAATGCGATCCCTGGGGAAGGTAATGGCAACCCACCCCAGTATTCTTCCCATGAAAACTAAATGGATCAGTACAACCAGAGATATGTCGGTATACCATTCGAAGATGAGAGCCCCAGGTTGGAAGATGGTCAAAATGCTACTGGGGAGGAACAGAGGATGAGTTCAACTAGCCCCAGATGTGATGACACAGCTAGCTCAAAGCCGAAAGGACGGCTAGCAGCCGACGATGCTGGTGGTGAACGGCGAATCCGATGTTCTAAGGATCAACACACCATTGGAACCTGGAATGTAAGATCTATGAGCCAGGGCAAATTGTATGTGGTTATTGGTGAGATGTCAAGATTAAAGATAGACATTTTGGGCGTCAGTGAACTGAAATGGACTGGAATGGGCCACTTCACATCAAATGACTATCAGATCTACTACTGTGGACAAGAGGACCACAGAAGAAATGGAGTAGTCTTCATAATTAATAGTAAAGTGGCTAAAGCAGTGCTTGGATACAATCCAAAAAACGACAGAATGATCTCAATTCGAATTCAGGGCAAGCCATCTAACATCACAGTGATCCAAATATACGGCCCAACCACAGATGCTGAAGAAGCTGAAGTAGAGCAATTCTATGAGGTTCTGCAGCACCTACTGGACAACACGCCTAAAAGAGATGTTATTTTCATCGCAGGAGACTGGAATGCTAAGGTGGGCAGTCAAATGACACCTGGAATTACAGGTAAGCATGGCCTGGGAGAACAAAATGAAGCAGGACATAGGCTGATAGAATTTTGCCAAGACAACTCACTCTGCATAACAAACACTCTCTTCCAACAACCTAAGAGACGGCTTTATACATGGACTTCCCCAGATGGACAACACCGAAATCAGATTGACTACATCCTTTGCAGCCAAAGGTGGCGGACATCTGTACAATCGGTAAAAACAAGGCCTGGAGCTGACTGTAGTTCAGATCACGAACTTCTTCTTGCACAATTTAGGATCAGACTAAAGAGATTAGGGAAGACCCACAGATCAGCTAGATATGAGCTCACTAATATTCCTAAGGAATATGCAGTGGAGGTGAAGAATAGATTTAAGGGACTAGACTTAGTAGATAGGGTCCCGGAAGAACTCTGGACAGAAGTTCACAACATTGTTCAGGAGGCGGCAACAAAATACATCCCAAAGAAAGGGAAAACCAAGAAGGCAAAATGGCTGTCTGCTGAGGCACTAGAAGTAGCCCAAGAAAGAAGGAAAGCAAAAGGCAACAGTGATAGGGGGAGATATGCCCAATTAAATGCAAAATTCCAGAGGTTAGCCAGAAGAAATAAGGAATTATTTTTAAACAAGCAATGCGCGGAAGTGGAAGAAGACAATAGAATAGGAAGGACAAGAGACCTCTTCCAGAAAATTAGAAACATCGGAGGTAAATTCCAGGCCAAAATGGGTATGATCAAAAACAAAGATGGCAAGGACCTAACAGAAGAAGAAGAGATCAAGAAAAGGTGGCAAGAATATACAGAAGACCTGTATAGGAAGGATAACAATATTGGGGATAGCTTTGACGGTGTTGTCAGTGAGCTAGAGCCGGACATCCTGAAGAGTGAGGTTGAGTGGGCCTTAAGAAGCATTGTGTCAGGGCAGCCACGCTTCAAATAAAACACAGACTCACTTAGAGGGTCTAAGGATTTCTGCCTTTATTGAAACGGAATGCATGCAGAGCGAAAGACGGGAATCCTTATGGGGTGACAGGTTGCCCTGTTTATACTTTGTTGGCAGACGTTGTGCTTCTCCACCCTCGAGCCAGGACCAGATGGGTGCTTGAGGCCATGATGGGTTAGTTGATGGGTGATTCCTCCGATCTTCTTTGTCTCCCTGCCTTCGTCCGGACCAGATGCGTCCCCTGGGGAAATGGGGAGATGTTTCCTCGATCTTTCGTTTAGGTGTTAAATTCTGTTTGATGGGCGCTCCTATTGTGTGGGATGTGTGAATGTGTCCCTGGGGGAATGGTGCATTGGTTTTCCTGTCTCTCGATGGGTGTCTGTGGTGCTTACCTATTGTATCGTAGATTTCCTTCTAAACGTGGGTGCTTAGTGGATGCCCTGGTGATTTAAGGATTATGGTTATCCCTTCCTTTTACCTAATGTGCATGTTCCCTGTTGTGATGCCCATAGGCCTTGCAACGGGGACATGACACATTGCTAATAACAAGGCAGCAGGAGATGATGGCATCCCAGCTGAACTGTTCAAAATCTTGCAAGATGATGCTGTCAAGGTAATGCATGCTATATGCCAGCAAATTTGGAAAACACAAGAATGGCCATCAGACTGGAAAAAATCAACTTATATCCCCATACCAAAAAAGGGGAACACTAAAGAATGTTCAAACTATCGAACAGTGGCACTCATTTCACATGCCAGTAAGGTAATGCTCAAGATCCTGCAAGGTAGACTTCAGCAGTTCATGGAGCAAGAATTGCCAGATGTACAAGCTGGGTTTAGAAAAGGCAGAGGAACTAGAGACCAAATTGCCAATATCCGCTGGATAATGGAAAAAGCCAGGGAGTTTCAGAAAAACATCTATTTCTGTTTTATTGACTATTCTAAAGCCTTTGACTGTGTGGACCAGAACAAATTGTGGCAAGGTCTTAGTGGTATGGGGATACCAAGTCATCTTGTATGCCTCCTGAAGAATCTGTATAACGACCAAGTAGCAACAGTAAGAACAGACCACGGAACAACGGACTGGTTTAAGATTGGGAAAGGAGTACGGCAGGGCTGTATACTCTCACCCTACCTATTCAACTTGTATGCAGAACACATCATGCAACAAGCTGGGCTTGAGGAATCCAAGGCTGGAGTTAAAATCTCTGGAAGAAACATTAACAATCTCAGATATGCAGATGATACCACTTTGATGGCTGAAAGCAAAGAGGAACTGAGATGCCTTATGATGAAGGTGAAAGAAGAAAGTGCAAAAGCTGGCTTGCAGCTAAACCTCAAAAAAACCAGGAGTATGGCAACCAGCTTGATTGATAACTGGCAAACAGAGGGAGAAAATGTAGAAGCAGTGAAAGGCTTTGTATTTCTAGGTGCAAAGATTACTGCAGATGCTGACTGCAGTCAGGAAATCCGAAGATGCTTAATCCTTGGGAGAAGAGCAATGACAAATCTCAATAAAATAGTTAAGAGCAGAGACATCAAAAGGACAACAAAGGTCCGCATAGTTAAAGCAATGGTGTTCCCAGCAGTAACATATGGCTGCGAGAGCTGGACCATAAGGAGGGCTGAGAGAAGGAAGATCGATGCTTTTGAACTGTGGTGTTGGAGGAAAATTCTGAGAGTGCCTTGGACTGCAAGAAGATCAAACCAGTCCATCCTCCAGGATATAAAGCCAGACTGCTCACTTGAGGGAATGATATTAAAGGCAAAACTGAAATACTTTGGCCACATAATGAGAAGACAGGACAGCCTGGAGAAGATGTTGATGCTAGGGAGAGTGGAAGGCAAAAGGAAGAGGGGCTAACCAAGGGCAAGATGGATGGATGATATTCTAGAGGTGACGGACTTGTCCCTGGGGGAGCTGAGGGTGTTGACGACCGACAGGAAGCTCTGGCTTGGGCTGGTCCCTGAAGTCACGAAGAGTCGGAAGCGACTAGACAAATAAACAACAACAAATCCTAATGTCTTGTCTTTATTTTATCTACCTACCCCTATTCTATATAATTAATCATTTAAACTGTAAAACCTACCATCATTACATTGTTTTATTCCTTATTGATAATTTAATCAAGAAATGGTTGCCATATTTTCGTAAATTCAGCCAAATTTTTGTCCTTCATCAAATCTGTCAGCTTTCCCAATTGGGCTAAGTCCATTGTTTTAATAGTCCACTCTTCTATCATTGGTGTATATACCTCTTTCCACCATTGGGCATATAGGATTCTCGCAGTAATAATTGTATATAATAAAAGCTTGCCATGGCTGTTTTCTAAGTCCTCTTCCATTAGTCCCAATAAATATAATTCCAGTTTTATTATTATGTTTACTTTCAAAATTTCCGTATTCCAAAATTTCTTGGCCTTCTTGCAAGTCCACCATAGGTGATAGAATGTTCCTTTCACTTGCAAACATTTCCAACAATTATTTGAAATGTTTTTAAACTTTCTCAATAATTTATCTGGTGTTATGTACCAATGATACATCATTTTGTAGAAATTTTCTTTTAAATTATAATTCAATGTAGATTTTAATCCCCTAGTCCACATTCTTTCCCATTGATCCAACATAATATTATAGCCAAAGATTTTGGCCCATTTGATCATAAAGTCTTTGACTAGTTCATCTTCTAATTTTAACTGTAATAATATTTTATATAATTTTGCTATAATACGGTCTTCTTTCAAGTTTGCTAGGTTTCCCATCCATGTTATTTCCTTTACAAATTTATACCTCTTTTTATCTAATTTAAACTGCTCTACTATTTGTATTTATGTAAACCAATGACAAGTATAACCTTCTGCTTCTAATTTATCCCTTGTCTTAATTACAGAGTTATCTCCTTCATACTTTAATATGTCCTTATATCTTAACCATCTTGTTGTTTCAATAATTTCCTTTCTCACAAAAGCTTCTTGTGGCGATATCCATAATGGCATATTTGGCATCAATCTAGATTTATATCTATCCCAAGCCTTTAATAGGGCTATCCTAATGTGATGATTATTAAATTCTGGCTTTATCATACCATAAGAATGCATGCCATCCAAATTTTTATTTGTGGCCCTCCAATTATAATTTTTTAATATTTGTGAGACATTATCTGGGGCAGATACCATGATGGATGTCACTTCCAAAGGAGCCAAAATTCATGATTTTCCATTGGGCAGGAAGAACAGTTTGCTGTTGTTTGGCTTTGCCTAGCTTTCAAAAAGACTCTGAAACATTGCAATTTGCTTTCTCAGCTTGCTCTGGCTGCAAGGTCAGCCATGTGTGTTCGGTGAGTCTTGGGTAGGTTTTCAACCCTGCCAACAAGCACTTTAATTATATCCAATCTAGTGAGTCTCAGTGAACTGGGTGGTTCCAAGATTAGTCTAGATTAGGTTCTGGGCAGAGGGTATTAGGACTAGTTCAGCAAGGTCTGTAGCCTTGTATCATATTATCTTCTCCTAAGATTTCCCAAAAACTTACCTTGGTTTCCCTCTTCTAAGATCCTGATGGAGGCATTCTCACACTTACACCAATGCTTTCATGTTTTTCATCCTGTGCTCCTTTCCATCTGACGAATTGAGCTAATTTCTGAGCGAGATGGCCTGGGTTGACATTTATAAAACAATGTGTTTGTTTTGTTTCTTCCTAGTTTTCATGAGATGGGATACTATGATATTCCAGCAGTTGTATACTTTATCTTGAACAAAACCAAACAGCAGCAGCTATACTATGTGGGCCATTCAGAAGGCGCAAGTACTGGTAGGTTACATAAGCAAAACTGGGAGTAGGGATGAATGGGGGAAAACTATTGAATACAGTCCGCGCATTACAATTGTGTGTACAGTTTGAGAATGCATGTCTCCTGGTATTTTATGGAGGCCAAGTCAGGAAGAATTGAACAACTCAACTTCTGAGTCCTTATTCATCATGAACCATTTTAAAATGCTTGGCTCATCAAACCCAGCCCTTCCTCCGTAACAGTTTTCTGCAATTGGCCTTTCCAAGCCCTACATGCAGATAAGCCTAGGACTTTTGGATGTAAACAGTGTGCTCTAGCATGAAGTGATAGCCTTCTGTTTCAGCTTGTTTCTTCTGGCTGATCAGTGAAAGTTGTGGATTCCTGCACCATGTTATGCATCTTCCCATTGTAAACATGAGAACAGGAAATAGATATATCTCCCTCCTCCCTATCACACTCTCATCATGCAACCCAGCTGTTTGATTGCAAAGCAAAGATGCATTTTCTTCCATGCATTGTGTATGGATATACAATTACTGATACAGAACCCTGCAGAAATACAGGAGCAAGGAAGAAAATACAGCTTTTTAGAGTAAAGCTTTGCTCTCCTAAACAGTTGAAGAGGTCCGGTTTCTTTACAAAATCTTTTATTTCTTCAGGTTTCATCTCATTCTCTTCTTGGCCAGAACTGGCTAAAAGAATCAAGGTCTTCTTCGGACTGGCACCTGTAACCACAGTAACATTTGCTGCAAGTCCTGTATTAAAATTAATGAAACCTTATATAACGTTTCATGTAAGTCCTTTTAGGTTCTGTTAATGCATAATCCAATCATGTGCATTATCCCAAAGAAAGTAACCATAAAGTAATGAAACCTGGGCAAAGCTTGAAAGAGAGGGCCGTGATCCTACCCTCTTCAATATTCATCTCAAAGACAGGGATAGCACCTCCCTCCCAAAACTTCAGAATTGGCAAAGGTTTTTTCAGGAAAAAAAATCATTAATCATTACTTACTTAATTAATTAATTAATTAAATCATTAAAAATCATTGTACAGTTTCGTGTACACGTATTACCTGTGTTTCATTAATCTACTTTAAATAATTATAGCCTAAAGTAAGCGAATTTTTGTTCTTTCTTGTCCACCTCTTGGAATTTCAATCCACATGTACCATGCAAAGATCCAGTTTATGTGTCTCTGATCTAAGGAGTTTCTTCTTAAAGTAGGAGAGAAACAGGCTGGGCTTTTACAACGGAGGTGGGGTTGGGATGATATTTGATTTGGCTTTGTTGCAGTCAGTTGCAATTAATTAATGGATTAATTACTGGATTAATTAATATATTTCAGAAGATGTATGGCTACAAAGGAATCTTCCAGTATCATACTATTCTGAGGAAGCTAATAGTTGAGTTCTGTTATGCTCAACCTGAATTCTGTGAACGTATTATGTCTTCTATAGTTGGTTATAACACCCCCAATGTCAACATGGTATGTATAAGGAAAACTGGGTCAGACGTTTTCTTGGATTAAGGCAAACTATGGCCCACAAGCCAAATCTGGCCTGCCACCTGTTTTTATACAGCCCACGAGCTAAGAATGGATGGGTGGGTGGGCAGCAGATTGCCAAGCAAACCCTCAGCTGAGCTTCTGGGGTGAGGAGCGGAGCCAAGGGATAGGGGTAGGGAATCCTGGGCAGCAGTGGCCTATCAGTGGAGCCCTTTTTGGGCCAGCATCATCCAATGCCTGATGCACTCCTTAGCCTGCAGAACTGCCAGCTGCTCCCACAGAGGCAGTGGGAAGGGGACAGAATCTGGACCTTTACAGAAAAAGTTTGCCAACCTCTAGATTAAGGCCTCTCTTAAATTTTAAATAAGAAAAAGTTGAGCTTTATGATTAACCTTTGCATTTCAAGATTTCCTGGAAGACAACTTGGTTTGTGCAAAAGGTTTAGAATAGAAGGTGTAACTGTGTTTATTACATTGGAGTTGAGCAGTTTCCAATTCATTTTTACCAAATGTCATTCCAATAGCACTTAAGAGTCAAACATCATGGTTCTTCCAAAAAGTAATGGCTTGTATCTAAACATCAGCAAGCAGGAATACGAAGAGTTTGAAAACTAAAACTGCAAAACATGTGGGCTGCATTCTAAGCTGCCCCTCTGTCTTTCTGGCTAGTTTTAGGATATCTAAGGGGCTGTAGGCCTCAGCAACTATCTATTCATGTATGTGCACTCAGCTTCAGAATAAGAGGTTACACTATATAACAAATGAACATAGTAATTCCAGTTGAATTATGAAAATTAAATCTATAGGCACTGCATATTCCTATGGAGTACCCTGGATGGGGGTGTTCATCAGTTGTATTAGGTCTATTCAAGAACATGATAGACCCACAAATGTACAGTAAAACCTTTCTGAATTCTTGCTATACAGCAGATGCAATTCATTAGGGAATTATGATGAATAATTATTTTATTTCAGAGCCGTTTGGACATGTATGTTGCACATTCTCCTGCTGGAACATCTGTAAAAAATATTGTTCATTGGATGCAGGTACGTTATTATTATTTTTTTAATGAAATATTGTATTTAGTCATCATGGTTTGGATCCAGATCTAACCATACTTAGAAGAGATCTGTTAGTCACTGATTTACTCTGTATGAGTTTCTTCTAATTATGACTAACTCTGGATCCAGTGGAGCCATGGGTGAATGTATTAAACATTTCTACCACTAGTGGCTAATAATCATAATTAGAATGTAACCTAATAAAACACATGTGCGTGCACGCACACGCACACGCACACACACCCCATTATACCAGCAGTACTATATACAAATAGAACCAGTTAGAATGGCTTAAAAAAAAACCCACTAAACAAATATACTTATGTATATATTTTATCAATTATACCCAAGGTGAACCATTCATTATTATCAAGTGACAGAAAGGGAGAAAATAAATTGAATGTCTGAAACTATACAATCTTATGTATAGGCATTTAAGATTTTAGGCTTGAAAAAATCTGATACTGTGAAACAGAAACATTACTGACTAATAATTAAAGCAAAAAATCTGGCTGAGGAGAAGGGCACTAGATCAGAAAAGGCAACCTTAGACATTGTAGATACCTAAGCCACAGTTACGCGAAACTGCCTCTACGTTTTGGGTAATAATCTGCAATTCCTAATATCTAGAACTACACTCAGCTCATTCAGCATATGGTTTTAGCATACAGGCTTTTCTGCCTATGCTGCAATCTTTGTTGCTTATACTGAAATACAGCGCTTTCTACAAAGAAGTGTATCTGAAGGTTTTTAAAAGAAAACTTCATAAATTCTGTTTTGGAAAGTTATAAAAAATTAGATCAAGTATTTCCACTGAAATAATTGTAGCAATAAATTGGAAATATTGAGATAATCTTGCTGATCTTTGTTACAGGCCTGTTATAAAATTGTTGAAATAGATACTGTGACTACTTGAATTATACTGTGGGTTATCCCTGGACTAAGCACTTAATGTTTTAGTTGCATTAGAATAAATTGTCCTTTTATTTTGGTAGGTTGAAGCATGGGTAATGTTGCTTTGAAATATGTTTATCTATTTGTTTATTTGATTTATATAGTTGTCTATCTCACATATGTGATTCCAGGAGGCTTACAATAAAATAAATATATATTTTTTAAAAATAAAAAAATAAAGCACACAGCAGCTGGGCATCATCCAAACAATTATCAACACATCCAGGAGACGGATTCTGTCATACACCCAGGGCCACAGGCTTGGGCACCAAACCAGGTTTTCAAGGTCTCACAGAAGGCCAGCAGGGATGGGGCCTAATCTTACCTTTGGGGGGATGATGTTCCAAAGGGTGGACACCAAGGCAGAAAAGAGTCCCCTTCTGGGCCCCACCAGCCAACACTCCGTAGATGATGGTACCTAGAGCATGCCTCTCCTGCTGTATCAGGTAGGACAGGGAGAGACAACTGGGGAGAGGTGCTCCCATAAGTAACCCCGTCCCAAGCCATGAAGGGCTTTAAAGGTGACAACGAGCACCCTGAATTGCACCCGGAAGCACACTGGAAGCCAATGCAGCTTGCAGAGCAGTGGTGTTACGTTATTATCGATAGGACTGGTAATACTTTTGTTCAGTTCTGTAATTACATATTATTAATTGTAGATCTATAACAAAAAGCAGTTTCAAGCATATGACTATGGCACCGAGATAAAGAATATGGAGAACTACAATCAGGTATGAAAATAAAACAGTTTTCTTGTAAAATACTTATGCTGTTTCTCATTTGCAGGTTTTAGGATCAGAATGGTTTCCTTGATAGATGTGTTATAGATGATAGGGCTTGTTTGGGATCTTGTTCCAGATTTTGCAGGTTGAGGTTGAACAAAGAAAAGCTTTTTAAAAAAAAATAAGAATTTTATTAAGTTTAAACAAAGATGAAAGCTACAGAAAAACAAAAAACTACAAAGGAAAAAAAACCTAGAAAAGTGTAGAAACACAAGAGAAATTTTTCAGAATTACAGAAAGAGGTGAATTCTGACTTTTAACAGCAAGGATATACAACAGTTTTCCATGATCAATCCCTTGCTCTATATTAAACCAAAATCACATTATTTCTATAAATCATTCCATTGGTACATTATAAAAATCACTAAATGCAGTTGTTGCCTCCCATTATATTAAAGGAATACACACACACACACACTCTTATACATATACACATACATACATATACACATACATACACACACATACATGCATACACATACATACATACAATATGTATGTGTGTGTGTGTATACACATACTGTATATATATATATATATCCATATCCTAATCGACTTCCCCTCAAAGATAACATTTATTTAATTATTTCCTTCCTACTACTATTCTATACTTTCCTGTCTACTATAAAAAAGATCAGACTAAAAAACATATAAATTGTCTGCCATTGTACTTGATAATACAACAATTTTAATAATCTTAATCATATTAAACCCAAAACCAAACATTTATTATTTTTTATTATACCTTAATAATCTTAATCTTAATCCAAATTGTTGAAGATAAATGAAATCAGACAATCCAGATAAATATTCTTAAACCCTTATCCCACTTCAAAATAAACCAGAGCATTTACATATCCTCACAATATGCACAGAGCTTTTTTCTTAAAAAAATCAAACAGCCCAACTGCCCCTCTCAAAAACACCAACTTCTTTTCAGGAGACCTCCCATGCATAATAACCCCTTCTTTTCCAAGATGTTCCATCAGAAAATCAATTTCACTTATAGCTTGCAATTTAATTGCTCCCTTTAATTTCTTCAATTCGGCTATTTGAGTTGAAAATAGGGGAAAATAGGAGGAGGATTAGGTATGTTCACTGCCTTGAGTTACTTATAAAAATAATAAAGGCAGGATAGAAATAAATTAAATAAATAAATAAAATATTCAGTCTTCATCCAGCATTTCAATAGAAGTCCCAATCTCACTCTTAAAGGAGACATTTCTGTTGCTGTTAAATTCTTCAGTTTCATCCATGACATCCTCAACCAGATGACACATTTTAGACCTTGTATTTTCCACAATGTCCTGTATGCCTTGCATAAAATCTTGGTAAGACTAAACAAAATCTGTTTGACATCTTGGTGGAAATCAAAGAAAGTCTGCTTAAAATCCTGCATATCTCAAGGTCTCAAGCAGTAGATTATGGCACCCTGTAGGAGCTTAAGCAGCAAAAGTTGAAGATATGAATGAATTCCAAAATGTGTTTTTATATAAGTGAAAGTGAGATAACAGACAATTCCCCAGGGAAAGCAGCAGCAGAAAGTTGAAAGTTCAAAACAGCTGATTCCATGTGTAAGAAAATACTAATATCTTCAAATTTAGTACAAAAATAATAACAGGGAGAAAATTATTTACTTTCAGGCCTTATTAATATTTTGATGGAAAACAAAGTCCAGAGCTTAAAAAGAAGTATTGAAAAAAAATTAATCCCAGAAATATCGATAAGCACCAAGAGAACCTGCTTCTCCTTGCTGTAGACAGCCTCTCTTGGGGTATACGTACTTAAAAGAAATACAAATTGGGTGATATAGAAATGGAGTGGCCAATCTTAATGTCCTTTTAAGGCTACAGCATGACTTGGAAATGGTGACACCCCAGCCTCCCAGCTGCTCTTACCAGTTGAGCACGAACGATGTTTGTGATCTTCTGGCTGAAAGCAGCCATGCAGAGGACAGATGAGGTGATTCCTGGTGTTTTCCTTATTCCGGAAAAACACACCCGGGCTTCAGGAAAAACCTGTCTGAGCCCCCCCAAAAATGCCACATTGTCAACTCTGCCTGCTGAACCCATGGGCACAGCTGTTCAGTCCGCCACGTCCCCACCAGAAATCCCAGAGTAAGAAAAGCTTGATCAAAGTGATAGTAAATGTAGAGAAATCTTTCTTGCCCTCCCTGATCTGAAGACAGTTGCCACCTGAATCTAAGGCTAACCACCTTTCCTGCCCAGCCAAGCCATTTACATTAGCAATTGCATCAAGTGACTAATTTAAGCCAGAATATTCTCTTTTGGGCCAGTGGCAGAATGTCCTGCCCTTTCTGTGGTTCTGAGCTGATCAGCTACTGTATGTATTAGAGGCAGACATCCATGGGAACCATCCGAGGTTAAAAACCACCACCAATCCCCCCCCTTTCATCTCAGGTTGGTGTGTGCACTGAGCAGGAAGTCCTATTACTTTGCTTGCTCACTGACTTTTTTAAAGTGGTAATTTGAAATGTTTTATATATTGCTCTATCTCTCCCTGAGCAGTTTTTGGCCGATTATTCAGTTTTGTTGCTTTTCTTCCCAGGTGACTCCTCCTGTATACAAGATAGAAGACATAAAAATACCCATTGCACTCTGGACTGGTGGGGAAGACTTATTTGTGAACCCAAGAGATTCCGAGGCATTAATAGCACGGATTAGTAACCTCATTTATCATGGATGTATTCCTGAATGGAATCATCTAGACTTCATTTGGGGACTCGATGCGACTGAGCGTATGTATGTGGGTATCATTGAGATAATGGAAAGGTATCATTAATTCCCCAGCAGTGATGTACAGAGAAAGCATGTTGTATGATGACAATCTGGTAACACACCTTGAGGCTGCTTTGAAGCCTTAATGCAACTGAGCTGATGAATTAGATGAAGAAGAAACATTTGTAATCTTACGTAATGCTATTTCTTTGGTGGAGGTTATTGGAAGTCTAAAGAATCCTTTGGGATTAAAAGAATTTATCCATCCCTTGCTACATTTTTGCTTTACATCTGGCAATAGTAATGCCCTTCATGTTTGCTGGCATTTAATAAAAATATACGATAGTTGGGCAAAGCTTTTAGTTAGATGAATGGTTGTGTTTTAGTAGTCCATCAATTTAAAGTCCATCGTCTTGGGGTTTCTTCTAGCTTTATGTTTATTTGCTGATCACAAACAAATCAAGAATTGCTGAATTCTTTTTAATTTCTACAAAGAAATAGATGACCTGTCACACCAGACAGAGAACATTTTTCCATTGTACTTTTCAAATAAAAGGGCATTTTTATACAATACTTTATTGGCCAAGTATGATCAAACATACCAGGAATTTGACTTTGGTGGAAGAGCTCTCAATATATTTACATAACATCAAAAATAAACAATAGTAAAGTAATAATGTTATTTACTAGAACTATACAATCAAGAAAAAAAAATTGAAGGAAAATAATACTACGGCTATTAACTAACACACACTCATATTTAAAGGGAGAATTAAGGGACAATATACTGCATCTGTTGTCCAACATATGTTCACATCTAACAGAGCATTACTGGTCACATCCCAGGAGTCATGTCTTACCATACATTGTCAATCATTATATCAGGCTACATTAATTAGGAGTTCAACAGAGCAATGGCACGAGGAAAAAAACTGTTCCGATGTCTAGTTGTTTTGACATACGGTACTCTGTATCACCATCCTGATGGTAGAAATTGAAAGAGTTTATGTCCAGGATGCGAAGGGTCTGCAGATAACTTCTCTGCCCTTCTTTTGACCCTTGCAATATACAGGTCTTCTATAGAAGGCAGGCGGATTGCAATAATTCGTTCTGCAGACTTAACTATCCGTTGATTGCGGAACCAAACCAGAGAGTTATAGAAGAACAGATAACAGATTCAGTAATTCCTCTGTAGAACTATACCAGAAGCTCCTGAGATAGATTATCTTTCAGATCTGCAACATTACTAGCATTGTAATTGTTGGTACATCGTCCTGTCCATCAAACTGCTTCATTCATGGTGCAGAATAGAGGAGGGATCATCTGGTATCCTACTTTCCATCTCTATTCTGCTACTGTAATGTACATTAAAGCATTAAAGTTCAAACAACCAAAGGCCTCTCCCTTCATGCAAATTACCCACAGCAGAATTTCCAGTGGCTGTGGAATTTTCTATGCATTTTGATATAACTATATAGAGAATGTAAATTCTTGCTTCTTGCTCATGTCTCTCTCTCCCTGTTTTTGCCTACCTTTTATCCTGTTTTGCCAGTTTCTATCTGTTGATGTTTAATAATAAAGATGAAGCTATGTTTCTGCTAGCTGAACCGAATGGCCTTTCTGTGATCTGGATATAGAGATTAACTAGGAGTGTCCTGGATGCAAACTGGAAATTACCCACAGCAATTTTCCAAAAGAAGGGTTATGGACCAAACAGCAAGCCAGAACTGAACTCTGAGCACCCCAAAGTACCCCAGTCACAAAATCATCCAGATCTATTTCCAGGCACTTGATCAAGTACCCAATGGAACCAGCATTCAGAGTGCAGACATTTATATTTCTTTATTTATCAAATTCATATGGCCGCCCATCTCACGAAAGTGACTCTCAGTGGCGTATAGCAAAATGATAAAAGAATAAACCTATTAAAAAAAGTCATTATTAAAAAAAATTAAGTCACAAGGCATAAGAGGTAACAGATGTTAACAGCAGTAATGGAGCCACCTCAAGTTCTTGCCGGTCCCCTGGGACCCCCAGGCCTGATGACATAACCAGGTCTTGAGGGACTTCTGGAAAATCAACAGGGATGGAGCTAACCTCACCTCTGAGGGGAGAATGTTGCATAAGGTGGGCACCACAGCAGAGAAGGACTGCCTCCTGGGACCTGCCAAGTGTAGTTCCCTAACAGATGAGACCCACAGCATGTCTCTTCTGGATCTGATGGGATTGGCAGATATAATCAGGAAGAGGGGCAAAGCTAAGATGGCAATGGAGCAGCAGCTTCCCTGCTGAGCTCCTCATGATATTTTATTTCTTCTATCCATTTTTGTAAACAGCCTAGCTACGCACCTTAATTTTTATCTAGCTTTATTTCATAAACACATTCTCTGCAAGAGAAAATTACTAAGAAAAGGAAATGTCCCTTCATGTTGTTTACATTTCCAACCTGTGGTTTGAAGCCAGCATGGGTTGTATCAGAACTGCAAACCAAAGCAATCCAGACCCGTTTCATGTATAGGCCTATATGTATGCATTAACAGCGTTCTTAAACTAAAAGAATGAAACTCACCTCTTTAACGTGAAGTTGCCCGAATTTGAAATAATTTTTCAAATAAATCGTGATCTCCCAGGGAACCCCTAGTGACCTCTTGTGGAACCATAGGGTTCCGCAGAACCCTGGTTGAGAAACCCTGGTCTAGCTTTTTTTTAAAAAAAATTATCCCGCCTTTATTAATTTTATAAATAACTCATGGCAGCAAACATACTTAATACTCATTATTATTTTCCCCACAACCACCACCCTGGGGGGTGAATTGGGCTGAGAGAGAGGGACTGGCCCAAGGTCACCCAGCCAGCTTTCATGTCTAAGGCAGGACTAGAACTCTCAGTCTCCTAGTTTCTAGCCCAGCGCCTTAACGACTAGACCAAACTGGCTCTTTAGAGGCCTGTGAAAGAATTATAAAGCCCCATATTTTCAGTCTGGATTTTAATAATTTTATTTATTAGTTTTGAATGGTTTTACATTTTATTATGATTTTAACTGTTTTGTTTAATGTTTCAAGGGTTTCACTTTTTAATGTAAACCACCCTGAAGAACCATGTATACAAATGAAAAAAGCCATGATAAACTGCAAAAAAAAAAATGTTGCCATATAGCCTCCTTGCCTAACAGGAATTCTTCTTGGGATCTCCTCCTGTCCTAATATAATGAGTTAATTTCTTTATTATGATCCATAACCAGAAAGTCTTAGAAAAACAGTCTAGTCTGTAAAACTGGAAAATCAAAAGTTAACAATGAGGGAATGAAACAGGAGATAAATTGACAATAAAGGGATAGAACTACGACAAAGTAGTCAAATCTCAACAGTATTCAAACCTTTACATACAGAAAAACAGAATTCTGCAACAATTATAGAGAATTGTGTCATTCTGCTCGAATTATAAATACCAAAGGTAAAAGGAATTGGAGTGGTATGGCTGTTCTGGCTCCAGTCCCACATGAAGTTGGCAACTCCCAGGAGTTAAAATACTTTGTCTCCTTGTTCTATTATTATTCTATATATTCAACACAAAATAGACACACCTTTTGACAGACTAAAAATAAATTCAAAACAGGTCTTTATTGCTAAATCTGTTTTGGATCACAAAATAGCACCCATTTAGTCCCAATGAAATAAATAGTATGGCTTATAC
Source organism: Candoia aspera (assembly GCF_035149785.1). Taxonomy (NCBI): domain Eukaryota; kingdom Metazoa; phylum Chordata; class Lepidosauria; order Squamata; family Candoiidae; genus Candoia; species Candoia aspera. The sequence continues at coordinate 75,307,709 of NC_086158.1, read as the reverse complement.
CAGTGTTTTCCAAACTCAGCAGCAATAAGATGTGTGGACTTCAACTAGCTGGGGAATTCTGGGAGTTGAAGTTCACACATCTTAAAGTTACCGAGTTTGAAAAACACTGGCTTATGCTCTTACAAACATTGTACTTGAGTAAGAAAACAATCATGAAAATAAAAACCAGTAATACTTTGATGCTCACAGAACTAATCACATTGTTCTGATTTCATCACCCATCAAACCTCAACAATGGGATTTAATGCAGTTTATTCTTTTGCATAAGCTTGTCAGCTGCTGTAATCATGAGGTTACTTGAAACTGTAAATGGAGTTGGGTTAGAGCTTTTCCAACAATGTCTGCAGTATAATGACCTAGGAATCCTTCTTTAATATGTGTTCTATGTCGAGGAACTTTAATCTTCTTGCTATGTCCAATGGCGTCTCCCCATCCTGAAATAAAGAGAGAAATGAACAATGGTGAAAATAACTAATGAAGGAAGCACCAACATATGTAAAATCCAACTTGGCCAACTTTAGATTTCTGAAAGAATACTATTGTCAAGAAGACAAATATTTCACTGTAACTTGTGCAAGACGGTTTCATTTTGGATTGTATCCAGTAATGGCTTTTGAAGCAAATTTTACAAGTTATGGGGGGAAGTAAGGTGTTATATCTATGTAATTGTGTTAATCTACCATTGGAACTTTTCTCTATTTGCTTCAAAATTTTGATGAATCTCTCCAATGCAAATTTCAGAAGCTCATGGAAACCTTTATTTGAAAAACCTTAGAAATAGTCCAGATAGTCTGGCAAATGGTAATTCAGTTAGGATTATCACTTGAAGCTAATCTCTTTAGTGTTAGGTCAAAAGAATTTTGACCAAATGGTGAGTGATGGTCTCTACTGGTATGATAAAAAATGACTGTGCCTTACCAGTGAGGAATAGAACTTTTATAATGATGGACTTTCACACAGGGGAAACAATTGAATATTATTTTATGACATTATTTTATTTTTTTGTCTGTGTGTGTGTGTGTGTGTGTGTGTGTGTGTCTAAAGCATCACCTAGTTCTGCTAAGCCACTGCTAAGTGGCTTATTCTTAGAAGTATTATTCTTCTTAAGAGAAACTTAAAATTATCTATGACAGGCATAAGTAGCTAGGATGCTAACTTCAGCCATCATGGCAAGAGATTCTGACTGTTCTAGCCAAAAAGCTTCGGGGAGTACTAGATTGCCTACACTTGACCCACAGTAAGCAGATAACATTAAATTTTTAAATATTGATGGATGTTGAATATGTATGGCTAGGTTTAATCCCTTTTTAATCATTTCCCTTTTTTGCTTGTTTTTTCTTGTTGTTATCCATGTTGCCTTTTTCCACATGCCTTTAGATATCAGCAGTTTCTGGGCAACACAACCTGGATCCAAATCTCCAGATGTGATTATTTGCAACACATTGCTTCAAATGTTCACACTTTCCTCAATTAGTGAAATGAAAGAGGAAAATCTTGGAAAATGGCAGGAAAGAACCCCACTCACCTCTTTCCTTCCCCAAATGAGATTAGATTCCTCTTTCGTAATAGAAGGATAGTCCAACTCACAGGATGAGCCAAAAATCAAAATTATAGCAAGACTAGATTTGAATTTCCATACCTTATCCTTTATAGAAAGGTCAGCACCTGCTTCGACTAGTAATGGAATGATGGACTGGTTCTTCATTTCACAAGCATAGTGGAGGGCAGTCCGGCCTGACTGGAGAAAGCCATAATATGTATCCTTCAGCAATAAGTTGCATTCTTATCCTAATATGCTTCTCACTAAGTATAAAATTAAAAAAGGACTCCACAAGCTCTTTCATACAAGCTCTTGAATTATCATATGTTTATACCCTTTGGCTCTAGATTGACCATTGATTTACTGCTGGTATCTCTATGCTATTCTACTCCAAAATGGCTCCAAGCAGTGTACAACAAAAATAAAAGTTAAGAACATCAAAACAAAATAGTGACAATTAATATATATTACAGAATATATACAGTCACAGTGGGTTCCCACAGTGAAAATAGAATTAAGCATCTTCTTTGAATTGTACATTAATTTGTAACCAGGGATGAATTCACATGGCCTGCAAACTGTTTTTGAGTTAGTGAGTTAGTTCACTTTGTATTATTTTCTGCAAGATTTTTCACAAAGGCTCTTGAGTTCACCTGTGCTCCTTGATTGCCTTGAGATTTGGAAAACCATTTTATTCTATCATGGTCCTGAAACAAGAGTATAATATTATACCAGAAGAAACAGACTAAAAGATCTAGCCCTATATTATTCCCAACATACATTAGCTCACTGAAATAAAAATAAGGCCTGATCCTGATTTGAACAATGCTTCTGTGCACTATTGTGTGGTTTTAATTAGTGAGTTGGGACAAGTGAAGCCCCAAAGTTCTGGAAGAAATAAATGATATTTGTGCAGGAGACACTACTATTCGATAAAGGGCCGAACTCTTCACAGCCTTTTTGGTTTGGCTTGTTCTTAGCTTTTAATGATGAACAAGCTATTGCATTTTTTCAAGAATAATACCTGCAACCTGACTATATGGCCGTGTAGTAGACTTCCTGGTGCATTTGGAAGACATCCTCTTCTTGTCTAATTGCCCTTGACAAAACATGTTAAATTCCATGTGCTACTGCATATGCAACTGTTAAAATATAAATCTAATAGCACTTCCACACAGCTACCAGCCTCATACCTCAAGCCTTCTGCAGTAATTTTGCACTGCTGCACAAGAATCTTGATTGATATCCTTCTTTCTAACACTGAGCCACTCAACTGATAAGTGGAATGGCAGAATAAATGGCAGCCAGCTAGTATCCCATCTCACCCTAACTCTTTCCTTGCTGCTTTGCTTTTCTTGGTGAGGAAAAACAAACAAACGAACAGCTGAACAATGGGCATAGGGATGGCGAAGTTGGGGAAAGTCAGGAAGGGTGATAAGATGCTATATTGCCTTTTCCCTCCTGGGAAAATCTCAGAAGCTAGGACAGGGTGGAAATTTTCACCAGTGGGAAATCAACCATCTCACAGTTCCAGAGGAAATTCTGCCAAATTGCAGTAGGCCAGGTAAGTTATGGGTGAAACTTGGGTTGTGAAAGGCTTGACCTTCCATTAATCCCTGCTTCTTGAGTATAAGAACATCAGAACAGCCATAATCAATCTGGCTAAGACCCATCTTAGCCAGTATTTTGTTTGTGACAGTGGCCAATCAGCCTTTGGCATGCTTGTAAGCAGATGGAGACATGCTCCTTTCCCACCAGTTCCCACTGTGATAGTCTTTGGAAATGTGAGGGAATGTCTGGGGACATGGAGGAGGAAGCAAAACCATTACAGAAAGGAATTGGACCATTGTAGAGAAGATTCCTTGGTCCCCTCAGAGCCTGACAGGAGATATACTGCCCCAACCCAGAGGCAACATTTTTATTTAAAACTAATTGACCCTGATAGAACTCATCTAAGTTGGCTGGCTTGGGTCCTGCACAGAAGGAGGAAGAAAGCAATTGCTCCCATCTTCTCTCCATACAGGGGAAAGAGTGCATTTCTCAATACCACAGGAATAAAAATCATCATGTCCTACCTCATCCTTCATGGGCCCTTAGGAAAATGAAGAGATTTTACATATCACATCGAGCTACTGCCCCAGCTGTGATACAGACACAGTTCTAGTATATATGAATAGATGCACTTACCTCATCTGTAGCATTAACATCTACACCAGCTCTAAGTAGCATCTTGATGAGGTTTTCATTCTGCTTGCTTTTAGATACCTGTTTAGCAGATTTTCGGAGTGAGAAAGGAAGAATGGAACATTATTGGAAAAATGGGTAACATCATCATATTAAGCAGTCAGCTAATGAAGACCTTCTGTTATATACTTATCCAAACAAAATCCTGTTGAGAATGTGTATGTGCTCTTAAGCTTCCCAATACTAAACATTATCAAAAAAATAATTTGGAAATCTGATTAGCTGCCTCCCAAGTTCTAGTCCCAAGAAACTGTGGATTGTGTTAAGGGTGTTATGCTCTTCCATAATGTGTTGCAGAATCACAATGTGAATTACATCTTCATGGGATAGCCCATTGTGATTATGAACTAGGAAACTGCAATTGAGTGCATGGTGAGTATCCATAGTTTGCATAACCATTGTAGAAAACAGTTATTGTATATCTGCCAGATACCCAAGGGATACACTTTAATATTTAGGCCATTGAACAGTGGCTGAGAAGCAGCATTTGAATGTTGGCTAACCCTTTTTTTAGGAACTCAAAAATAATTAGGGGGAAAAAATAGAATATCATAGGAATTATACAGATGAGTCAACCTCCAGGTCATATTGCCTAAAACAGCTTTTTCTAGCTTAGTGTATTCTGGATGTTGAGCTAGAAATTCTATAGGAGCTGTAGTTACAGCACATCTGGAACACACCAGGTTGAAAGGCAATGGTAAAGGATCATATCTTTAAATACTAATGCAGAAAACACCCTTCAAGGGAAAGCTAGCATGATCTGGCCCTTACAGATAAAATATTGCTCCTGTACCAATTAGAAGTGCTCCTGTAATCAATGAATGCAGAAAATATTAGGGTGTGTAAGCCTCTGACAGTGTGCTTTGCTTCAAAGAAGATTCGAGTGAAACATCCTTGTGAGTGTGCTTCCCATGGCAATACGGACCTTCACTCACTTTGCCTCCTCAGGATCCTCACCAGATGGAAGAGGCTTCTCTGCATGCCCAGGAGCCTCTTCTGGTTCTAGAAAGAGCTGGATAATGCTAAGACAAGACTCTGAGGAAATTCTAAATCTTCTAGCAGTTAGAAAAGCTGGAAAAGGCCTTTGAAAGTATGCAGCTCCTGCAAGAAGACTTTGGGTTTTTGCCAGTGACAGAAACAAGAGGTAAGAGACCCCGGGAGAGTTGCATGATAGACTTTACCCAGCAGACAAGACTATAACTAATTGGGCAAGCTCACAAGAATCCAAGAACTTCCAATAAGAAAAGCTAGGAAGTCGTTATCAGAGAATCCCTGCAACTGCTGGGTTTCAAAAGCAAACTATATACTGTAGAGGGAAAAAAATCCCAACTTTTCTGAACCTTTTTCTCATTCTCGTCCAATGTATCAGACTACCTGGCCCTCTCTTTTGAGTCAACTGGCTTGTTTCCCATCTGTTTTTTGTTTCTTCAATGGTCAGATGTGCTGTCATATTGTTTTTCAGCGATTGTGTGAAGACTAACTTTCACACGGCGGTGATATGAAGTGCTTCATTAGACAAACCAATATTGCTTCTTTGCATCAGGGAAGAGAATCATGGTACCTCCAGAGTCCAAAACTCTTTGCTGAGATGAATCTATGATGAATCCCTCTGCTAGGAGGAGATGGGCAGTGACAGATTTGATAAAATAAATAAATAAATGTCTCCCACCAGGCCTATAAAACACGTAACTACAACAACCATAAGCGGATGGAAGAAAGAACAGGGAGTCAGAATATAATTGTTGGCACCATTTTGATATTTGCTTGGCATGGAACTTACCATTAGGAGATAACCTATCAGCATAACAGGCATTAAAAGGATGATGAGTAAATAATCAAGGAAACTGAATCGTTTTTTGACAGCATAGTGCAAACAGGTTCTTTCTTTCTAGAGAGAAAAGGAAGAGTTATCATTAACATTAGGCAAGGTTTTGATGCCATTCATCAGGGTTTCTCAGCCAGGGTTCTCTGGAACCATAGGATTCTGCGAGAGGTCACTAGTGGTTCCCTGGGAGATCACAATTTATTCCAGGGTCAAAAAGTTGAGAAAGGCTGCCATTCATCATTCCATAAAATGATACCATAAATGATGTGTTTAATTACAGTTTGGAAAAGTCTTCAATGCCTTCCCATAGCAGAAACTGCCCTGGGGTTCTCCTTGGTTCCAGTAGAGTTCTACTCAATTAAAAAGAAAGAAAGGAGTACCTAGCTCTAGATGGTTGAGAAAACCTACCATCCTGGGATAAGCAAGTGATAATGAATCCAGGAAAGCCTAGTAGCTAGCAGAATTGTTACCAGCCTGCAGCCTTCTTCTTTTTTCCTAATTTATACATGAGTAATGTATAAATTAAAATTTGCACGTAGCTAAGGTCATGGATAGTTTGTTCAGGGCAGGGCAAACTACCACCTGTCCTGTTGATCCTTGCCCAACATGGCTTGGCAACTCTGGGAGCTGACCTGGTAAACATGATCAGTACATCCCTGAGGGAGGGGAAGTTTCACTCTTTATTAAACCATCTTCAAGGAGTCTTCGCTTGATCCCTCAGACAGTGTAATTACAAGTCAGCTTCTAATTTCCCATGCTTGACAAAGTAATCAAAGGTGGCGGCTCTTTAGTTTCAGGCAGTTCTAGGTGAAATAAATTATATTTCTTTTTTTTTATATAATAATAATTTTATTAAAGATTACATTATACAGATAAAACTAATACAAACTATAAAAAGTAAAAAAGTAAGAAGAAAATATAAAAAGCACAAAAAAGAAGAAATAATTTAAAAAAAGAAAAAAAGAGAAATAACTTCCCCCTTCGTCCCAGCAAGTATAAACAACTTTAACAACTTATCACCATCTCTTAAAATACAACCATCTCTTCATCCCATATCTCACCTCATTCTCTACAAAAGTCTTTAAAGCCTCATCATCCATCCTAATCAACAAAAGTCCATTAAGAGTTACCAGTAATAACTACATATCTATTATAAACTTGATCTAATAAACCCACTTGAATTCCTTCTTTTTATGTTTATATCTCATTTTCTATCTTTAAACAAAAATCCCCCAAACCCCATCATTCAAATCTAGTCAATAAAAATCCAATAAAATTTACCAGAGATAACAACATAACTGTTTAACCTTAATCCAATAAACTTAAAGTGCAACAAATGAACTCTTTCCTATAAAACTCTTATCTACAAACAAAACCTTACAACATTGTCATCCAGTCCTAGTCAGAAAAAATCCATTAAAGATTACTAGAGATAACAACTGATCTATTTTAACCTTGGTCGAATAAACTCAACTTTATACTCCTTCCCCTTGCTCCCAACAATCTTGTTCTTTAGTCCCTTCAAATAATGTCCCTTGGCTTCTTTTAATTTTTTCTTTGTCCCATCTCACAAAATCACTGACAACATTAACAAATCCCTTTTGTAAATCCAGTGTAGAAAGGTTATCCAAGTCACCCTTCTGATTCATTACCTGTATGTCCTGGGAGAAGATGGTCCCTTAGGTAACCTGGTCCCAAGCTACGAAGGGCTTTAAAGGTGACAACCAGCACCTTGAATTGCACCCAGAAGCACACTGGCAACCAATGCAGCTCACGTAGCAGTGGTGTTACATGTGTCGAGTATTCGACACTATTTACTATCCATGCAGTTGCATTCTTCACCAGTTGAAGCTTCCAACTGCTCTTCAAGGGTAGCCCCATGTAGAGCGCATTACAGTAGTCCAGACAGGAGGTCACAAGGGCATGAGTGACTGTGAGCAAAGCCTCTTGGTCTAGGAATGGGCACAGTTGGCGCACAACACAAAGGTGTGCAAAGGCCCTCCTAGCTATGGGTGCCACCTGCTCTTCCAGCAGGAGCCAGAGTCTAACAGGACCCCCAGATTGTGCACTGGGTCTGTCTGGGGCAGTGCAACCCCATCCAGGACCAAAGATGGAAAAACCTTGTCACTGGAAGGCCCATATACCAAAAGCCACCCAGTCTTGCTTGGGTTGAGTCAAAGCCCATGGCACCCCATCCAGGCCCTTACAGCCTCCAGGCACTGGGTCAGGACATCCACGGCATCACTCAGGTGGCCAGGGGTAGAGATAAAAAGCTGGGTATCATCAGCATATTGATGATACCTCACCTCAGACCATCAGATCACCTCCCCCAACAGCCTCATATAGATGTTAAATAGGAGAGGGGAGAGAACCGAGCCCTGAGGCACCCCACAAAGTAGGGGGTGTGGGCTGGACCCCTCCCCCATCAACACTGACTGGACCCGACCCTGCAGGAAGGAGGAGAACCAGCACAACACTGTGTTGTCCACCCGCAACTCCCAAAGCCAGTCCAGAAGGGTACCATGATCGATGGTATTGAAGGCCGCTGAGAGGTCAAGAAGAGCAAGGATGGTCGCACTGCCCCCATCCTGCCAGAGGTCATCTAAGAGTGCGATCAATGCTGTCTCAGTCCCGTAACCCGGCCTGAACCCTGACTGAAAGGGGTTCAGATAATCCACTTCATCCAGGGTCCTCTGCAGCTGCCACATGAACACTGTCTCCACAACCTTCCCTAGAAAGGGGAGGTTGGAGACTGGAAGCCAACCATCCAGGCTGGTTGGCTCGAGTGATGGCCCCTTGAGGAGAGGACATACCACTGCCTACTTAAGAGCCAACAGCACCACTCCCTCTCTCAAGGAATTATTAACTACCACCCAGACCCAATCACATGCCTCACAGGCAGCCTTGTCCAACCAGGAGGGGCAGGGATCTAATACAGTGGTGGCTGAACTAGCAGCTGTGAGGGCCCTGTCCATTTCCTTAGGTGCAACCGGATTGAACTCCCCGCAAATAACCATGCCAGGCTTCACCCCCGTAGCCTCCACTGGCCCTGCCTTAAAGCCAGAGTCCAACGTAGAGCGAATGCAAGCGACTTTATCCGCTAAATGCGCAGCATATTCCTCACAGTGACCCTGTAGGTGGAACTCGGTATTACTCCAAGGAGGTACTGGGTCACTTGAAATAGGGCTGCCAGGCAACAATCTGCAGACACAATAAAAGTGGAGAATTAACCATGTTTCACTGCCATTACCGCCACAAGCTAGGCTCTAATAGTGGCTCTAGCTCATGTTCAATCATCTTTGCTCCCCATCTTCTGCCAGCAGTGCTCCAGGCATCTCTTAAGCCTCCTCAGCTCCTCCGTGAACCACGGGGAGCCACAGGAGCCATGGGCACAGAGAGGCCACTCAGGCGCAATCCGATCCAAGGCCATGGCCGCTCTCTCATTCCACGTGGCCACCAAGGCCTCAGTCGGACTGTGCAACAGACTTCCTGGAACAACCCCAAGCTCCTTCTGAAACCCTACTGGGTCCATCAGTCACCCAGAGTGGGCTGATCTAATAGGCTCTGCCTCCCTGTGGAGTGGGGTGATGCCAGAGAACTGGAGGCTCACCAGGCAGTGATCTGACCATGATGGGGAGAAACCAGTACCTCCCCCAATTTCAGAACACTCTGACACTGCTCTGACAGAAAAAACAGGTCAGGCGAATGACCACCATTATGAGTTGGGCTCTGGATGACTTGAGACAGGCCCATGGCTGTCATGGTGACCATGAACTCCTGAGCTACCTCCAACCCCACCCCCAAGGAAGGCAGGTTGAAATCTCCCAAGACCATAAGCCTGGGGAACTCCACCACCAACCCGGCTATGGAGTCAAGGAGCTCAGGCAGGGAGGTTGCTACACAGCAGGGAGGCTGGTACAATAGCAACAGTCCCAACTGATCCCTCTTAGAGCCCAGCTTAACAAACAGGGTCTTGCACCCAGCAATTGGAGGAGCAGCACCCCTGGATGCCTCCCAAGTGTCTCAGATGACCACCACCCCAACCGCCCCTACCCTGGTGCCACACCTGGAAACCAGCTGGACACATTTCAGAAAGGGAGGACTCCTTTCTGGGTGAGGAAGGGGGAGTCCTCCTTTCTCACCCAGCCAGGTCTCCGTAATACAAACCAGGTCAGCTTTCTCATCCATGATCAAATCATGGATGAGGGGGGCCTTATTACAAACTGACCTGGCATTCAGTAGCAGCAGCCGACAGTCCAGGGCCTTGGAAGTCTGCCAACTGGGGCCTGGGAGTGAGTCTGAGGGGCTGGAATGTGCTCCAGGAACAATATACCTGTGACCCATTCCACGTAAAGGCCTTGCCCCTCGTCTCCCTCCATTTCTCCCTCTACCCGTCACTACTGGGATATTATAGCCTGCCCTCATCCCTTCAGAACCCTTCCCCCTCCCCTGTCTGTAATAGACTGGATGAGGGGAAATAAATTGAATCTAGAAAGGTGTCATGTTCACTATTTCAATGTAGTTTATACATCGTAACGTTTCACATGCCATGGCGCTAACGCGTGTTTCTGTTTGGGAGGGAGCTGCTGTGCACCTTGTACCAAGCTCTGTATCTGAATGCATTACAATGGAATGTGTTTGGGTTATGTTATCTGTTCAAGGCCTTTTCCCGCAGACCATCAGAAACCATTAGGAGCACCTGGGATTGTGAACTTGGGAAGATTCTACAGGGGGAGGGATCTCATTTGCACCGAGGGTTTTTAGTTTGCATTTGGCACGCTTTTGTCATTCTCAGCTTTTTCTGTGATCCTGCATGTTGTTGTTGTTTATTCGTTTAGTCACCTCCGACTCTTTGTGACTTCATGGATCAGCCCACGCCAGAGCTTCCTGTCAGTCGTCAACACCCCCAGCTCCCCCAGGGACGAGTCCGTCACCTCTAGAATATCATCCATCCACCTTGCCCTTGGTCGGCCCCTCTTCCTTTTGCCCTCCACTCTCCCTAGCATCAGCATCTTCTCCAGGGTGTCCTGTCTTCTCATTATGTGGCCAAAGTATTTCAGTTTTGCCTTTAATATCATTCCCTCAAGTGAGCAGTCTGGCTTTATTTCCTGGAGGATGGACTGGTTTGATCTTCTTGCAGTCCAAGGCACTCTCAGAATTTTCCTCCAACACCACAGTTCAAAAGCATCTATCTTCCTTCGCTCAGCCTTCCTTATGGTCCAGCTCTCACAGCCATATGTTACTACGGGGGACACCATTGCTTTAACTATGCGGACCTTTGTTGTCCGTGTGATGTCTCTGCTCTTAACTATTTTATCGAGATTGGTCATTGCTCTTCTCCCAAGGATTAAGCATCTTCGGATTTCCTGACTGCAGTCAGCATCTGCAGTAATCTTTGCACCTAGGAATACAAAGTCTTTCACTGCTTCTACATTTTCTCCCTCTATTTGCCAGTTATCAATCAAGCTGGTTGCCATAATCTTGTTTTTTTGAGGTTTAGCTGCAAGCCAGCTTTTGCACTTTCTTCTTTCACCTTCATCATAAGGCTCCTCAGTTCCTCTTTGCTTTCAGCCATCAAAGTGGTATCATCTGCATATCTGAGATTGTTAATGTTTCTTCCAGCGATTTTAACTCCAGCCTTGGATTCCTCAAGCCCAGCACATCCCATGATGTGTTCTGCATACAAGTTGAATAGGTAGGGTGAGAGTATACAGCCCTGCCGTACTCCTTTCCCAATCTTAAACCAGTCCGTTGTTCCATGGTCTGTTCTTACTGTTGCTACTTGGTCGTTATACAGATTCTTCAGGAGGCATACAAGATGACTTGGTATCCCCATACCACTAAGAACTTGCCACAATTTGTTATGGTCCACACAGTCAAAGGCTTTAGAATAGTCAATAAAACAGAAATAGATGGTTTTCTGAAACTCCCTGGCTTTTTCCATTATCCAGCGGATATTGGCAATCGGTCCCTAGTTCCTCTGCCTTTTCTAAACTCAGCTTGTACATCTGGCAATTCTTGCTCCATGAATTGCTGAAGTCTACCTTGCAGGATCTTGAGCATTACCTTACTGGCATGTGAAATGAGTGCCACTGTTCGATAGTTTGAACATTCTTTAGTGTTTCCCTTTTTTGGTATGGGGATATAAGTTGATTTTTTCCAGTCTGATGGCCATTCTTGTGTTTTCCAAATTTGCTGGCATATAGCATGCATTACCTTGACAGCATCATCTTGCAAGATTTTGAACAGTTCAGCTGGGATGCCGTCGTCTCCTGCTGCCTTGTTATTAGCAATGCTTCTTAAGGCCCACTCAACCTCACTCTTCAGGATGTCACTGACCACACCGTCAAAGCTATCCCCGATATTGTTATCCTTCCTATACAGGTCTTCTGTATATTCTTGCCACCTTTTCTTGATCTCTTCTTCTTCTGTTAGGTCCTTGCCATCTTTGTTTTTGATCATACCCATTTTGGCCTGGAATTTACCTCCAATGTTTCTGTAATGGTTGCCTATCCCAAACACTCAGACTCACAAGAGGTTACTTAAATGAAATCTGATTTATTAGGGAAATCATAGCAGATACAGAGAAAGCTGAGAATGACTAAAAGCACGCCAAATACAAACTAAAAACCCTCAGCTCCAAACGTGATCTCTCCCCCCTACCAGCCATAGCAACCACCCCCCTCCCAGGTGCTGGTAACCGTTTTCCACACATCCTGGGAAAGCAACCTTGAACACATGAGATAACCCAAACACATTCCAATCCAGCGGCCAACAGATAACACCTCCCTAATGAGGAATCTTCCCCTCTCTCGAGAGCAAACACGTATCAGGCAAATGACATGCGAAGCGTTACGATGTACCAAGCACATTGAAACGGTGAACATGAGAGTTTCTAATTTTCTGGAAGAGGTCTCTTGTCCTTCCTATTCTATTGTCTTCTTCCACTTCCACGCATTGCTTGTTTAAAAATAATTCCTTATCTCTTCTGGCTAAACTCTGGAATTCTGCATTTAATTGGGCATATCTCCCCCTATCACTGTTGCCTTTTGCTTTCCTTCTTTCTTGGGCCATTTCTTGTGTCTCAGCAGACAGCCATTTTGCCTTCTTGGTTTTCCCTTTCTTTGGGATGTATTTTGTTGCCACCTCCTGAACCATGTTGCGAACTTCTGTCCAGAGTTCTTCCGGGACCCTATCTACTAAGTCCAGTCCCTTAAATCTATTCTTCACCTCCACTGCATATTCCTTAGGAATATTAGTGAGCTCATATCTAGCTGATCTGTGGGTCTTCCCTAATCTCTTTAGTCTGATCCTAAATTGTGCAAGAAGAAGTTTGTGATCAGAACTACAGTCAGCTCCAGGTCTTGTTTTTACCGACTGTATAGATGTCTACCACCTTTGGCTGCAAAGGATGTAGTCAATCAGATTTCGGTGTTGTCCATCTGGGGAAGTCCATGTATAAAGCCATCTCTTAGGTTGTTGGAAGAGAGTGTTTGTTATGCAGAGTGAGTTGTCTTGGCAAAATTCTATCAGCCTATGTCCTGCTTTGTTTTGTCCTCCCAGGCCATGCTTACCTGTAATTCCAGGTGTCATTTGACTGCCCACCTTAGCATTCCAGTCTCCTGTGATGAAAATAACCTCTCTTTTAGGCGTGTTGTCCAGTAGGTGCTGCAGATCCTCATAGAACTGATCTACTTCAGCTTCTTCAGCATCTGTGGTTGGGGCGTATATTTGGATCACTGTGATGTTAGATGGCTTGCCCTGAATTCGAATTGAGATCATTCTGTCGTTTTTTGGATTGTATCCAAGCACTGCTTTAGCCACTTGACTATTAATTATGAAGGCTACTCCATTTCTTCTGTGGTCCTCTTGTCCACAGTAGTAGATCTGGTGGTCATTTGATGTGAAGTGGCCCATTCCAGTCCATTTCAGTTCACTGATGCCCAAAATGTGTATCTTTACTCTTGACATCTCACTAATAACCACATCCAATTTGCCCTGGCTCATAGATCTTACATTCCAGGTTCCAATGGTGTGTTGATCCTTAGAACATCAGATTCTCCGTTCATCACCAGCACCGTCGGCCGCTAGCCGTCCTTTCGGCTTTGAGCTAGCTGCGTCATCATGTCTGGGGCTAGTTGAACTCATCCTCTGTTCCTCCCCAGTAGCATTTTGACCATCTTCCGACCTGGGGGTCTCATCTTCCGATGGTATACCGACATATCTCTGGTTGTACTGATCCATTTAGTTTTCACGGCAAGAATACTGGGGTGGGTTGCCATTACCTTCCCCAGGGATCGCATTTAGTCTGACCTCTCTGTCATGATCTTCCCATCTTGGGTGGCCCTTCATGGTTTAGCTCATGGCATCATTGAGGTGCTCAAGCTCCAGCACCATGACAAGGTAATGATCCTTTGCTGAAGGATCCTGCATACTGTTTTTTAATAAATCAGATATTCTTGAATCTTGCCTGTGAGTCTGATACTGTTTTAGAATAGGCAATCCTTACAAAAGGATGAAGGTACTCATTAGTCCTAATTCTATGTTTCTCATAGATCTGCCCTTTCTCAATGAGATCACATTCTCTTAGAAAGAACATCTACAGGTAATCCTTGCTTAATGATCACAATTGGGACTGGGATTTTGGTTGCTAAGTGATGCAGTCATTAAGTGAATCTGACCTGATTTTACAACTTTTGTGGTGGTTGTTAAGCAAATCATGTTGTCGTTAAGCACATCACGTGGTTCCCCATTGATTTTGCTTGCCAGAAGCTGGCCAGGAAGGTTGAAAATGGCAATCACGTGACCACAGGATGCTGCAATGTTTATAAATGCGAACCGGTTGCCAAACACACAAATCATGATCATGTGACTGTGGGGATGCTGTGACAGCTGTAAGTGTGAGGACCAGTCACAAGTCATTTTTTTCAGCACCGTAGTAAGTCCGAACCATCATTAAACGAATGGCTGTTAAGCAAGGACTACCTGTATGCACTTGAGGAATAATTTTCAATCTAGATTTCTCCTGATCCCTCAGATGGAGGCAAGAGACTCTTTTTACTGGCATTGGCTGACAACTGCACCTATTCCTAGATACATTTGGCTTTAAAACAGTAATGCATTCATAGGTAACTTCCAAGCTTGATTTCTCTAATATGTTCTACATAGACCTGCCCTTACGTGTCCTTGGAAACTTCAACTGGTACACAATGTTGCAGCAGGTTCGTCTCCACAGAGATCATATTATAGCAGTTTTGAATTTTTATAGTGGCTTTTGTTTCCTGGAGCAGTACAAAGTGTCCTTATTATCTTTAAAGCTGCAAATGGTTTGAGCCCAGTACACTAATCAAGTATTGTTTTTGGGTCTGTCAGATGTCCACACCTTCATTTTGTCTCTATGGCTGGATTTCCTGCCTCACCCTGAAGAAATCAGAAAAGAAACCTACATGCCCAAAAGCTTTGAGCTGACTCTAAAGTAGTGTTTTTCAAACCTGGCAACTGTAAGATGTGTGGACTTCACCTCCCAGAATTCCCCAGCCAGCATATCCCTTCTCTATTCTCTTTCTACATCAGTCCTGGTGTTAGCAACCTAAGAAAAGATCCTGCTGCAGTTGCTGCTGCTCACCTTATTTTTTATGTTCACATCAGCATTCATTCTCAAAAGGTAACTGACAATTCTGTTGTGCCCCTTTTTGCATGCGCAGATTAATGGTGTGTCTCCGCCAAAACGGTCCTGGATATTCAGAGTATTGCTGTCTTCTTCCAATAGGAGCTGAAGTTCATTGAAGTCATTATTATAAGCTGCCTGGCAAATAGGCTGAGGGAAAGACAGGCAGAAGAATGTCAGTAAACTTTTTCAACAGCCTTTGATTTATGGTACAAACTGACAGATTTATTGTGGGTTGTTACTTCATCACACTCATCCAACCTTGGCACTGTAGCTGTGCAACCTTTTTTCAACATAACTAAGGACATACTTACATACTTCTGGTACACAGCAGGCTAGACATATGAACTCTCACTGCCAGATGATTACTATAAGTTGGAGGAAAGATCTCTTACACGAGGCAAAGAACAAATTAGTGTCACCAGTTCACACACATAAACCAACAATACACTTGGGGCTCTGTCATGCATATTCAGTTCTGTCTTCTAAGAGCCTTCCACTTTCGAAACCCTGCTACCAACATTTTCCCTCTAGGATGATTTCCTCATTTATGTCTAATGTAGAGATGGAGAGTTGTGGTCCTCCAGATGTTGCTGAAGTACAGCTCCTAACAACATCAGTTATCAAGGCCAATGGTGAGGGCACTGTAGTTCAGCAGTATCTCCAGGACCACAGGTTCTTCACTATTTGTCCTGCCATAAATCTAGATGGCATTTGAATGAAAGCTGACTAAAGAATGCACAAGAAACTTTCTCTTGCTATGAGAATATGCTATGTTTGTGAAAAATTGTTATCTCCTGTTCTTTAATACATAACTGTGATGAAGAAGTCATAACTGTAAATATTTCCCAATCACCTATTTTTTATCTACAAATTAAAAATGGCTTCAGGATTGCATGGTGTGTAGCGATTAAAGAAGATGACCTTATCAACATGCCAACTTCCATTTCATTATTCTGTTTTGTTTAAAAGGATCTAAATTTAAATTTAAATTAAATCAAATCAGGTGGACCACAGCACCCAGTGAGTACTATTAGAAGCATCACAGGAGAATTAACACAGATAGGCATCACAGTGGAAACAAATTTACAGTGAATAATCCATCTATATACATGTCAAAATAAACCAGGAAAAAGGGTGCACTTTAAGGAAAACTGGAACAAGAGATACTGCATTAAGACTGCAGTTCCATATCAAATCCACAAAGTGGTGCCAGTAGACTGTATTTTTAAAAAAAATCCTGTCCATCGTGTCTGGAGACTGCCTGGACAAGTCCCTGCAGTTTTCTTGGCAAGGTTTTTCAGAAGTGGTTTGCCATTGCCTCCTTTCCCAGGGCTGAGAGACAGTGACTGTGCGAAGGTCACCCAGCTGGCTTTGTGCCTAAGGCGGGACTAGAACTCACAGTCTCTTGGTTTCTCGCCTAGTGCCTAGCTAGGTTAATTGAAAACTGCACTGATGTGACAGATTCAATGGCTGCTGAGTTATGGGTCCCTCTTGCTTTTCCCTGAACGCTTCTTCCAGCTGTAATGTCCAATATGCAAGATACAATGAGATCCCTGGGCTTTAGCAGTCATTGCCCCAACAAGAATTTTTGAGTCATTTGGTGCACAACTGCTATTGCAAACTGTACCGCAAATCCTGACAGAAGGTCCATCATAGTTAACTAATGCCACGGCAAATGGCAGCACTTAGATGACCTTGAAAAAAGACATAGCAGGGTTAGACCCTGTTAGTAATTGGATGGGAGTCCATCAAGAAATCACCAAGGCCATAGGCTGGACTCGGAGGCCACAGATATATCCTGGAATAAGATAATGGCAAACCATTTATATAACACAGGCATGTAGTCATCAGGAATCAAGCTCACCTTAAGGGTAACTATTCTTTTAAAGCAGTACTTCTCAAACTTGGCAACTTGAAGATGTGTGGACTTCAACTCCCAGAATTCCCCAACCTGCAAATCCTAAGCTGGCCAACACTTGCCATAAAGAGATTGGGGTCTCCAATTCATACACATAAACCAACAAGACTGGTTGCTTCAAAGACACCTAAGTGTAGCAGGCTGTGTGATGCATAGTGTTCTGACTTCTAATTTAATGAATAAAAAGGGGCAGTCCTCCAAGGAAGGTAACATGTATAACAAAAGGCTAGTGAAAAAGGCTTAGACCTGTTGTTGTTTTATCATAACCAAAAATAGATAAATGCCCATGCCCCCTTCCGCCCCAGCCTATAACACTTAGGCTTCAGAAATTACATAATTTCAGTCCAGAATGGACTAGCCATCTGGGTGAAAAAAGAGAAGAGGAAGCTACATAATGGCAACTGCAGGGACCAGAACAGCTTCTATTCAAGCCAATTGTCATAAGACGTTAAGAACTTCCAGCCCAGACATAGAGTAGGCCATTATAAGATCCCACCAAGTATTAAGGACCTGTGCTCCAGTTTTCTGGTTTTCCCTCTCCATCCTCTTAGTGTCGAGTTGTCTCCTTTTGAACTATAAACCTAAAGGCAGTTAACTTTTCTGAAGAATCAGCTGTAAATACTTTAAATGAATAGATGACACTGCTCAGGGGCAACATTTTCAATGGCATGTTTTTGCAGAAAGAAAAAGAAAGAGTTAACATTTATCCTGGTTATTTTTTATACCATAATATAAAGATACATTGGTGGCATGGGTATCCGAAGCAGTGGGAGGGAATGGCAAAGGACAATAGGGACAAAACATCTAACCTGATGTTGCAAGATAAATTCCACTCCTTATCTACCAGGGTGCCTTGTCATGACACTAATTTGAAATGGCAGAGTTTGTACTATGATGACACAACCCATATTTCATCATTCTGGCGTATTCATGGTAAGGTGTGGATGCTTCTGATTGGTTGGGCATGTATGTATGTACGTTTGTTTGTTTATTTATTTATTTATTTATCTGTCTATCATATTTTTATCACCGCCCATCTCCCCCACATGGGGGACCCTGGGCGGTTCACAGTAAAAACAATTTAAAATTCAATAAAATTATAAATATATAGGTGATATGTATATCATCCTGACTTTCTCTTTTCCTTGAGAACAAGAATATTTTCTATACAGGAGTTTCATCAGCATGTAACATGCTTCCAGTATACACCACAGGCTTCTCCATTTTGCATTTCAACACAATGGATGAACAAAAACCACAGTAACCCAGATGGAGGATTCAGAAGTCTAAGTCATTTCTGAAATGGAATGCAGTCCAACCGGACATGCTTATAAGCCCATGTGTTCACAGATAAGTGGGTGTGGAATCCAAATTGCTTTCTATTTACTTTTAACAATATTGACCTTTTCCCCTAGTTATGCAATTTTGATAAGAAGCTTTTAAACATAAAGTTTATTTTTCTTGAGCAATGCCAGAGTATTGTATCTGTTAGCCTTGTGAGATACAAGAAGCACAACCAGGAATACTAGTTATATCTTTATTGTAAGGTTACATTAACAGAATCTTGCAAGTCTGAGAGTACTCCTCCTGTCCCTCACTTTTACTCTCCCCAAAACTAGGGAGGGTTTCACCACCACTCCTTCTTCAGACTCAAATTTCATTTATCAGACCATTGTCTAGGCTGTGGCTCTTCCTCCTATCTCTCAAGGTCATTCCCACATATCATTATAAAATCCCAGAATTCAGACACCAATTAACTATTCTTTAAGCTTGGACTTGCAAGCCAGTTTGGTACAATCATTAAAGGCTCTATGGAAGTGAAGGTTGGACTTTGAAGAAGTCGGATAGAAAGGGCATTGATGCTTTTGGACTTTATTATTGGAGAAGACTCCTGAGAATACCATGGATAGCCATGAAAACAAACAAATGGATCATTGAGCAAATCTGTCCAGAGTCCACACTTAAAGTACAAATGATCAGGCTCAAATTATCATAATTTTGAACATATTATGCAAAGACCTAGCTCTCTGGATAAGTCTATAATTCTGGGAAAGGTGGAAGGAAAGAGAAGAGGACAACCAGCCACAAAGGAGTGGGGAGAGGCTCAGTTACAGCAATGATAGGCGAACCACTAGAAGACTTTAAGAACCAGGATGAGAATAGATCATTGTGGTTGATAAGAGTGAACATCTACTTGATGGCACCTAATCAATTAAGTTTGGAATTAAATGTAGACATAGGAACCTAGTAGTAGTTTTGGCAGTATATCCACAACCCCTAAGGAAAGTTCCTGTTCCAGATACCAGTCATACTTCCTTGTGGAAACTGGAAGTTTTAGTAAGTGGACTGAAGCAGGGTAATCATTATTATGTTTACACATAGTTATGTATATACACACAGTTTTCTTTGCCAATTGATATTCAACATGCTGTTCCTGGTAGAGGGCTTTGAACATGCTCTGTTCTTACTGGACTGTTTTAGGGACTGGCATATGCTTTAAATATCTAGTTGTATTTTAATTCCAGTTCTTGTACTCAAAAGGACTGGATTTGTTGTTAGAACATTCACTAATTTATACAGTTACAGAAGAGGTTAATCTGCCTTTCCTGTCAATAGTAGCAAACTCTTGACAGAATGTTCACTACCTCCGACCACCAACTTTAACCAACAGCTGCAAACTCCCTGATCAAGAGGTCACACAGGACGCCTTTTCCAATTTCCGTAAGTCACACAACCTTGTTTCAAATATTTCTGTCTTACAACTTACTACAATTCATCTTTTAGTGGAAAACTGTTGCTCATTCCACTAGCATCTGGTTTCACATAAAGATGCAATTTCTCAGACTCAGTAGAGTTGCTTGGATTTTGCAGAAGCAAAACAGCCCCTTTGAAACATATCAAACTGGCTACAGTGTGTAACAGCTGCTGTTGAAACATATTTAAATAGTAGTAAGTGGCTACACAGTACTTACCTGTGAATATAGTATCCCCATGTTTTTCCTTTTTATTCCACTTGGAATCCTTTCATTAAATTCCTTTAAAACCTGATCCGCAAAGCCTTTTAGCTGAGCATTGTGGAGAGCTAGCCCAAAGACTGCATTTTCCCTACATTCTTCCTTTGCTCACTGTAAGTGCTTTCTTAATCAGGCACAGTGAGAACGAGAGGCCCCACCCGGTGAAGTGGTGTGTGTCCACTTCCTGCAAGCTCTCACAACCTTGTACAAGTTACAACAGAGAAGGCATTGGCACACTTTGTCAGTGAAGCAACATAAATTTGCCTTAAGAAGGTTTGGAAACAAGAGCAAAGATAAACTAACATCCATACAGTTTATTCATCCTTGGAATGAAGCTTCGGAAATGCTGAAACAGTATACAAGAGGGAGTAAGGAACTTTAAAAATCTCTCACTTCCTATTTTACAGTGACTTGTTCAGAAGTGTGTCTAGGGGCCAGTGCCTCTGTTAACCAGAAGTTAGTTAGTTAGTTAGTTGCTCTTAGCCCACTTGTATTTAGTAAACATTGTAAATAATCTCAGCCTAACCCTTCTTTGTGTGACTCCCATGCTTAATCTGCTTGGTTTAATGGAGGGATGAAAATAACATAATTTACTAGCAACAGGTCAAAGGGCTGATTGGATTTGCAACACTAGTTCAGTACTCTGGCCCCAATCCTAATCCATTTACTAACTCATGGGCCTTTAGTACATCTCTTTGTGAAGAAGAGTATTGTCATTGTTCTCTCTTGAACTTGAGCACTTATTTATGCACTTATTTATTTACTTCAATATGTTTATATCACCTCACTTCACAAGGCGGTGTGCAATAAAACAGGAACCATAAGAACAGAGAGAGAGAGAGATCAACAGTACCAAAATACCAAGTCATTCAAACCAACACATTATTTAAATATTCATTCCAACTTTAAGATGTCTCAGTGACAGACCTTAAGTGTAGGTCCTTCTAAAGCATTATTTTACTTTTCCAAGGCTACCTTTGTCAAAATGCTTGGGATTACAGTTCCCCACCCACCCCCGCTGTATTCCAGTATGGAAGAAGCTTGCAAACTTTTTTTTTTTTTTACTTTCTTCTGCATCTAATCAACTTTGGCTGATCTCAGAAGGCCTAGCTGGGAAGCTGAAAAAATATACTGGGAAAAGGCAATCGCAAACAATGTCAATATTGTAGCTTTTTTAAAAAAGGAACATAGTCATCAGGAGTTGAGTTCAACTCAGAAAAGACCCTACTTCTGATGCTGATTAACTAGACATCTGAGCTTCTAGGGCCTCTGGTGAGGGCGAATGTAGTTAAGCAATGTCTGGGGAAACCGACACAGACTCCCCACTCCTACCACAAGAAGTTGTGAGTAACACTGCATAGCCAACAATGAGTACTGAATGCGGAAGTAAATAAGCAAGTGCTGGGCACTGTTTGCTTTAAGAAAATATTAGGATTAGCTATAGTACTAAATCAAAAGCAGGTACAATATGTCTGGTGAGTCAAGTGGCCTACAGTCATAACTGGGTGATGCAGAATAATTACCTAACAGAGGTGGGGTTGTGGCTCTGATCCAAGATTACCAATTTTCCAGATAGTTCCATTTAATGCAGTTTCAATACTCAGGTTTATTACAAGCAGAAGCCTGGTTTTTCTACAGAGTTGTACCACACACACAAAGAACAACATCTTTCTTTTGCCTCCTTGAGCTCTAAGTTAAATACTGGAAAAGGAAGGCTGTTAGATGAAGAAGCAAACCTGTTTCCATAAAGTGGCAAGAAAAATCATAATTTCATTTTTTAAAAAAAGCATGCTACTTTATGAGAATTTGTCTCTCCTGTTTGCTTCTCTAGTTAATTAACATAACTGAACACCAACATGCTCCCTCAGCACTGACCAAAAATAATTCCACACACCTAAATATGTGGGAAGCAATTACGACCATCTTATAAACTAAAATCTTAACTGTGAGGTTTTTTGATTTATTATATGAAATTAAGAGGAAGCAAAGTTCTGTGGGAAATGAAAAGTGCAGAACGCTGCAGAGAGAAAACCAAATCCAGCATTACTTACTCATCTCTGGTACCTTTTCCCAAAATGTAGCACAGAGAATGATTTTGTTTCATTCAGATTCTGATTGGTTATAACATTTTATTAATTTGCTTTCTAATTTGTTTAAATGATGCTTTTCATTTTAATTTGGTCTGATTTTATTAGTCTGCTTTAAAATTGTTTATGATTTGGAGACATGTTTTTCAATGGAAAGGTGGTCAATGAAGTTCTTAATGAATAAATATAGCTGTGTGTGTATGTGTCTACTAACTATAACACCTAACTCAAGTATTAATCATTTGGAAATTCCATTGTTTAATTAGGGGAAATTAACATGGAAGAATTTAATTGCCCTAATAACTGTTGATAGACAAATTCTGCCAAGCATGATCCTTTAGAGAAAGTCCTGGCTCGTCTTGCTAACAATTTTCATTTTCAGAGGCAGTCTGTTGTTTTGGGTTTGGGTTTTTTTGTTGGCCTTTGGCCATAATAACATTTTTTTATTTGATTTCAGAAGGCACAAGAGGATCTGCTATCCTTGACTGAACATTAACCAAGAGAAAAATGGGCATAAGGTGACTGGGAGTTCCTAGAAAGAAGATTCTGAAAGCATAATTGCAAACCATTCCAATGAGAGGAAGGAACAGAAGATGGGTCATGTGTGGTTGCCAAAATGCTTGGCTATCTGAAAGACCAAACCAACAACCAAAAAAAAGGACACAGGCAGCAAGTGGAAAGAGACTACATCATCAAGGAGGAGCATAAGGAACTGTAGAGGGAGTGTCAGGGAAGCTCAGCATGAGCTGAGATTGGCAAGGATATTAAGAATAACAAAGAGGTCTTCTTTAGATATACAGAAAGAGGATCAGCATAACAGCTGCTTGGGGGACAAGACAAAACGCTAACAAGTGACAGAGAAAAAGCAGGACCACTGCATCTTCTCTTTTGTCTCAGTCTTCTCCAACAAGAAAGTATATGTTTCTCCAGAAAATTGGGAAGAGAAGACTGAAGGGGCAGCAATGAAGCAGGACATTGATAGGCACATGATCAGGGAGTATCTTCTTACTTTGAATGAGCTTAAATTCCAGGTCCAAATGAATGGTCAAGGGTCTAGAAACTGAATCTTAAAAAAAGAGTTTGAAGGAACTGGGAATGTTTCAGCTTGAGATGAGAAGAACTTAGCAGAGATGTTACCTCATTCTTCAAATAGCTGAAAGAATGCCACAGAGAGGGCCAAGTCCTACTGCCGAGTGCCGGGTAAAAAATAATGAATTTAAGTCACAGGAAGAAAGTTCCTAATTCCTGTTAAGGGGAAGAAAACCTGTCTGGCTGGAAGCGCAGTTTGGCAGTGGAACCAATAATTTGGGGAAGTGGTAAGCTATTCTTCACTGGATATATTCAAGCAGAGACCAGAGAGTCATCTTGCACAGAGCAAGGGGGTAGACTCGATGTTCCCTTCCTTTTCTACCTCTCCAATCTTAATGAACCTCTTTAACTGCTATTGGGACATCAATTAGCACTTACAACCTTTTTTTGCTTTTTAGCAGAACTGGATAAAAGTTTCAGGCACAGTAGCTCCTTCTGAGAAGATGAAGTATGACATACTTCAGACCAGTAAGTGCAGGGGACTTCTACTCAAGTGACTTTCATTATCAGATTTTGCTGTAAACAGACTGGTGCTTTTTTTCAACTTCTTAGCAGAAGTGGATGTCAGCAGACATATTTATTGCTTTTCATAAATCTGCTTATGGGGGGGAAACTCTTTAAAAGGAAATGTTAGGATTTTATGCATAGGGAAAGATTAAAAAGGATTTGCTTCCTTCCATTACTGTGGTTTTGTGGATATTTCTATGAATATATCATCGAAGTGCCCTGCAGGAAATACCATATACCATTTCAGGAGACTACGTGCAGGAGACAAGGACTAACAATGGTTTTGGATCAAGCACTCTCAGCCTAATTTACCTGACAAAATAAGGTATGATCAAATGCACTGTTGTGTACTTGAAGGTACAGATGTGATAACATAATAAAATGTTTTGTTTCTCTGGCTTTCTACTCATTCCTCTCCAAAGTGTCTGTGGGGAGGGATCCCTGAGGAAACAGGAAAGGAGAAAAACACCCAAGAACCTATGCAGTTGGGATCCTCCTTCCCTACCTGTAGGGTCATTACCATCCATCTGACTGTGGAAAGTTTGTTCCTTTTTTTTACATGATATTTATTGTATATCTTTATATCAATATTTTATATTGGGGGGAAGCTGCTTTAGGAGGACTGCCATCCATCCATATGTTAGTGAATAAGTAAATATACCCTATGGGGACTTTTCACATTTGAAATGTAAATGAGATTCCTTTATCCCTGCTTTTGTGGCCAACTGCTGTGGTTTTTGGCATGTGTGGATATGTGGATATGCACACACTGCTTGTGTTTGATATAGCCATAAAACCTACCTTGTCCAGAAAGCCCTCAGATTGCCCACCCACCCATCCATCCCTATTACTTCAGGCAGAGAGGTCGTGTTCTTGTTCATGGTTTCATAATGAATTCATTGTTGGGTTTTGCATTCAACAGTGAGGTAGAAAAGGGCAGATGAAGCAAAACCAGTTCTTCTCCCACCTTGAACTGCAAATCCTGGTCATTTGTAGTTCATGAAAGATGACCTCCATGCACTCCCTTTAACAGAGGGTGATACCCTTGTTGAAGATTTGAATTCATCTGGAGCTCTTGTTAGAGGATATGCTCCTGAACACATGCAGAATACTAAAAGAATATTAAATAATCAAATAGCAGAAAGGCCCATTAAGAAGAAAAACATAATATAGTGGTCCTAGATGCAGTATATGGGCTTAGTCTAACTATCAGTGATTGCCAGCAGACATTCATTATATGTGAAGTAAAAGTTAAATTTATTAGTAAATACGTAAGATAAGAAAGCCTCTCTAAACTGCATCTTGAAGAGGAGGAAGCAAAAGAAAGAGAAAGTTCTCTTTTCTCTCCTAAACATAGAGATTCATTTAACTAACTACAGGCTATGGAGGAAACAGACACATAGACCACATGTGAAGATCTTTCCCCTTATCCCTAGATCCCTTATCCATAGACAGAATGTGTTATGGAAACTTAATACAGGTTGTAAGACTCTGTGGGAATTCTACACTGTTATTGCCAGTAGGAACTACTCAGTCTTGACTGAATGCAAGTTCATAACTCCTTGTAGAAAGTTCTGAGTACTTCTATCACAGACACAGACTGCATCTGCATTATATGGTAAGGCATATTGTAGGTTGAAGTTACCAGAAAAATGCTTATCTTCAGGAATAAATGAAGGACTATTGACCATGAGCAATAACCACAGCTTGGGCCAGCTAACCACTATGGCTCAGTTACAAAATGCAGTAAACATTCAAGAAAAACCCAAGGATTTAGCAGTTCCTTCTAAAATACTTCCAAAATCTCTGCATTATGAAGTAATAAGAATAAACTTTGTAAAGCTATTCCCAAATTCAAAACTTGAATGGCAGGGCTGATTGTCTGAAGAACTGCCTATCCCTCGTAGTTTCTACCCATCTCATATGGTTTGACAGAGTCAGCATTGTCCAGATCCCACCAATTAAACAACGTCACTTGGTGGGACCCAGGAAGTGTGCCTTCACTGTCATGGCACTTGCGCTCCGGAACACCATTCCCCCTGAGATTCATATGGCCCCCACCCTGGTTGTATTTAAATGAACCCTTAAAACCTGGCTCTGTTCCCAGCTCTGGGTCAGAGTGAGTGATAGATCCTTTATTTGATGTTCTATTTTTTAAATTGATTGTTTTTTCCCATACTTTCTGGTGATATATTCTGTCTTTTCACTCTAGTTTTATTTGTTGCATTTTGTAAGCTGACCAGAGTCATGACAGACTGAGGTACTATAAATGTCATAAACCTAATATTTTCTTTATATGAAGATCTGGAGAGAAAATGCAGCAGTTTTGGAGGTGCAATTGTCTCTGCATCTGGTGTGGTATCCTTGCATATTGCTTTCTGGGTATTATAGAAACCAGTACCCCAAACTATACTAGTCTACCACCTACTATTGTCTTAACTACAGGGACGATCTTGAAAGAGTTGAGACTATTGCAATACTCTCTTAGAACATATTCACATTGCAGTGAATCAATAGCCTAGAATTTGCAGGAGATTTTGAAAAAGACAAGGTGTTTTCCTCTTTGTTTCAAAAGGAGTAAAAAAATTCTAATTGGAATTTCTTTACCTCCTAATGCCAATTTTCTTTTTGTCTGACCACGCAACACTGTGTGATCAGAGGATTACAGGAACAAAAGAACAGAAGGGATGGTGTTGGGCATGCCCAGAGTACATGCAGAGTCCTTATGCTGCTATTGACAACCTTTTTAAAAAAAAACCTTGTTTGAAGTGCCACAAGCCAGCATGGGGGGGAACTAGAAAGTATTCAGAGACTTTTTTTTTTTAGAATGCAGAAAAGTTAAATATCACCACCTGGTGTAAAGCCATGAAATAACAAGTTATCATCTGAGAATCATTTCGAGTAGACATAGAAGAGCAGAAGCTCTGTAGATTCCATGTGCAAGATATAGAGGCAACAACAGAACCAGTATGTGCTCCTGGTTGAAGTTCATTCTAGATTTCCTGAGTTGAGTGTAGAAGTCTGAATGAGAAATTCTAAAGTAGTTGTTCAGCAATGGGAATGCAGTAAAATAGCAGGGTAGCTAAGAGTTTTCCCCAGTATGTAAAAGGTTGCTGCTTCAAAAACAACAACAAAAGTTTTGACTTTAAAACATTTTACTTTTATATATACCTCGGATGACTGGAGAAACAATGAAGGCAGAACTCTGTGCTTTTTCTTTTAAGCCTTCAACTAGGTAGCTGAAGGAAATAAAACGATTCATTTTTTAAAAGTATTGCCTTGGTTTAAATATTATGAAATAAAATATAAAATCCACATGAGTTTACCAGGAGGTTTAAATATTATCAAATAAAATATAAGATCCACATGTTTACTAGGATTAAATATTATCAGATAAAATATAAAATCCACATGTGTTTACTAGGATTCATTTCCAAACACAGCAATTGTTCTTTGAAACCTTCCTCAGCTCAGTTAAAATCTGTTATCTCCTACCTAAACATCAATATGAATACATTTCACAAAGCTATGACTGACTGAGCAGAGTCCAAATGTGTCAGAAAGGTAAAGCCAGGTATTCTAAGTGAGTTGCATAATCAGTTGTCTACAAACAGTGGGATTTATGTGGGCAGTGTTTTGGAACCTGGGAATTGTATATGCTATGGGAGTTGTTCAGCCATGTCTGGAAAATCAGATAAAACTGAAAAGGGCCAGAAAATACCATAAGGAGTGTCCTTAGAATTTGTCTTGGCCAACCTTGTTTGGACTCAGAAACTAAACAGCATTGGGCCTAATTAGTACTTGGGGGAGAAACCACCAGGGAATAAGAAGGCTGTAGGCTAAACTGGAAAATAAAATTTTAAAAAATTGCTGGAACACAGTGAAGGCAAGCTACTTATCATTGTATCCCTATAATTACTAGGAACTGAACTCAATTCAGGGATGACCTTTGTTAAAAAAACCTTAAAGTCTAGAATCTTCCAGTAAATGTATTGTCTGGTTTGTTGTACTGTAGTATCAGAAATAATTCAACACCCACTGTAAAGTGAAGTAGTCACTCATCTTGTTTTCAGAACTGAAATATCACATCCTATGGTGATTACAGTTTAGAAAGCACAGAATCTGGTACAGGTACATCAATCTATCTCAGGACTTGTTCTGGAGCAACTATAATAAAGCATTAGCATAACAGAATGTCCTTTGGTTACATTATATAGACTGCTACAGCAACACCATTGCAAATTTGCATATAATAGTATAAATTGTAAAGACCCTACTTATAGTCGTCCCACTTACTATAATGTGTGGGATAACTAGTCTAAAACACAGTGGAGTTACTCTTCATTTGAGTTGTGAGTGGAAAGTGCAAACCTTTCTATATAAGTGCATAAAGTAATATTATGTGTAGCAATTGTTATGAGTTGGTGATAGTGGAAGAACCAAGGATGAGTTCTGGAGAAATTATGCAACCTTCTGAATGAATGCATTCCAGGGATGATAAAAAATATATCTTTTGGGTGACATGAAAAGATATATGGGAAGGAGATGAGAGGGTACAAAAAAAGGCCACTTAGAAACCCACAAATGTATGAGATTGGTGTTTGTTTGGTGAGCATCACATTGAACACAAAAGTGAATAATCTGGGCAAAAAATACATAGTGGTGGTTTAGTCAAATAGAAGGATAAGTACAAAACAAGTATATGAAGGAAGAATAAATGGTTTGAGGAAGAAGATAGGAAGAGTGAGAAACCTATGGTTGGATGGAGCTGATAAGATCTTCAAAAAGAGAGAGTATGTACCGATCTATGTAGTAATGGCACTCAATATAATGTATATGTTTCGGCATCCATTCACATAAAGATAACTAATAGATTCATGTAAATTTAGTCTAGAAATTTATGTAAGGTTACTTAAAAGATGAAATTCTAAAGAAGTTTGGAGGAAAAAAATCCATTACTAAATAGTAGGCAATATCTTGGCTGCATCAGTATGAATGGGATGTGTGCGTGCGTGCCTGCATGTATATGAGAGAGAGAGAGAAATTTAGCAAAGATCTAATGAACAGATCTAATGGCAAATAATTACTTTGTTGCGTCTGCTGTCTTCCAACAGAAAAACTGTAATGGAGATAACAAGAAAAGAACCATATATTCTGTCCTCCTTCTCCACTCCCTGCTTGCCCACTAAGGGTCTACAATCTGATGTGATGAATGGCTTCCTCCCGTGTGAAAAAGAAAAGTGCGGGTGGAGAGTGTGCATTCATTACACAAACAGGGAGGAAACCTCGCCAGCAGATAACATTTAATGTCTTTCACAGTACAAACCCTTATGGGCAGGGAAACAGGTATTGCAAGAAAGAGTATATGGAGAAAAGAAATTGTTTGCAAAAATGGCTGTCCTGACAAGCAGGAACCACGCCAAGACGAGGAACAGGTCTCTAGTGTTTTATTACTGCTACAATAGACAGAAAATCCTAACAAACTGAAGAAGCGTGAGAAAACCCATACAGATAAATCCCAAAAGTCAAGGCGGGTCTGTTCTGTGTCTCTTTGAATGACAGCTCAAATTCTCTCTACTACGCATGCGTTTTCCCCCCTGGATAGGGGCCCCCTCCTGCTCGCCATCAGTGCTCATGACAATGGCAGGTTGAAATGCCACCTATTCCAGTGTGTGCAGGTGACAAGTGAAAATATTCGATCACTGCCCAGGGAATGGAGAAAGTCCCCAAGGAATCAAGCTGTTGCTTGGGGTGTCCTGTGGATGAAATCCCCTGGTTTCATGACACTGGTTGCAGATTTTGAAACTGCTGCCACCAACTGCAAACAAGCCACTTATTTTTAAGAAACTACCAGGCTATGCCGTACATGGGAAACATGAACTAATTTGAAGCAAGGCTGAAAGTTGGAAAGCATACCTGCTAGGACAGAGAATAGAGAGAGAGATGTGGCACTGTGCATTTGCCTTTTCAAAAATAGCTTGGTTTTTCTCAGTTTCTGCATAATCTGGAAGGAAGCAAAAACATTCCCAGTCTGCCTTCAGCTACAATGTTGAATTATCCCCGTATCACCTTAAGTGTTTCATTGCTTCTGATCTCCAGGTGATTTATGTTCTGAATTCTCATGTATTTTAACAGTGATTTTAATAGAAGGAAATCAGGGTTCATACACACACACACAAAATAAAGAGGGAAGTCAGAGTAAGCATGTTTTTTTTAAAAAAAAAATAATAACATGAACCAGTAATACAGGACCTCAACTGGGTGGGGCAAGTGGGGCATGTGCCCCCAGCGCTGTGTTCGGGGGCGTGCCAAAATGGGCATGGAATCCATGTTTGCCCTGGGTGACACAGACCCTAGTTGCAGCCCTGCAGTAACATCACAGATTGACAGGAACATTTCTTGGCCTGGAAAAGGGATGGAGATGGGCCTACCCTCCAGATGAAATGGGATGTGGGAATAACCTTGGGAGACAGGAAGAGTAGCAGCCAGGGTTAACTGTTAGATAAGAGACAGCTCAGCCCACAGAAGGAATG
The DNA here is from genome assembly GCF_035149785.1 of Candoia aspera. Classification (NCBI taxonomy): domain Eukaryota; kingdom Metazoa; phylum Chordata; class Lepidosauria; order Squamata; family Candoiidae; genus Candoia; species Candoia aspera. The sequence goes on along the minus strand of NC_086158.1, from coordinate 75,277,282 downwards.
GAGACCTGGAAAGAATCCCAGAAGGCACCTTTCCTAGTTGGAAGGTAAAGGCAAGTGAGAGGGATGTGCTTTCAGACTTGCAAGGTATGTTACTGTAACCTCACATTAAAGGTAGTATTCTCATGATTTGTTTCCTGTCCAGTCTACCTCGAAGGGCTGACATCAGGCTACCTCTCCTATTTGGCATTGCTGCTTTTCCTTTCATCTCCCTGATACCATATGTACCTGCGTGGTAACCACGCAGGGGTTAACCTGCGTGGCTGCCCAAAAGTTTTGCTCCCAGCACGTTATGGTAACCCAAGGCCAGCCTGGGTTGCCTAAGGCTGGAGGGGGAAAAACTAAGAAAAAAAGGACCTGCAGCTCGCTCCTCCGAGCCCGCTGTTTGATCCCTTCCCCTGAGCCGTCCGCCTTTTGCCCTACCCCATCCCCGTTAGCTCGGTGTAACTATAAGCCCGCGCGCGGCGCCATCCCCTCGCCTTGCCCGGGGAGAAAAGGGGACTCCTTCCGCAGCGCGACCCCGCCAAGGCGGGGCGGCCTCTCGCGTGAGACACGAAGCGGGGCGCTGAGAGGAATTAGCGCGCGCCGTCCCTGGCGGCTTGGCACCGCTCAGGGGAGGAAGCGGCGGTGGCGAGGCCAGGCGAGTGGGTACAGCTGCTGGGCCGGCCTCGGCCTCTCATCGTTAGGTATTGTGGCGCGCGGAGCAGCAGCAGCAGCAGCTCATCCGACCAAGACGAGCGCCAGGCGGGCAACCTCCCCGCATCGACGCGAATCTGGGCACCCTGCGCGGCGGCGGCAGCGTAAGGGTAAGCGAGCCTCAGGGGGCAGCCCGCCTCCTTTGTGTATCTTTCTTGAGCACGAGGGATGGGGCGGCGGTGTAAGGAGACAGGAAGACAGGGGTGGCTCTGCTGCGCAGAGATGTTGCCGGGAAGGGAAGGGAGGAGACAGGAGCTGCGGGAAAACTCCGGTGCGTTCGCGTGTAGTGGCGGCGACGGCGGCCTCCATTGCTCGCCGCCGTGCCTGGAGCTTCCGGCAGCCTTGGGCTGGCTGCGGCCGGAGGCAAGCTTTTCGTCTCACCTAGCAAGGACCACCAGCTTCTCGTGTTTTGTGGCGCTGCGCTGGCAGTGCCTATGAGTGTGGCGTTTGGGGGTTGGGATAGAGTGGGCTTGGCTTCTAAGAGAAAGCTGCTTTTTTCCCTCTCCAATTGTGGGAAATTGGCGCAGCCGGATCACAGCGACAAGAGTTCGAGCGGCAAGGGCAGGGGGGGAAACGTCGGCTGGGGTTGTGGTTATCTAACATGAGGGTTCTCCCCCACCCAATGCATCAGCCTGGAATAGGACCGGCGACGGCTGTAGTTGTCCCAAGGGGCCTATCCAACCCCCTGGGATTAACAATTGCTATGATTTCCTACTCAGGCAGGTGGTGCCTCACTCAAGATTTACTGCATCTCTTCTTGAGCTCATTCTTCACTTCAGGGCTGCGGCTTTCTCTTTGCTTGCCCTCAGCAGTTGGCATCTATTGACTGCTAGGAACATGTGGTTTCTGCCAAGATGCCTTTGAATGCAATCGATGCCAGCCAGAGCAAAAGGAAATCAGGGTGATATGTAAAGCAGCATTGAGAAGATCCAAGAATAATAATTGCCTGGGAGGCCATATTTGAAACAGATAATCATAAATTGCGCTCTGTGTGTGTGTGTGTCTCTCTCTCTCTCTCTCTCTCTCTCTCTCTCACACACACACACACACACACACACACACACACACTTCTCAATTCACTGTGACTTTATGTTTTGGCAGAATTAAAGCTGTACTCTATTTCCGATTAAATTCAAGAGTGATTAACATAGTAAAGCGTAAATTCTGGCTTAGCTATTCTTGTTCCGTTTTATCATAGGTGATTAGAAATGATACATAGAAATCACATTGCTAGAATATAAAGAAAACAGAAGATTTGATTCTATGCAGTTATGCTGTACTGAACAGTATCCCCCTCCCTTGTAAACCCTCCAGATGTATTGGAACTTAAGCTGCCAGAATGCCCTGAAAGTTCCAATACTTCTGGATAGTGCCTGGTTGGAAAATGCTGGCTTGTAATGCTGGCCTAGTTTGTCCTCATAAAATTTTGAAGTCTTGCAACAATATGTTTTAAAAGGCCAGTGAAATAGAAATGTTATTAGATCATATTACATAATGAAATGTTTACCATTTCTACACTGGATCCACACAAAAGAATAAATTATTTCATATAATTACTAACATGACTGATAGGACTAGGATTGGATTAAGTCTGAAGGGAGATAATCATTTTGAACAATTCAGCAGTTCAGGATCATAAGATTCCAGACTACTGTTCAGAGGATGGTGTCAGGCAGATGCTTTTAATCAACAAGTAAAACTCAGTTTTAATGGTAAAAGTCTTACATTTTAGACATGTATGTATGTTTTCATTTGTTACATTAGATGCGTAAAGCCAAATTTTACCTTGTGCATTATCTACAGCTTTGTTACTTTTTAAAATAAACTGACTGGTTTTTCTCTACATCTGTTTTCCATCTATCACAGAATGGAGATAAAATCCAGGTAACATCAAGGCATTATATTAAAAGGCTGGTTTACCATTTATTTGGTTCATCTTCAAGCAGCTTCAGAGCAGTTTTTCCTACTGTAGTAATTTTCAATTATGTGGACAGCAGTGGCTGTGCTAGCTCGGGAATTCAGTGAATTAGAAATTCTGTCACCTAGAAGTTGCCAGGTTTGAGAAACACTTACTCTAAAGGAAGGGCTGCTTTGTTTATTTATCATTTATCTCTTCATTTTCTTGGGCTTATAAACCACTTCAGTCATGAATGACTTTGAGTGGTATATATCCCAACTTTCGTAAGTCAGGCAAAAAGATAGAATAGGTAACATCCACTTCAAGAGCTAGTATGGTATAGTGGTTAAGGCATCAGGATAGAAATCAGGAAACTCTAGTTCTAGTTCCGCCTGAGGCACAAAGCCAGCTGAGTGACCTTGGGCCGGTCAATCACTCTCAGCCCTGGGAAGGAGGAAATAGCAAACCACTTCCAAAAAAGCTTGCCAAGAAAACTGCAGGGACTAGTCCAGGCAGTTGCCAGGAGTCAAAACTGACTCGGGTACAAAAATGAAAAAGAAGAAAAACCTGCATCAATCATTTCATTTTGATTGAATATGTGCCATCAAGCCAATGCAGACTCTTAGTAACCACATAGATTTTCTCCAAGAGGATCTGTCCCCAGTGTGGTCCTTCAGGTCTTCCAGTGGTGCACCCCTTGCCGCTATAACCGAGTCCATCTTCTCTTTCCTATCATCTTTCCCAGCATTATAGACTTCTCCAGAGAGCTAGGTCTGAAATGGTGATGTGAGCCTGGGGTGCCTCGAATGAGAATTCGGGGTTGATTTGGTCAATGATCCATTTGTTTGTTAAGTTCAGAAGCATCAATAATCTTTCTATCCCACTTCTTCAAAACCCAGCATTAGCTTCCATAGAGTGTCACAGGGAAAACCATTGCTATACAGTTTGGACCTTTGTAGGTGTAGATACATCCTGGCATCTGAATACCTTTTCCAAGACCTTCATTCCAAGTGCTAGTATGTAGTGTATTTCTTGACTGCTGGTTCCTTTACTGTTGATAGTTAATCCTAAAAGGCAGAAGCTATCCACCACTTCATTATCTTTATTGTTAATTCTAAGGCTGGTTGCTGTACCTGTTGTCATTAGTTTGGTCTTCTTGATATTTAATCTTGGTCCATTTTCTACTATGTTCCTTGATTTTCATTACTAGAGCTTGTGGATCATTTGCATTTTCAGCTCAGAGTCACCATAGCACAGCAGGTTATTGATGTTTCTTCCTCCAGTTTTAAAACCACACTCTTCTTCCAATCCAGCTTCCATCAAGATATATTCCAAATGTATGTTGAATAAGGGGAGACTATACAGCCTTGTCTCACTTCTATGACAACTTGGGGCCAGTTTGTTTCACCTTGTTCTCTGTGTACTGCAGCTTCCTGAGGTTTGTATAGGATTCATATGAGGACAGTAAGATGTTTTGAGATTCTCATTTTTCTAAGCATGTTCCACAGCTTGACATGATTAACCCAACTGGGGCTTTTCTATAATCAGTGAACCAGATGCTGACTTTTCTTTGGTCTTCCTTGGCTTTCTCAGTTATCCAGCCTGCATAAGCAATGTGTCATGATCCTTGGCTTTCTCTAAAGCCAGCTTCAATATCGGGCATCTCTTTTTCCATGTAGCATTTAATCTGTGTTGCATGATCCTAAGCATTATTTTGCTAGCTGTGAAATTAAAGATATTATATGATAGTTCACCCAGTCAGTTTGGTATTGTCATGTAAATTGATGTCTTCCAAACTCTTGGCCACTGTGTCATTTTCCAGATTTGCTGGCATATCTTAGTTAGATATGCCCTAATCATCTTCGATTCTTCTTCTGTTGCTAGCCATATTTCTGTTGCTATTCCATCAGTTCCTATAGCCTTCCAACTTGGTAATGATTAGAGTGCTGATCTAACTTCATCTTTTAACCCTAGAGGTTCTCCTAAATAGGAAATACTTTTCAAGGTATCTTGGGTGTTGACATCTTTATTGTACAGAATTTCAGTATCATCCTTCTTTGTTTGATGTTTTTCGAATCAGTTGTTATCTGTCAATTGGCATCCTTTAGCTTACCAATTCAAATGTTCATGCTTTTTATATTTCATGTTCCCACTGTACTACTGTCTCTGCAGCTTCAGATTTTCTTTTCCTGCATAGCAGTATCAGCAAGTACACATCCTAAAGGCTTTAATCTAGCCACATCATAAACACCATTAGTCCCCTGGTTTAAGATTGGGAAAGGAGTACGGCAGGGCTGTATACTCTTCACTCTACCTATTCAACTTGTACGCAGAACACATGCGACATGCTGGGCTTGAGGAATCCAAGGCTGGGGTTAAAATCGCTGGAAGAAACATTAACAATCTCAGATATGCAGATGATACCACTTTGATGGCTGAAAGTGAAGAGGAACTGAGGAGCCTTATGATGAAGGTGAAAGAAGAAAGTGCAAAAGCTGGCTTGCAGCTAAACCTCAAAACAACCAAGATTATGGCAACCAGTTTGATTGATAATTGGCAAATAGAGGGAGAAAACGTAGAGGCAGTGGAAGACTTTGTATTTCTAGGTGCAAAGATTACTGCAGATGCCGACTGCAGCCAGGAAATCAGAAGACGTTTAATCCTTGGGAGAAGAGCAATGACAAATCTCGATAAAATAGTTAAGAGCAGAGACATCACACGGACAACAAAGGTCCGCATAGTTAAAGCAATGGTGTCCCCCGTAGTAACATATGGCTGTGAGAGCTGGACCATAAGGAAGGCTGAGCGAAGGAAGATAGATGCTTTTGAACTGTGGTGTTGGAGGAAAATTCTGAGAGTGCCTTGGACTGCAAGAAGATCAAACCAGTCCATCCTCCAGGAAATAAAGCCAGACTGCTCACTTGAGGGAATGATATTAAAGGCAAAACTGAAATACTTTGGCCACATAATGAGAAGACAGGACACCCTGGAGAAGATGCTGATGCTAGGGAGAGTGGAAGGCAAAAGGAAGAGGGGCCGACCAAGGGCAAGGTGGATGGATGATATTCTAGAGGTGACAGACTCGTCCCTGGGGGAGCTGGGGGTGTTGACGACTGACAGGAAGCTCTGGCGTGGGCTGATCCATGAAGTCACAAAGAGTCGGAGGTGACTAAACGAATAAACAACAACAACATGCAGGATCACAGAGAAAGCTGAGAATGACAAAAGCATGCCAAATGCAAACTAAAAACCCTCGGTGCAAATGAGATCCCTCCCCCCGTAGAATCTTCCCAAGTTCACAATCCCAGGTGCTCCTAACGGTTTCTGATGGTCTGCGGGAAAAGGCCTTGAACAGATAACGTAACCCAAACACATTCCATTGTAATGCATTCAGATACAGAGCTTGGTACAAGGTGCACAGCAGCTCCCTCCCAAACAGAAACACGCGTTAGCGCCATGGCATGTGAAACGTTACGATGTATAAACTACATTGAAATAGTGAACATGACACCTTTCTAGATTCAATTTATTTCCCCTCATCCAGTGTATTACAGACAGGGGAGGGGGAAGGGTTCTGAAGGGATGAGGGCAGGCTATAATATCCCAGTAGTGACGGGTAGAGGGAGAAATGGAGGGAGACGAGGGGCAAGGCCTTTATGTGGAATGGGTCACAGGTATATTGTTCCTGGAGCACATTCCAGCCCCTCAGACTCACTCCCAGGCCCCAGTTGGCAGACTTCCAAGGCCCTGGACTGTTGGCTGCTGCTACTGAATGCCAGGTCAGTTTGTAATAAGGCCCCCCTCATCCATGATTTGATCATGGATGAGAAAGCTGACCTGGTTTGTATTATGGAGACCTGGCTGGGTGAGGAAGGGGGAGTCGTCCTTCCTCACCCAGAAAGGAGTCCCCCCTTTCTGAAATGTGTCCAGCTGGTTTCCAGGTGTGGCACCAGGGTAGGGGCGGTTGGGGTGGTGGTCATCTGAGACATAAGGACTCATCCTTGAGGGACTTGGGGATGGTGATGACCGACAGGAAGCTTTGGCGTGGGCTGATCCATGAAGTCACAAAGAGTTGAAAGCGACTAAATGAATAAACAATCAGTTGGAGTCTAATTTTCATATATTTAGTCATATTCTATGTTCTGTGCAGGACCCTGACCAAGCAGGACTTTTGATTTCAGGACCATGAATGGTTTATTTTTTCCTCTGTTCTTTTTCTCTTCTTAGTGACTGGAAATCTTGAAAACATGCGCATTTTGAGTGATCTTTGAGTGGATCTTATAAAATGTATTAGGTGATATGGATTTTATAATAAATATAAATGTTATTGAAGCTTTCTTGCAGTCTTGTCCATAATCATATTCCACTTTCTTTACTAAAACATGTAAACAGAAGATGTCCAAGATTTATTGCTAGGTGGGCAATATACTAGACTGGTATTTTAGTTTTAGTTTTTTTTTTAATGTGGAATTTGGGATTAATTTGTAATACATTTTGGCAGAATTCGAAGCCTGATTGAAGGATGAATTATAAAGCCTTCCTAGCATGCTGTGCATCCTACGAAAAGGCCAGCCTGTAACAAACTATCTGAGGAAAGGAATATCATTTATATTTCCATGTGCTAAGTTCAGATCTGATGGTCATGGATCTTACCATCAGTAGAAGCAGTTGCTGATAATTGTAATACTACTAGTAGTGTTTACATACTTGTGACAATCACACAATATCCTCCTTTACTTTCCTCGGCATGCAGATTTGTATCTTCAATTATATTTGCTTGCATCGAGTCTGTTTTCTAATTGAAAGTAGAAATTAAACCCTCCAGGGTTTCATACAGCTGTACAAAACACTGATTGTTCCTTTGAGGGAATAAAAATCTTACCTTCTACTTTCTGTTTTTCATTGTGCAGGGGAACTGGGATTGTGCCTCTCAGCCTTTCTGAACAGACAGTCATAAAACCAACTGTGATTGGCTGAGTACATGCAAAAATGTTCAGCGGTGCATGAATAGCCTTCTGTACATTCTGTGCATACTGTATATTAAGACAGCTCCACATTTTTAATATGCCTCAACAAATTGCATGCATATGTCTGAAACAAATGAAATCTAATTGACCTGTAAAACTAATTTTTAATTGAAAAAGAAGGTTATAATAACTTTTGGGCAGAAGTTATTTCCTGGGAGTCATAAAGGTAAGCTAAAGACAGTATAGAATATCAGATGAAATTAGATTTTGGTCAGGGCATTCAGTGTTCAGGTTTTTGTTCTGCCATGAAACATACCCTTTGATGTTAGGTTAGTTGCTCATTCTCTAATTTAACTGCAGGTGTGAGAATAGGATAATTTTCATATGTTATCTTGCAGTAGAATATGCTGCTCTTTGCATATGAAATAAAAATCAGATAAGTGAGTTATGTGGGTTTTTAATGTATTGGTGTCATGTGATGGAAAAAATATGATTAAGTATTGTACGGTTTAAAATGGGAAGTGTATTAGCTAGACACTTTTCTTTTGAATAGAAGTTACGTTGGTTTTGAGTTGGGATGGAAAAGGAACTTAATGTACCTACCAGTCATAGTATACCATTGAAATACTATTGCTTTTTTTATTATATAAGAGGCCTTTCCATCTGTTGGCTGTGAGTTGATTAGAACATTGAAGTCTGAGGGAATGTTTAGAACAATCCATTTATCTGAATGAAATTATGGAAAACAAGTTTACAAAAGTAAATTCTTCATTGCAAACTGACAGTCATGTTCCTTGTTACTCTGCTATGCCTGGCCAAAGTTTAGCTTTGAAAATAATGGAATATTTACATTACATTGAGATAATGCTAATAAATTTTCTAGTCTTGATTCTGTAACTATGGTTATTTCAGATACAGCTTGTTTTCTTTTGAAGATTTGCATGATCAGTCTGATAATGATTTTCTTAGCCTCTTTATGCCCTGTTTAGATTTGAGGGCATATTGCTTTTTTAAACCTGTATTAATATTAGATATTACCTCTAAGAAGATACTGAACATAATGACATTTGTATAGAAGTTGCTGATGAGCAAAATTTGTCTGTTAACCAAACTATATGCCCACTTCCTGTATTGTAAGTTACTGGATTGGCTGGATCAGGAGGACTTTCTAGCTCATGCACAAGCAGGATTTAGGAAGCTCAGATCCTTAGTAGATTAGTATTTTTCCTAATAGAAAAATACACACATGGGCAACATCACCCCATATAGGTTGCCTTTATTGACCTAAAATTGCCTTTCAGTTCTGTTCCAAGGGACAGTCTTTGGTGGAAGCTGTCTCTCACATCCATGGACCAGCAGCTACTTTTCTAATTGGAATGGTGCATGAAAATACAGACACCCAAGTTAGATGTGATAGAGCTGGCCACCTTACTGCAGACATACCAATATGTTGAGGAATGAAACAGGGTTGTCTTCTAGTCCCTCCTGCAGTTTATTTTCTGTGTGTATTCAGTGGTAGGTTATTGGTGGTTTATTAAACACCAATAAATTCCTACCTCCTAAATTTAATGATACACATTTAGCCGTACTGCCGTATGCTGATGATGCAACAGTGCTTTTGCTTATATGGGTAAGCCTCAAGAGAAGTTTGTGGGCCTTTGTGGAATTCTGTAAGGAAGAAAGGTTTATAATCAATCAATCAAACAATCCAAAACCCTAATTATGGTTTTCTCAGGAAAACCTAGCTGCTATAAACCATCAGTGGCAAATTGGAAATAATAACATTGAACAAGTCTCAGCATTTAAATACCTTGGCATAATTTTTCAAGCCTCTGGAACTTGGCGGCAACAAATTAGAGCCATCTCTACCAAAAAAATCCTGGGCTTTTTTCATTCTAAAGGGAGTAAGGGTATATATGCCAACATCCAGTTTAATAAAGCTAAAAGTGTATCTCAGAGGTTCTGTGGTGCACAGGTATGTGTCTGTAATGAGTCACAGCTCTTAGATATTGTCCAGTCTAGGGTTTTATGAGCATTCTTCCAGGTTCCATGCTGTGCCTCAAATGTGGAACTTCCTATGATGTCACTGGAAGCCAGAGTGAACCTGAGGCCATAACTCGTGCATTTTCCTGTGGCTCTTCTATGATAGTTTATGTGCAGGCCTGCCTTTACTGCCTCCTAACAAAAAAGCAAATATGTTATGATGGAGAGGCATCACATTTTCCTACTCCCAGATTGGAACCTTAACGATCATCAGTAGAGTTTATCTGTAGCAATTTCCACAAAAAATTATAAGATGGTGAAGTAATTTTTGTTTTATTCTATATTTTGTATTCAATTTCCATTTTCTTTTATCTTCTTTGATCTAATTTCTGATTTCTGAATTGCTGCAATCAAGCAACTCCTAGTAGTCTGCAAAGATAACAACAAAACGTAGAAACATAATGTATCTACAGCATAATAATGCAGAAATTGCAAAAATTGAAAAGAACAACAGAGTAATATAGGCACATATATGGTGTTCTGTCAATAATTAAATTTAAACATCCATCCAGAAGAGTTCTGTTTTAGCTGAGGACAATAATTTAGCTGAGGACAATAATGTGGAGCTACTATGACTTCTCAAGGCTGTTCCATAACAGTGAGGCTATTACTGAGAAACATATTTATTTATTTTTCAAATTTTTATCACCGCCCATCTCCCCCAAAAGGGGGACTCCGGGAGGTTTTAGCCCCCCAATCTCACAGTAAGGAAACTGACAACAACAGCAAGGTGGATTGGACTAAGTTACAGAGGCAATGGGTGTACCACTGAAAGACCAGGTTAGGGACAGATCGTCATGGAGAAAATCCATCTATGTGGTCACTCAGTATGATGGTATGTGGGAAAGACCTTGGGAGACTGGGCCCAGAGATGCTGCCTAGGGAAGGGTCAGATAAGAGAAGGCATAGCCCGCAGCTGGATAGTGGGCAGGGCAAGAGGCTCAGAAGGGACCCTCCCTAATTTCTCAGTCTGTAAAGGAGACAATGTTGGGGGGAGAATTGTACTTTCAGACTTGTACGTTTCTGTTAAAATAGCCTTACTATAAAGTAGAATTAGCTCATCTCCTGTCTGGTCTGCCTAGTGAGGCTGACACTAAGAGTCGATGCACATAATCATATGGCACATAACCATATTGTAAACTGCCTTGAGTCTTTGGAAGTAGGTCAGTATAGGATTGAATGAATCAAGAAATAATTCATCTTTCAAATCTCACTGAAGAACTTTTAACATCTACTAACCCATACATTGTTAAAAGTTAAAATGTTAAAAGTCCAATCACTGTTTCCCAAGTGATTTTGTTCTTTGAGGTATCTTTTTTGCTGCTACAAAAGCATAGATTTGATCAGAAGAGCGATTACACAAGCAGCTGTCACAGATTGCTGGAAATCAAGACTCTAGCTAGATCTGCTGCACATGATATAGAAAAAATAATTCTCATATGATCTAGAACTGTAAAATATCTTGGAAAATGGTTTTTAGAAGACGAGATATTTTAGAACCTTTTTAGGAGGAGCCGGTTATTATTCATTATTATTAATAAACTTTGAATATCTGGCTTCTATCTGACAGATCCTTTGATGAGTGGTAGGCCGAACTCAGATTTGTTTCTTCATAAATTGTGGCAAAATAGACGACACTTCTGTGAGACAATAGGCTTCAAAAGGATTGTTTCTATTTTTCTGTAATGACAGAGTAAATATGAATTTTTCATGAGAGATATGTGGGTCAAACGGTTACCTGGTCAGCCTTTTTTCCATTCTTAAATTATTTGGTTTCTGTAGGTTTGATACTTGTACTATTTTTGGAGGAAGACGGTTCATGGTGACAGGATTGAATAGAATGTTAGCTTCGTGAGGGCAGAATGACTCTAATTGTCACTTGTTTTTTTAAAACAATATGATTTATAGACACAGATGTCTTGTATTAAAAGAGAGATTGTGTGAATAGACAAGCACTGGAACTCTTGGAAGGAAGGGTGGTATAAAATAAATAAATCATATTGGTGTAAAAGCTATGGCCTATGCATTGTTTCAGTTTTTCAAAACTGTCATTTTCAGTTTTAATGAAATGAAAAGGGCTTGGTTGACAGATTAAATAAAGTATAATACTCAGATTCTGTGGAAAGTGATAGGAATCCATCTTCCACTATAATGCTTCTTCCGAAATGTTGTGGATCGTGTTCGTGGCTAAATACTATTAGCTGATAGGAATGTAGGTGTAGGCACCTTGTAGTTAATGTTTTGAATTAGGACTGGGGCCACCCTCATCTAAGGAAGTTCATTGAGTGAATAGGCCGTCAGTTTTGACAGTTCAACTTATCTCACAGGCCTTTTGGGAAGAAAACATGAAAGAAAGAAAACATTTGTCATCTTGAATTTCTGGAGAAAAAGGTGGGATATAAATCTAATAAATCCATAAAATAAATCATCTTCAGTGTCTCCACTGAAGTAAAAAAACAAAAAGCACAGAAGGAGTATATTAAAACATTATTTCAGATGAAAATTCATAACTTAATACTGTATATTAATACCAATGCAATGCTATCTTTAATTTAACCCCTCCCACCAGTCCCCGGTACTCTCCAAAAATCTTGGAAGGCTATTGAGGCACATAATAATTGTTCAGCTTGACTCTACCCTTAAATTCATTTGAAATAATCCAATACTGGTGAATATTATTATGGACCAGATTGGTTGAAAAATGTTTTCTTAATAGGAAATGGCTGTGAAGGTCCCATGAGGTTTTGAATGAAACAGCTTTTAGAATTAGGGAAGTTTTAATAGCAGCTAAGTTCTACCCTCCATTGGGGGAGAGATTGTTGATGTGTGTCTGAAGAAACAAAAGAAGCAGGTTTTTTTAAAAACAAAAAACAAAAATGAAAAAAGGATGGAATCAGAGAAAGTGAATTTCTGACTAAGGTTTCCTCTTGCTTAAAACCTTATTTAGGGTAACAGATGTTCTCTGGAAAGTGAATATTGTGTGCTGTGTTGTTTACTTCCTTATTTATTTCTAAAAAAAATACACAGAACTATTGCAAAAATGTTAGTCTCCAAAGGAAACAAAATATGGTTGGCACCACTAAGCCGATACTGGAAATGGGAATAATGGATGTGGAAAATGCTCTTGTCACAGAGATTAGCTGTTGCTTTACAGAATTTAGGATTTAGTTGTTATTTTCCCATAGCTGATGTTCTGCAATAGCCCTGGTCCGCCTGAAGAAAAAAGATCAAGATAATTTCTGCTGGGTTTAAGTAGTGAACATCAAGTAAGGATTTTGTGTTTCAGTATTAAGCTGCCATTTGTACCCATTTGTGGTTCAGATCCTATAGCCCTCCACATATTGTTGAATTGTAATTTTCAGCATCCCTCCCCAGACTGAATTTAGTTCAGCAACATGTGTAGAGCCACAGCTTCCCCATCTTTGTGCTAGAAGTAGGAACAGTACCCCTCTGTGTTGGAACAGAAGCCTTTTAGCCATTAGAGGCTACACCTAAATAGAAATTTTAAAAATGTTGGGGGCACTGGCCGCAATAGGCAAGTTACTGGTAGTGACTTCACCAAATATGCTAGAAGCATGATTTCCAGTTTGTTTCCCCATTTTGGGAATGAGGTGTGATGGTAGATCTGAGATGTATTAAGACTCACACACCATTTTATTAGCTTATTTTTCTGCTAAAAGGTAGTAGGAAATTGCACCGCTGATATTTCTTGGCGTTTTCTGCCATAATTCAGCCACACGATTTTTGGAGGCTCGGAGAGATGCAAAAGAGCCACATGGGAACAGATGTGGTCTGTGAAGAACTCACCATGCTTTGTATGATAAAAGAGGTTTGTCTGCAGATTTGAGGCTGAAATGAAATCAAAAGCAATGAGATGTTGAAGAGGAGGAAAAAAAACTTTTTTTTAAAGTGTATAATATAACAGTATAGTGTATACATTAAAAAAAATACATTGAAACATTCAGCAGGACTGTGAAGTGAAGTCCTTTGAATTTTGTCTCCAAAAAGAACAGTGGAGAAGACAGGAAGAGAAGGAGGCTGTGCATCTGGGGAAAAAGCATGGAAACAGGAGCAATGTTCGTCCACCTATGTGCTCTGAAGCACTTTTTGGAGGTTGAATCCAGAACTCTGTGCAACCCTTAATACTCAATGTTGCAAGGCTGCTAGTACTAATAAAGGTTTGGTTTATACCCCCTCATCCTGAAAACAGAAAAAAAAAGGCTCTTTCATTAATATTTTACATGACACTGTAAAATGAAAAAGCCTCTTTCATTAATTTTTTACATGACACTATCTATTATAAAATCTTGCCTCTTTAGATAGTGGCATAATAATAAATAATGTAGGGAGTCAGGCTGGAAATTGAACACATTTATTTAATAAACTCATTATTAAGTACTGGCAAATTGTCAGCAATATAATCATTTCAAATACTTTAAAATGCCATTTTGCATGTTTCTTTGCAATAGTATATTGTGTCCTTCAAAAATATAGGAGTTGCATTGATTTTGCAATGTTAGTGGACAGTACTTTGCTTTTCTTTCTTAGGAGCCAAAATACATTAGGCTACTTTAGAGCATCAGTCTATGTAGATGCCTCACATTGCTAAAGACAAATATTGCTTTGTCAGAGTTAATTACAAAATGGTTATTGCCAGTGACTGCTTTTGCCTTTTATATTCAAGATATTTCCTTTGAATAACTGCCACTAATTCCCAATGTGCATTTACTGTCCTGCAACATTGCACTATGGTGCTCTAAATGGATAAATTCTGCATTCATGGCTTTTTTATATCAATTACTGTAGAAATCATTTTCTTTCAAGAGACTTGGGCCTTAGGACCTGGCTTTAATATGTGAACTCTAGCTATAGCTTCCCCATTAAAAATTGGTTCTACCAGCTTTTTCTATTAAAACCTCATAATCTTATTTCTCAAATCAAATCTAACAACCCAGTTTCCAAATTCAGTATTAATAATCACAGGTGTTTTTAATGCAAGGACAGGACTCAGCGTTAAGTCCCTGCTCCCGCACTTGAACTTCCATGTTTATCCCTACCAGGATTGGCTCTTTGGAAACCTAAAGAAAAAGGCATTGATATGGGAGTGGGGTGGAGTGGAGTGGAGATTTGTTTTAATGGGCAGCAAAATTTGGTTTGAAGATCCTCAGTGCATCTACTCCAGGTGACACCTTCTGGGGCTCCAGAGGAACCTCCATTGTAGAATACATGCTAATTTGAGGATTAGCTACGTGATGGTGCTGCCCCCGTTCTTGAAACGTTAGGATTGTTTCCACCTTGACAGTGATCACCTACCATTAGTAGGCTGCATTTCCTTAAAGTTATCCTCCCCAAATTCAGGCTTACCCCTTATCTGATGGATACTTTTGGCTAGTATGGTCCAGTGAACTGTTAGCCTCTGCAGTCTAATTTCTTGAATCTTTGCCAGTCGACCATTTAAAACAGATTATTGGCACAACCAGCAATATTCATGAAATGTTTGTCACTTTTTCAGAAAACTACTGCTTTAGTTCATGACTGTTTAAAGTCTAATCAAACTCCATCCTGCTATCCCTCTAATAAGCATTCCAAACCTTGGTTTGATAAGAATTATGTTCAGATCAAGGCTATGGTAATTTCAGCCTATAGAAATACTCAGTTCTGCCGTGATTCTCCCTCTTGTGAAATTTTTCATTTACTAAGAAAGGAATGTAAAGAGCTTCTGAGGGAAAAAAACCCCCAAATGACTCATTAGTGAAAACGACAAGGCTCCAACAAGCAGTAACAAATTAGGATGACCATTTGTTCTGGCATCTTCTTTCTCGCATTCAGATAAACTTAGCTCCAGTGCCAATGATTTCATATGTTTAGAGTCCTGGAAGAGATATTTTGGCAACTTTCTCAGTGTTCCGTTTGGTGGTGATTGTCTTGGACCCTATTTATCTCATCCCTCTCCCAGTTGGCCCCAGGTTTCACAATCAGAAATCCAAAAACCAATTTCTCAGTTGAAAAGTGGCAAAAGCCCAGGTAAGATATGATTTTGCCAGAATTGTTGAAAATAAATCCTGATTGGTTGGCCTCTGTATTAGCCCCCATGTTTACTGCCATTAAATAACTCTTTATTGCTCTCCAAAGAGTGGCTTAGTTCTATCACTCTTCCAATATACGAGAAAGGCAATAGGCAAAATTTAGTTTATTGTCAATAATTAGCAAACTCTGTCCTTGGTTTTTATATCATAAACATTTAGATTAGAATATCTTGGCTTATGAACAAGCAGGTTTTAGATAAGAATATTCCACCATGGATCAATATGCAAGTTTGCACGATTTAGCTGAAAAATGCTCCAGCCCTATCAAAGGCACCATTTAAGTTCTTAATGGATTTAAGGGCAGACTTTGATTCAGTTACTTGTGGGACACTTTGGAGGAAATTAGCTACAACCTCAGTTGATTGTTGCTTTCACTGGTTGATAATTCTGTTACATGAAAATATTAACAGTGCAGATTAGAGGCAAATGTAACACTAAATTAACCACCCCCATCTCTATCCTCAGACGAGTCAAACCGGGCTATGCCTTGCCTCCTTACAGGGAGTCCTCACTTAGCAACTACCTCATTTAGTGATGGTTTGAAGTTATGATAGCGCTAAAAAAAAAAGCTACCAGTCTTCACATTTACGAGCTTAGCAGCTTCTCTTTGCTCTTATTTTTTCGCTTGCTTATTTACCCCATACCAAGATGTTCTCAAAGAGAAAGAACCCCAGTTCAGCAGATGGAAGTAGCAAGAAGCAAAGGAAAACTTAAGTGCAATCATAAGCCCAGTTTGTCACATGATTTCTACTTAGTGACTGCTTCACTTAATGACCAAGTTGCTGGTCCCAATTGTCACTAAACAAGGACTACCTGTATTGTTCAATTTCTATATAAACAATAGTATTGTGGCTCTTTCTAAACCAGAATTTCACCCCCCAACACTTACCCATCATCCTATTTCAGTCCTCTTGTATGCAGATGATGCCACTATCTTATCCGTAACCCAAGTTGGCCTTAATAGATGTATAGCTGCTTTAGTATCCTACTGTTCTAGGGAATTTCTTGAAATTAGTTTAAATTTCAAGATTTAAATTTCTAATTTTCTCTAGAATGCACTTTAAGTCCCATATTAAATGGGAAATGAATAAAAGACCAACTGATCATGATAAGGACTTCAAGTACCTAGGCATCCAATTCCAACCATCCACTGAAATAACCAATTGAGTGTGCTTTCTATTTGAGCTCAGAAATTTTCTAATGCAGTCTTAAAATAGCTAACCAAGGCAATAATTTCATTCCTGCAGCAATAAAACTATGTAAAGCAAACATCCTGGGCTTGTTATATTGTGTACAACTCTGTGTTTATAAGGTTGCCCCTACTTTAGAAGCTGTTTGGTCTGAGTTTCTGAAAGCCCCACTCAACCTCAAATGCCCTTGTTCAGCTAGAGATTGGAGCCCACCTGACACTTTGCCATCTCAGATTTTGGCTAAAACAAATCTTTTAGGGTGAGTCTCTTGTTCCCCTGATCCTACATTATAGGTTTTCCTCACTGCTAAGGAGGCAAATTGATTCCCATCGGGCATATTGTGGCCCTCTCACTCCTGGCAATATTTGTCATTAGCCTTAATCAAACTGAAACAGAGGATTTGGGATTTAGATCTAAAAAATGACAGGGTTAAAATCAATCATCCTATTACAGTGCAATTCTCCATGGATAATTTCTAGCTAACTGTATAATATCGTACATATTCGACATAGATTATTTTTATCTTAGCTTGAGTTGGCACACTATCTTTTATGGAGACAATTGGCAAAGATACTAGTATCCTGTATAATAATCATATATGTGTCTGCTCAGATACAGAGGTTGAGTCAGTTTGGTCTAGTGGTTAAGGTGCTGGGCTAGAAACCAGGAGTCTGTGAGTTCTTGTCCCGCCTTAGGCCTGAAAGCTGGCTGGGTGACCTTGGGCCAGTCACTCTCTCTAATGATAACTTCTCATTATTAATTATTTCAGGACTGGTTTTTCTGTATTTTAAATTTTAAACTTGTGCTTTACTGTTCTTGACCATGAATAAATGATTTGATTTTATTCCATTTGGTTATATTTCTTTGGAACTTTATTGGCTACTAATCTGTGCAGTTTACTATCTGTACTGAATACTATACATTTTCCCATTCTCTTTTGTGACTAGATGACATGATTGGAAAGAAAAAAATAAGCTGGGTTGCTGACACAACATGGAACAACCATTCACTGTGAGTTCCTTGGTAAGGATGAATGCTGTATAATGTGGAGAAAACTGCTGATCAGACAACACATCTGCTTAGCTTCTGTAGAACAAGCATTCTATTCAAATTCAAATATGTCCTGGGATGCACTGATTCTCCAAATCTAGTGAAGGTGCATCTAAGTTAGGCTCACTTAGTTTATGATTCATAATGTTGTCCTTGTCTGGTTTCCTGTGATACTTCTCTTTCTCTGTCTTAAGCTTACAGGTAGTCTTTACTTTAATGATGGTAACTGGGACTAGAATTTCCATCAGCAAGTGGCGCGGTTGTAAAGCATTGTGATGGAACTTCTGGCACTTCGTTAAGTGAATCCCACACCATCGTTAAGCGAGGATATCACACGGTCAGCATTTACGACCTCCTGCCGGCTTCCCCATTGACTTTGTACAAAGTAACAAGGTCTCAAATGGTGATCATGTGACCACAGGATGCTGCATCTGATATAAGTACAAGGACCGGTCATAACTACCACTCATTCAGCACCATCATAAGTTTGAATGGTTGCTGAACAAGTGGTTATTAGGGAGGTTGTTAGTACCACCTCTGTTAAATTACTATGCTCTAAAATGCTCCCTTAAACTCTGCTTAGGCTTTTCACTAAAAATAACAATATTAGAGGTTCAGTTAGACCCAGTGGAAAATATGTAGGTGTTGCTGATATGGGGGGACACTGATTTTCTCTTCCTCTGCCTCCCAGTACCTGGTGATATGTGACACATCGTCTGAACATTATCCCAGTGAAAATGTTTCCCTTCCATTTCATTGCCTGATGTTTGTGTGGGCAGGCTAGCTCTTAGTGTAGCAGTATCTCATCATGCATTGACACAGCTGGATATTCTGAAGAAAAGAAAGGCGGAAGAAGAGAGATGAAGATGTTGCTTTCAACAACAGTTCCTTATCCTTATGCCTTGTTTCAGCATGAATCACGTTTCGTATCTCTCTCACTTCTCTCTATTAGAGAATAATAGAACAGTTCACATTGATTTTAAAAGTAGTGACTGAAAGGGTTATGATTAAAATGCATTTGCATAAGTACAACATGAAAGAAGAGAAAAGAAAAACCAGGGAAATGCAACACAATGAGCATTATTTTTGTTGCATGTCAGTAGCAATAAGTGTCAAGGAAATTATGATTTTGAGTGTGTGTGTGTATGCATGTGCACAATGCAGTGGAGATGTTTTAGCATAATCTTCATTTATTTTGCAGGCGTTTTGTGGAAGCACAATGAAACTTCTTCCTAAAAGCGTGGGGTGCACCTTTTAATTGTAGCTCACAATTTCACTTGCATATCTTGACTGCAAGCATACCTGAATAAAAGTCACCTATCAAAATAAAATGCAATTTGTGACCTCTGTTTTAACAGAAAAAGCTAGCAGCTATTCCTGACCACACAGATATTTCCTTGAGCCCAGAAGAGCGTGTCCGTGCCTTAAGCAAGCTTGGCTGTAACATCACAATCAATGAAGACATTACACCACGACGCTACTTTAGATCTGGAGTGGAGATGGAGCGTATGGCTTCTGTCTATCTACAAGAAGGAAATCTTGAAAATGCCTTTGTTCTCTATAATAAGTTTATAACGTAAGGATTGGTCTCAGTTTGTAAATGCGTATTTTAATCTTTAGAAAGTATATGCATTTTATTTATTACCCTGATGCAATACTAGCAGACTAATATACTGTATACTAGTATACAGTATATATTTTATTTTATTTTATTTTATTTTTCAAATTTCTATTACCGCCCATCTCCCCCAAAAAGGGAGATGGCTATACTGACTAAGACTGTGCAGTACTTTGGATTCAATTTCAGAAAGGTGTTTTGGAGCACGTGAGGTCATGAGAGAAGCACTAATTTGCAACTGTCTAGAAGCAATCACATCTTTTCCCATTATTCCATGGCAGCTGCAGAAAGTAGCAGAATAATCCCATGAAAAGATGCTGCTGCTCTGAAAGGTTGCAGAGAGGCGCTGCACTTTGTGTGCTCTGAAGCACTTTTCAAAATCTGAATATGAAGCTTTGCCTAGTCTTAATAATGACAGGTCTAAATCTGGTAGCTGCTAAATGATCATGAGTTAAATATTACCATAAACTGGAAATATCAAAACTGGATATGTTTGCATTTATGAAAAATCCCTGGGAAAATTCTTTGTTCCAAGTCAGTTTTATTAGTTGACTGTTGTGGGGGAATGGAAAGTCAGACATGCTACTGTGCCATGCGTCTAATATCCCTAGTCTTTGAGGAAAAAGAAAGAAAAAAAAATTAGAGAGTCAACTAGTGCTTCCTATGCTTGAAGAGGGGAGACGGATATGGTGAAAAGAGAGACTAATTTTTGGTAAATGTAGACATGCAAAAATGCCTTTCAAAAATAACATTGAGTATAATTTACAAGCCATTTCTTTCAGAAGAGTTCCACTCAAAATAGCGACACTGCATCATAATAAATAATGCGATTCCAAAGAATTACGCATTATTTATTTATCAAATTTATATGCCACTGCCATCAAAAGACTCTTGGCTTATGCCTTCAAGGGAGCAGTGCTTTGCATTGGTGAGGCACTTCTCAGTTTGTATTATTAGGTGCAGAGGTAACACAGTGTGCATCTCCAAGGTATTTCCCATCCATTCAAGGCCTCTTCTCGTGCTTCCAATTGCTGTCTGGTCGAGGTGGAAGAGGTTTCTGCCCATCCATCTTCTCCAACTGCTCAAATGTAGCCAAATGAAGCTTTGATGTGGCCATTTTTGCTTTTAGAAGGAAGTTGAGGGGGAAAAGATCCCTTCCCTGAGCAGTTTCAGAGGGCCACACTGTATGAAATTTCATGGTAGAAAAATATCTCTTCAGAGTTCTGAATATTCTGGTTTGGTCTTCAGCCCTGAATGACCCAAGCGTAGAATAGCAGTGTTGTTAATTTGAACTTCTGTGATACAGAAAGCTTCTGTGAATGGGAAAAAAAAAAAGAATGTTGCTTCTAGCGTCGTATGATTTATGTACTCTGCAGTTGTCTTGGTGGAAAAGCACTGGTGTTCTTCATCAGTCTTGCAAAAGTGTAAATGTGTGTGTTTTCCAGTTTGTTTGTAGAAAAGCTGCCATGTCATCGAGACTACCAGCAATGTGCAGTTCCAGAGAAGCAGGATATTATGAAGGTAGAGTGGATTTTTTAAAATAAATTGTTATCCAGGGGATTTCCCCCCTCTTTTCAAAGAATGATGAATGATAGATAGGCCCTGGCAGTGGTCTGAGAATGTTATATGCTCTCACTGAGTCTGTTAGGGTACAAATTCAAGAGTCAGAATCAGTATTTGATTTTTGATGCTAGGCTCTAGCATGATGAATTGGGCTTTAAGAAAAAGAGAGGGCCAAATCCTGAAAGTTAGCCATCTATAATCTTAGGGATGTATCCTCAGTACCCAAGGTAAAATAGTTGCATATCCTTGTGTTAATAACAGAGAAAGGATTAATCTGCCATTGAATGTCAACTTTATTGGAATAAGCTGTTTCATAGCATTTAGCCTATATATGTGCTTTTTAATTCAATACTAAATTAGTGAACCATTTATTCCAGTTGTAGGATTAAGCTGATTATTTGGCACATGAGGAAAGCAAAAGTGTGTGTGTGTGTGTGTGTGTGTGTGTACACATACATATACAGATTGCATTTTATTTCTCTTGCTTCCTTTCTAACAAAGAAACTAAAGGATATAGCATTTCCAAGGACTGATGAATTAAAGAAGGAGTTGTTAAAGAAATACAATGCAGAATACCAGGAATATATGCAAGACAAGGTATCTTTTACTTTTTTAGCCATAGAAATATGTATAAAATTTCTAATACATTCTCTGAATAGTAGCGCCAAAGCAAAATTGTTACTTTATTTGATGAACGCTAATATAAACTAGATTGCAGTTTTAAAACTGATATCATTCATTTTGATATAGACAAAGTGGCTGCTTTTGCCCTTAAATGCCCAGATGGTAGAGAAAGTTGATGTGGCTTTATCATCACCCTGCTAAAAAGTATCCAAGTGAAGAAAAAGGTAATATTAGAAACAAACATTTGTTATTAGATCTTGAAGCCCAAACATTTCCATTGAGTGATGCTAGTCCTTTTCTGTAATGATCTTTGGGAATGACCTTGGAAAACAGGAGGAAGAGCCACAGACTAGATAAGACGCAGCTGAGTCCACAGGAGGAAAGTGGGTGTGGCAAATGTCTCAGAAGGCACCCTCCCTAGTTTCTTAGACTGTAAAGGTGAGGGTGGGGGAGAGAGATGTACAGACTTGCAAGATTCTGTTAATATAACCTTACAATAATGATAGAGCTAGTACTCCTGGGTGTGCTTGTCTGGACTACCTTGCAAGGCTGACATTTTCCTTCTTACACACGGGGGTATTGTCAGAGGGAAGGGGGATAAAAAGCCAAGGTGCTAGATACAACTGTGTGATCCAAGCCCTTCCTCTTCATATGTGTATGCAATGTCACATATATGCATAAAGGACTTTGATTGTGCAGGTGCAACCACCATCTTGATTTTTTGTCACTCCCCATCTACGGACACCCCTGCTTACCCAATTGAGCTGATGATGAATGTCCCACTGCCAGCATAAGAGACAAGGGTACATACAATCCATAGTCATCTAACCATTGGAAGGTCTGCCTTGTTCTGGCCAAAGAGATGGAACAATGTCAGCAATTGTTGAAAATGTAGTGACTTCTTTTGCCAATCTTTGCTGCTGTGTTCCAGACAGAGGAAAAAATTATATAGTTGTCTCAAATACCTTTTTGGATCCTTATGTGGTTTTGTTGTTGTTGTTTGTAAATTAAAGCTGCTCTCCTTTACAGAGGCTGCTTAAATCCTATGAAAACAATTAGGTTTTAAGTTGCCTAATAGTTCCATTATTTATTTACAGTTTAAAAATTTGTGCCACCCTTTAAAAACTAAGTTTTTCCAGAGCAATTTACTCTCCATTAAGTTAAATTTAATATTTCAATCATCATTAAGACAGACAATAACATAAACAAAAGCAGCAGCCAGAGCAGTTAAAAATTTCTTGTGCCGTATAAATATTAATAATTAACAAATTGGTAAAAATGAAAAGGCCTGAGAAAATAAAAATGTATTTGGTGCTGAAAACAAAGTCAATGCCAAGAATTCTTTTTGCTGAAGTATTCCAGATATAGGGGGCTCACAGTTATTTCTGAGTTCCTTGGAGTTGATGCTGATATTTACTAGAAGTAATTGTGTACGACTTTGCAATCTTCGGCGGGAAGGTAACGGCGTTCCGTGAGTCATGCTGGCCACATGACCCGGAAGTGTCCCTAGGGACAACGCCGGCTCCAAGGCTTTGAAACGGAGATGAGCACCGCCCCCTAGAGTCGGACTCGACTGGACTTTACGTCAAGGGAAACCTTTACCTTTACCTTTACCTTGCAATCTAAACCATTCTATTGGCCTAAGATTCTTGTATTCCTTTTTGTATATGGAGATTTCTGCCATCCCTAAAACCTTACAAGTTTTAGGGATGGCAGATTATGTACTTATACTGTACTTATTACATAAAGTATGTAATGATACAGTATAAAATATGCACCAAGAAACAGCTTCTAGATGCATGTGTATATAGCAAAATACATTTCCTTGTGGCCCTTTTTGTATGAATAAGAATAACTTTCTAAAATGTAGTGTAACTCTTCAGGTTTATTCCACATGAGCCTAGTAGCTTGATTTAGTTAAGTGAGGTTACAGTCCTTTCCTGATATAGCTGTCTAATATGTACAGTATCTGTGACATAAGTTTTTGTTTCTGTTTCCCAAATTCAAACTACAAATGATGATGACAAACTTTTGAATGAAGGTGAACTAATTAAACTTACAAAACGGGGGTGGAGGGGTGAGCAAATAATTATTCTGACGTGAGAGTGGTATTGAATTTTTGCAGTCTGCTTTTGAAACTTCAATAAACAGAATAAACCTAGTTGGAGAAATTTTTTAGGCAGAAGAATTAAACATCTTCCCCATCCCTATGCTTTTTTAAAAAAAATCTATTTCAGGTGTAGAAACTTGGCCCTTTAGCCTTCCAGGTGTTCCTGAATTGCAGCTGTTAGCAGTCTGCATCTTGGCCATACTAGCTGGGGCTGCTGGAGTTACCATCATCTGGAGAGTGATGTTGCTTTACTTTCCATCATTTTCTTGGTAGATGGAACAGATACTAAAATATTCAGATCTATTGTGCTCCATGTTTTTTAACTGCATTAGACTTTCTCATCTGGATTAACCCTGTTTTAGTTGATGACATGTCCTTTTAATGTATTCTGTTTTCCAGAACAAATGCAGAGCTGAGTTACTGAAGAAAATAGAGCAACAGAAATTAATTGAAGCAGAAAAGAAGCGGATTGCACAGATCCGTCAGCAGCAACTGGAAACAGAACAGTTTCAGTTCTTTGAAGATCAATTAAAAAAACAAGAATTAGCTCGTGGTCAGAAAATTAAGGGTAATTCAGTTACATCAGAGTCGAGAGATGGGAGCATGCTGTCATCCTGCATTTCAGCACACCTGAACAATACTTTCCCCAAAACAGTAGCAAACAAGAGCGATGCTTCTGCTAGTCAGTCTCCTCCAATCAGTCGGGCCTTAAAGCCAGCTGCTACCTTAAGTGCCGTTCAGAGTAAGAAAGTACATTTTTGTTGTTGTTTACCTTTCTATGTTATTGCATGGATAGGATTTATAGCTCACTAAATAGTTTTTATTTTAAATAGGGACGTGGTGGCACTGAGGGACGCGGTGGCGCTGCAGGTTAAACTGCTGAGCTGCTGAGCTTGCCGATCGGAAGGTCGACGGCTCGAATCCGCGTGACGGGGTGAGCTCCCGTTGCTAGTCCCAGCTCCTGCCAACCTAGCAGTTCGAAAACATGCAAATGTGAGTAGATTAATAGGTACCGCTTTGGCGGGCAGGTAACGGCGTTCCATTTAGTCATGCCGGCCACATGACCACGGAAATGTCTACGGACAAACGCCGGCTCTTCGGCTTTGAAATGGGGATGAGCACCGCCCCCGAGAGTCAGACACGCCTGGACTTAATGTCAAGGGAAACCTTTACCTGTACCTTAAATAGTTTTTGGACATATTTACAAAATACACATTTCTTAGTATGTTTGGTTTGCCATGAGGCAAGAGAAGCTGCATCAGGCACAAAAAACAATGGTCGTTTTGATCAGGACAAGTCAGATGTAGTCTCTCTGGGTCTGCTGTAGTGCTGAACACTGAATCATTCGCTCTGAAGCAGCACATTGTCTGCTGAGTGCTTTTCAGATTATACTGTATGAGAACATTTCACACTGTAGTCCTCTGTGTAAGTGTCACTCTCACTTCTCTTTGTTAGACAATGCTGCTGAAGGACTGCGAAATGTGGTTCTGCCCAGTGATCTTTGTCACAATTTTTTGCTGCTCGCAGACGCAAATACAGCAAGAGGAATAGAGACGTGTGGCATTCTCTGTGGAAAACTGGTACAATAAAACCTTCACATTTGTATGAGAAAGGCACTTTTAATGGTAGTCTATTTAACCGAAATGAACTGACAGCACAGCAAAAGCAGATCTGAAGCATAAGTGTGCTCTGTGATAACTGGTTTTATCGAAAAGCTGTGAGGGTCTGTTCAGAAAATCTTACTGCACTGTGATCTGCTGCTTGCTGCCTTCCTGCAAAATAGTTTATCTTAGACACTGGAAAGCCTGTAACATTATTCAGCTATCTTCCTGCTGTGTGCAGCTTCCTTTTTATGATTCTGTATTGCGTTTCTCTAGTTTTCATATAGTGACCGTGACTGGTGTGTTATATCAGATTCTTGGGAGGGGGGAAGAAAAGCTTCTAGCAAATATCACTTGGATATTAGCATTCAGATTTTGTTTGCTGTTGAATAATGTTTCTATTGTTAGCAGTGAAAATGTTCCTAAACCATGACTTCCATCTGAAATGCTCAGCCCAGCACCCAATGACGTCTATGTATGTGTATTAAAACAATTATAGCTGAACTATAGCTAAAGAGATACTTAAAAACCCAGTCTGTAGCAATTCTGTCCTGTATACGTTAACTATGGAGTAGACTCCCCTGAGTTTAATAGGACTTCTACTCAAGTAAAACATTTGATAATTATTTTTATTGATATTGATATTTATAAACCAGCCTCAAACAATTTAAAATAAAAACTCAAAAAAAAATCAGCCACATCTAATAAAATTACTACAAAGCTATGCCAATTATTTCTATCCTATGCTTAAAGTGCCAATGATTCCTCTCATGCTTTAAGCAGCTGTTGACATTGAATTATAGTAATAGTGCAGAAGCTGCCCACGTTTCTAGGAACCTCTGGATTCTGATAAACTTGCAGATAATTAATGTGCTATAACTTCGCCCTGCCTGGCATTTGGAACACATTCTGCCCAAGGCCAGCCAGCACCAAACCTGCTGGCATTTAGGGAGACCACTAAAAACTTGGCCATTTCAGAAAGGCTGTGAAGATCAGTAAGGTGATGGTGGCCCACCCAGTAGGAAGAGATTGTTGCTACAGAGAATGATTTTCCTTGCTGTGATGGGGAATGGGAAGATTTTTTTATTGTTACTGATTATCTGTAAGAGGAAGAACAGCTCAGAGCACTTCAACAATTCAATATCTTTCACTTGTTGGTTAAAGAACCATTTGAGGCTATGAAACTTCGGGTATTGGACTGCAGTGGTTTAGAATACAATGTAATGATTTCACCCTGAAGCCTGAAACTATCTTGGAGGGCCAGTCATACCTTCTGAAATTCATTTGAGCCAATAGCTGGCACGATAAATCTGAGCTTGAGCTTTAGTTGATGCCATGCCTGATTCCAGATGTAACACCAAATTGGGGACACATCTGGTCACTAGAAAAGTATCCCATTAGGAATCAGTCTGTCTAATTTTAACTTTATTTTATTTCCAGTATTTCTTTACCACTATTACATATCTCTAAGTGATTAACAGGTAATGGAAACAATTAAAAACCATAAACATCAAAAACATTATAAACATCAAAAAATTATAATAACTCTCAAAAATTAAGTAAAATATAGAATAGCCCGCTGCCAACTGGTTAGGAAGGAAAGCGTAGATGTTAAATCTCCAGACACCTGTTGAAAAAGACATGTTTCTACCAGTTTATGAAAAATGTCTAAAGTAGGGTCTAGCTAGATCTTGGGAACAGGGAACATATTCCCAGAGTTTAATGGCCTCTAGTGGTCCAAAATCCCTATAGACACAGTCCTAGGAACCTTATAATAAATATAATACAGTCGTGGCCTCAGACTTTAACACTGCAAAGATTTAATTGCATTCCCTGATGATGAATTTATTTGAACTGTCTTGGAGTTTGTGACATGAAAAAACGTCCAAATCTCTAAGGGTCGTAACTTGTTTGATAGTTTCATTCTTTGTCACATGTGTTTGTGTCAGGCTGTTCTCTTCATACAGATCGTAACTTCGGCTTTTTTTTTTTAGTCAATAACCAGATCCTTATCTGAACAGAAGGAGGAAGCAGTTCTAAATGTTCTCCTTAGTCCAGGAAGACAAGTTGAGAATATTGCCGCTGTTTCAGATTATAGGAGCACTAAAACAGCCCTATTGTGTGTCCATAGACCACCTCTGTAATGTAAAACAAAATTGAATGATAGTGCAGACCAAATACAACGCTTTGCACAACTTAAGATCATTCTGAATTTGAAACACCCCATTGTGAGTGTGAAGTGTCCTGTTTTGAATGAAAAGTAGCTGTCTTGAGAGTAAAACAGTATTTTTATGTGTTTTGAACAAGTTGTGTTTAACACTCAGAACAAAGCTGTTCATGCTAAAAAAAAACTTCTAAGATATACAAAGCTTTTAAGATATGCGAAGTCCATCATACATTCAAAGCAGCTGTTTTGCATTTGAAATGGGGTATTCTGAATTCAAAAATATTCACCTCAAAACACTTTGCACACTTCTACTTTGAACAGTTAAAACTGCTTTTATGAGATTTTAAGGAGTTATATTTGATTTTTTGCAATTATATATTCTGGATAGGAAAATAGGATTTAAATAGTAAGAGTAAATAAGGAAATAATAGCACTTATTTAAAAAATAGTATTTATCTCCCAGCTTTAGAAGAGATAGATGTGTATCCTTCAGAAGACTTCAGTAACTGACAATATAACTATATAAATATATAAGAAAGAAAGTTCTTTGGTAGGCTACAAGATTTATTCCTGGAATTTCCAGTTGGGATGGTAAATATTTGTGGTATCAATCAGTTAATACTGAACTAGAGAGACCAATGATCTGATATGGATAAAGATAAGGCAGTTTCTAATATTTTTGTCTCTGTAACCTTTCTGTATACAGTATATAGAACCTCCCTAGAAAAGGGACCTCCACTGTTCCTGTTTTGCCTGTTGCTTTGATAATTCTTTGGCATCACCCGGTGTAAATGAGCACAGCTCCTGTGAAATAAATAGTTAAAAAAATTGGTCGATGCCAGTGCTGTTCTTGGGATTGAAGTCCGAAAGCTATCTTCTTGTGCTTGTGTCTTACAGACTCATAATGAATTCACTATTACTCATGTAATCGTACCCAAACAGTCTGCAGGACCAGACTACTGTGACATGGAGAACGTGGAAGAGCTATTTGGTGTTCAAGACCAACATGATCTTCTCACACTGGGATGGATCCATGTAGGTAGAGATAAATATGCTGTGATAGACATTTTTTGCAGCAGAAGGAAAGGAAGCCTCTTCCAGTGTAAGGTTGCATGCAAGCTAATGTTCAGGGCTGCATGCCATTGGTAGGAGTGCTGAGTAGACCAGATCAGCTTTCTTTCTCTCATGCAGACATACTTTTGCATTTTTACATACATACACAAAACACACATTTGCTTTCTTATATGCATATGTACATTCTAACACATGACATAGATTGGATTTGGTGGAATAGGTTCTACCATGAAGAAAGAACAACTACCCTTTCTTCACTCAGAAGTGTCTCCCATGACACAAGTAGGCTTGAGAAAGTTTTATATTGAAAAGTGTTGTCCAAGTAAGCTCACTCCAGAAGAAGAGAAGGTATGAGTTATGGAATGAGGGAGGGGAGGTCAGATTATGAGGATGCTATAGTCCAGATTCAAGATTTTCCACTCCAGTATTAGAGAAACAATATTCCTGAGACCTATTTAAAGATATTACTGCAGATGCTGACTGCAGTCAGGAAATCAGAAGACGCTTAATCCTTGGGAGAAGAGCAATGACAAATCTCGATAAAATAGTTAAGAGCAGAGACATCACACTGACAACAAAGGTCCGCATAGTTAAAGCAATGGTGTTCCCCATAGTAACATATGGCTGTGAGAGCTGGACCATAAGGAAGGCTGAGAGAAGGAAGATAAATGCTTTTGAACTGTGGTGTTGGAGGAAAATTCTGAGAGTGCCTTGGACTGCCAGAAGATCAAACCAGTCCATCCTCCAGGAAATCAAGCCAGACTGCTCACTTGAGGGAATGATATTCAAGGCAAAACTGAAATACTTTGGCCACATAATGAGAAGACAGGACACCCTGGAGAAGATGCTGATGCTAGGGAGAGTGGAGGGCAAAAGGAAGAGGGGCCGACCAAGGGCAAGGTGGATAGATGATATTCTAGAGGTGACAGACTCGTCCCTGGGGGAGCTGGGGGTGTTGATGACCGACAGGAAGCTCTGGCATGGGCTGATCCATGAAGTCACAAAGAGTCGGAAGCGACTAAACGAACAAACAACAACAATTTAAAGATATTACTCAAG
Organism: Candoia aspera; assembly: GCF_035149785.1. NCBI lineage: Eukaryota > Metazoa > Chordata > Lepidosauria > Squamata > Candoiidae > Candoia > Candoia aspera. The sequence continues at coordinate 75,247,540 of NC_086158.1, read as the reverse complement.
TAAGCATTTGGTGGTTGCCTTTCTCCCCCTTTTTCCTTAAATCCCAATCAATTTTTTTTAAACCAGATAACTATTCTTGGGAAGTGGCTTTGAGACTAGCAGAAGAACTTGCTGATTTAGGTGCAGCTCCTTCAGCTACAAAAACATGGAAAACTATCCTGGGTCAACATTAAAGAGAACATTTTCCATCATGGTGCCCGCTCTTTGGAGCATCATCCCCCTGGAGATTAGATTGGCCCCAACCCTGTTAGCCTTTCCTAAGGCCTTGAAGACATGTCTGTGGCACCATGGATGGGGGCTGGGTTGCATTGCAGAACCTGTGAAGTGGTTATGTCAATGTTGATTTGGTGGTGTTTTGGTTTTATCCCAGGTGCCAATTATGTATTTATTATGTTGTTGTTTAAGTTGTTTTTACCTGTTGATAGCTGCCCAGATTTTTTAGATAACAAAATAAATAAATTATATTTATATTTATTTAATAAATAAAAGGTGGGTGCAACTAATCTTGACTTCTTTCTACTATATTGTAAAACAGAGCAAAAGTCACATGCTATATAAAATGTTGCCTTTCTCTGCAGTCCCATCCAACCCAGACTGCATTCTTATCCAGTGTTGATCTTCATACGCATTGTTCTTACCAGCTGATGCTGCCAGAGGCCATTGCAATTGTTTGTTCACCAAAACATAACGAGTGAGTTTGAGCTTTCTTTTCCATCCTCAATAACATTCAGATAATTAGTTTATTATGTCTATGCTATGTCACCTATAAAACATTCAAGAAGGCAAGGCAGAAAAAAAATGTCAAAATACATATTGTGTGAGTTTTGATCTTTACAGGTATATTTTTAGAAGCAAATTTAATTCCGGAATGTTCTTTATTTTTGCTGTTTCTATGCCTTCCCACACTACTCACTCTTCGTTTTGTTAAACCTGAAGACAGTTTTATTGTTGACCCTGAGGTTCTCAGATCCCCTGTTCCACATTTTTAGTCTTTGAAAGAAAATATTAGGGCTAGTTGCACAGATGTAAGGGTTTAATAGATCTCTTTCCTTCTCCTTCTTGGACACAGAAGGAACACCTCTGTGAATCCTGCTCTGTGCTCCAGCCTGTGCTATCATAGCCCAGAAATGTCTCATTAACTAGTAGTGACTCTTTTGTATTTGTGGTACTTCTCTAGTCTTTTTATCTGATGTCCTTTTATATTAAAAATGTCAGGGAATTATGTCAGGGAATTTTACCTCTTTCATGGAACGTGCAATGTATTCAGTCTTGATTAAATAATTAAACTAAGAAGCATATGATAAATAAAATTATTTTTGGCTATTTTTAAGTTGTGTTTTTTTCAAAAGCAGGATATTATTTTACTTGTCCTTCTAACATTTTTGCTGAAGCAGTCAAAGTACTGTAGACCTGTGGCCCAATATTTCAGGTATCATTTAAATCATATGTGATACAATTGTGCTATAGAAATGACTCTCAGTCAATTCAGAGAGAGATTATCTTTGCAAGGAAACCTCTCAGCGTGAGAAGGACATTAGGCAGTGTTTGGCTGTCATAATATTGTAGCAACAGCTTTATCAAGAAGGTGACAATTTTCAGAAAGTGACTTGCGTTGTTAAGTAAATTACTTCTCTCAGTACTGTATGTTGTCTCTCCATTAGTAGCCAGCTGTGAATTTAATTAAAACACACTTCAGGCAAATTCCATGAAGCTCCTTGTGCAACTGAAATGAACTTTATGTGCTATAGACAATTGTTGGGTTTGAGCTGCTTTCCTAGACATAAGTGTTCTTTTATTTTCTAGGATGGGAATCTTCAGACTTACTAATGCTGGCATGTTGGAAGTTTCTGCTTGTAAAAAGAAGGGCTTTCACCCTCATACCAAGGATCCTAGGCTATTTAATGTAAGGGTAACATATTAATTTCCAACATTCTCTGTATATACTCCACTACTACTCAAATACTGTATGTCTGAATACAAAGGTAGAATAATTGTTTAAAATCTGTATTTTCCAATCTAGTGCATCCAGATGGTCCAATTCATATTATCAGCAGCAGCTCAGGGAAAGTTGGTTTAGATTTTGGCAGCAGTTGAAAAGAATGACACCAGGAACAAGATTAGTCCAACAATACATAGATGTGTGTGAAGGCTGTTCATTTGGAAGGGAGGGGAAAATTGCAAACGGGGGCAAATTCAAACATTCCTGCAGTGAAGAGTTCAACAATTCTGCAGGGGGAGCAAGGGGAGCAATGTTCAGATGCAGGATGTGGAAATTAAAGTGGGACATACTAATTTGCTATAGCAGCTGTTCCCAACCCAGCACCTTCCAGATGTTTTGCATTGCAGTCTCCAGAATTTTGTTAACATGGTCTGAGGGCCTTTTTCCAACTATTCCTCTGTTGTTCGTATTCTTCTGTAAAGGTAAAAGTCAAATGAGCTGTTCAGAATGAAAATGTAAGAATGCCTCTGGAAAAGGATATACTGTATCAGAAAATAACATTGTTCCTAGGATTGTTTGATATATATATATAGGGAGGGGGGAATGTCTGTTTCCATATAATAATGAAGATACAGATTTAATCGGGGGGGGGTTTTAAACCATTCAGTCATGTCTAATTCTTGGCGACTGCCTGGACTAGTCTCTCCAGTTTTCTTGGCAAGGTTTTTCAGAAGTGGTTTGCCATTGCCTCCTTCCTAGGGCTGAGAGAGAGGGACTGGCCCAAGGTTACCCAGCTGGCTTTGTGCTTAAGGCAGGACTAGAACTCATGGTCTCCTGGTTTCTAGCCTGGTGCCTTAACCACTACACCAGACTTGCTAAATAGATATTTACCCATTTTCAAAGTCAAATCACTCCCCCTACCACCTGAGAAACCAAAATTGGATGACACCCATTTGACCCATGAAACTATTTACATTATCCTAGTAAAAGAATAAATTACCTTCTTACATCCCAGTGTCCTCATTTTTTTAATGGAGAAAGTTAGATAAACAGAAGAACTAGCTCTGTTAAATCATGGATACCAACAAACTGGATGAGCAATATGGTTAAGCTTACACTGACCAGAAGTCTGGGAAATAGGTGGCAACACTTAGATAATGTTGGCTGATCTCAAGAAAACCAAGCAAGGTCAGACCATTAGAATTTGAATAGGTCTCCAGGAAATTTCAGTTTATCAAGCTGAGTTTAAAAAAATCCCAGAAGCTGATAATGGCAAATCACTTTCATACTTCTGTCAAGAAAATTACATAGATGTGTGCATGAAATCACCAGGAGTCCAGCTTGACTCAAGGGAATCTTAACCTTGTCCAGAAGAAGGAAGAACAGAACATGGTTGGGTTGGGAATGTGCTGTTCAGTGTCCTAACTGAATCGCAGCTTCTGGGGAAACTTCACCCTCAGATGAATATCCCAGTGAAATAAATCCACATTTCCCTTAAACAGTTGCAGATTTAAGTTATTTAATTTTGCAGCAGCTGTCTAATGACAGATAATCTGCGATTAATCTGGTGTTTTCTTTTGCAGATCTGCAAGCATGTCATTGGAAAAGAGATAAAAATAACTGTACTGGATCTGAGGTGATACAGATAGAAGAACGCATTCGGTAAAATATAACGCCAAAGGAGAACAAGGCTGCCATGTTTTCCTAGTGTTTTCCAAGTTACTGACCTTTTATATTTGTATGTTTTAAATTTAACGGTTTGATATTTATTGCCCTTTTCCCATTTTGAAGTTATTTTGTTGTACAGTCAAAATGAAGTTCACAGTGGCATTCAATCCGGGTATGTTATTTTATTGGAATAATATGACAATAAAGTGAACTTGACACAATGATAGTCTTGGCCCCTTTGCAAAATTTCTCTTTTTTCCTCTGTAGTATATGATTGTTTTCCTTTCCTATAGGTATTCAGGGCTGTGTAAGTGTGGCATGCAAAGGTTTACAGCACGTTTGAAAATACAGCAGCTGTTGAATAGAATAGGCAATATGGAGGAGAACACAGAATAGCCAACAGGAGCAGAGCAGAGTCTGCTGAGAAACACACAGAAAGAATGTGCTCAGATGACATAGCGAATTATGAATGTGTGAGTTCACAAACACTAGCTCCTTCTGTTAAGCTAGCTTCAGTCCCAAATAGCTGCTACAGCGTTATTCAAGGGCCAGTGTTGCCTCCATATAAATTCACTGTAGAAGAAAGAAACTTAAAATAATTCTGATTTTTCTGAGTAACAGCAGGTAGAAATCAGAGGACATGGAGAACTGAAAACCATGTAGGTATAACCAAGGGGTTTAGAGAGGAACGGCGTACAGGTCTACTTATCCATAAGTACAATCAGTGTCCATCTAAGTCTTAAATGTAAAAATAGCTGTTCTCTTCATTCTCCTACAGTTGATTAAAATAAGCAAAAAATTCGCTTGATCATCAAGATTCACTTTTTACACTATCCATAGACCTGTAATGCAAATATTGGCTAGTTTAGTGTTGACCTGCTGTGTCTCACTCTTCTTCCAGAGGAGAAGAAATACTATTTACTCCAAGTAGAGTATGAAAAAGTTGAGGTTTATTAATAAAAATTCAAAGCACCTGAAAAGCATGTTTACAATTTATTCTTTCTTCCTCTGCCCCCAAAAAACTTCAAATTCATTTTACTGAAAACACAGCTAATTGTAAGGAAGGTATAAGAATATTTTTCACAGAAGGGGAAGCAACTCAGAAGCATTTGCGGTGAACAATAGATGGGCCAGCTTCATCGTACTCTGGTTTGCTGATCCACATCTGCTGGAAGGTGGAAAGAGAAGCAAGGATAGATCCCCCAATCCAGACAGAATACTTGCGCTCAGGTGGAGCAATAATCTGGAGAAAAAGGATTGAAAGGATCTAGTTAAACCATTTCAGGCAGAGATATTACAAATTATCCATACTCCATTTTTTACTGAAAGCAGCAAGCTTTTTTTTTTATTGCAAAACTGGTAACAGAGACTTCATGTCTGTATATACTTATGAATCTAACCCAAGCAAGTGTGGTTATTCTTGATGCTGCTGCACATCTGAGGGTGAGATCACACACATTTTGGACAAAAAAAAAAGGCTATACTTGGTTACTTTAGATTCTTGCAAAAACTGTCTACTCTGATTGCATTTCCATTCTATTTTTAAAAGCAATGTAGTTTGCACATAGATTTTCTGCAAAAATTGGAACCATTTTCATGAGATTTACAATGATAGGTAAACAAGATGGGTACTTAAAAAGGAATGATACTGAGAAGTTAAATCCAGTCACTATTGGTGTGATGAGTAATTAAATCCAAATGTACTAATTACAATTTGTAATTCTTTCGCATTTATTTTCATTCAGATTTCTTTGGCTGGGATGTTAGTGCTTTGCACTGCATTCTGTTAGTATTTTCATTGACTTGTATTTGAATGAATGTTGCTGCATCCCCCCATATGGCTACTGAGAGATAAAGTCCATCTCATGCCGAAGATGCTTGGGACCAACTTACTCAAAGCAAGATAAGATAAAATAAAAGGATCCCCCCCAAAGGAAAGTAAAAATAATTTTAAATTCTAAAATCAAACAAAAAATGCATTTCCAATACACATTCCTAACTGAGATGTAAGGTAAAGGTAAAGGTTTCCCTTGACGTAAAGTCCAGTCGAGTCCGACTCTAGGGGGCGGTGCTCATCTCCGTTTCTAAGCCTTGGAGCCGGCGTTGTCCATAGGACACTTCCGGGTCATGTGGCCAGCATGACGACACGGAACGCCGTTACCTTCCCGCCGAAGCGGTACCTATTGATCTACTCACATTTGCATGTTTTCGAACTGCTAGGTAAGCAGGAGCTGGGATTAACAACGGGAGCTCACCCCGCCGCGCGGTTTCGAACCGCCGACCTTCCGATCGACAGCTCAGCGGTTTAACCCGCAGCGCCACCGCGTCCCAGATGTAGAACTGAGATGTAGAACTAAGAAAAATGTTTGGTATGGGGAGGTGTATGTGCCTTCAAGTCAGTGTTGACTCCCAGATATTGCTGAACTACAATTCCCAACAGTCTTAGCCAGCATAGCTAGTACAGAGGATGTTCTGAGCTGTGGTTCACCAACATCTGGAACACAGCAGGTTCCTCGTCTCTAGGAACCCTGACATACCATGTAAACATAGCCATCTCTGGCACTATGAATTATGCAGTGATCAATAAAACGCTACCTTTATTTTCATAGTACTGGGAGCCAGGGCAGTGATCTCCTTTTGCATACGGTCTGCAATGCCAGGATACATTGTGGTCCCACCAGATAGGACATTGTTTGCATAAAGGTCCTTTCTGATATCTATGTCACACTTCATGATGCTGTTGTAGGTGGTTTCATGAATGCCAGCAGATTCCATGCCTAATGAGTATTTCAAAAGGAACACTTATTAAATATTTTAATAAGGAATTAAACCTGTTGAATTTGGGGTTGTCACCCCAAAATGATTGACAACCAAATGTTGAAAGCATTTATAACCTTTTACAAATATAGCAAACAAAATTAGAAATAAAATTGCATGGAAGGCAGATTTATACATTCAAGAAAGTTGCTTGATACACTGAGTATCAGATGTCTGGATGAACAAATGGTTTTTTTTATATAGATGTCAAAGTGCAGTCCAGTTGAATGACAAATGTGCAATACAAAGATGACTTCAAAATCTTTTAAGTGTCTGTAGAAAGACCTTATCCAGATGGCTTCCAGAGATCTTAAAATATGGGGAAGATGTCAGATTGAACATAAATGATGCTATGATTAATTTATTCAGAATTACTGTTATTTCAAACCCAGCATCTAGACAATATAAGGTTATTATAGGTTTGTTTAGACTACCTCTCCCATCATCTCCAGCCATTGATCAGGTTGGTTGGTTGAATTGGAGCTGGAGTCCAAAAGTATCTGGAAAAAGTTCTCCAACTGCATTATACAGATGAAGTAGGTATTACCTTTCAAGGAGCAGCAGCTATATTTTATATTGGTTTATATAAAATGCTGGCTGGAGAATTCTGGGAGTTGAAGTCCACACATCTTAAAATCGCTAAGGTTGAGAAACCCTGATACTTAAACTAATTGTCCAGGAAACACTATATATCAACCTACCAATGAAAGAGGGTTGAAAGAGGGTCTCCGGGCAACGGAAACGCTCATTCCCTATAGTAATCACCTGACCATCAGGCAACTCGTAGCTTTTCTCTAAGGAGGATGAAGAAGCAGCAGTGGCCATCTCATTTTCAAAATCCAGGGCAACATAACAGAGCTTCTCCTTGATGTCACGGACAATTTCACGCTCAGCTGTAGATGAAATTTGAAGAAGAGATGTCTGTGTGAACTCCCGGTCCATCAGATACAAGAAGAAATGCAGACTTGTGGTGTTTGCTTTAGCTATGGTTTAATATTTATGCTGATTGAAAAGAGAGGTGTTAAGCCAATTCAACATTCAGCATTTTTATCCTAAATTTATTACCCAGCAAATGTTCTGAATTTGGCAAAGACTTTTAATTTCGTTTTCCTTTCATTTGTCAAAATCAATCATTTTAAATGTCTAACTTCAGGAAGTGGAAGTTTGGAAAGTAAAACCTGTGCTATATATTATGTGCCAGCTAAGGTATTTCAGTTTCAATATTTAAGAGGAAGAGGGGAAAAATAGATTTCCTATCCATTTTAAATATTTCAGAATTTAAATATAAGCAGTATTTTTCATTGAAGTTTTTTGGGTGGGGGATATATAATTGATCATTCTGCCCTATGAACTAAAAAAGACTTCCTCATTGCAGGACTAGTAGCCACACGCATAACAGGACATGGAATACATCCAACATCCTGTGCAACGGAATTCCCTTTCTTCTCCTTCTTCCTCCCACTCCCTTGAACCACCAAACTGCTCTATGAGGTTCTCCTAAGCCCTGGAATGGGTGTGCAGTAGTGCAAGGATAATAAGGAATCCACTCTGCTAGGACAGACACTATTAATTACAACCCTCTATGAACATGGATCCCTAGTTCAGAGCCTGAAAGACACAGTGGCCATTGGCTCCCAGACAGTGATTCAGATGTAAGGATACTTAGCTTAGCAATACAATTTCTCAACCAGTGCCAAAGTATTCAAACTATAATTTGAATTACTATTTGCACAAAGTAATTTGTTGCATCTGAATAGGTGCCAATTTCTGCTCCACTGTTTTCACTCTAAGTAGGGGCTTGGCCTAGTTTTCTGAAAAACTAGCTGTGAGAGAATCAAGAGAACGTTATAAAATATTGTACACATTTTCCTTTAAGAGAATTTGGCACCAACTATAGATAACCCATACAATAAACCAGTTCAGCAGTCTGTCTGTATTCTGGTCTGCCAACAACAGTCCACTTGAACTGAGTCTATATTTTAGGTCACTCCTTTGAAATGTTGTCAATATGTAGCAACATTTTTATCAGAAAAAAGTGTAGATTGGCTTCTTTGAGAGAATATTTGAAAATAATTTGTTTTATACATGCAGTAGGAGAATACATAGCTATATGCCAGTGAAGATCATATGTAATTTCCTTACCAGTAGTAACAAATGAATAGCCACGTTCTGTCAAGATTTTCATGAGGTAGTCGGTGAGATCACGGCCAGCCAGGTCCAGGCGCATGATGGCATGGGGCAGAGCATAGCCTTCATAGATTGGTACATTGTGGGTGACACCATCACCAGAGTCAAGCACAATCCCTGGAGGTAACACAAAACAGGTTTTGATTGCCTTCAAGCCAACTCACTCTTCTTCATGTTCTGAAGACCCAAAGCTGTATCACTTTCTTACCTGTTGTACGTCCAGAGGCGTAGAGAGAGAGAACAGCCTGAATAGCAACATACATGGCTGGGACATTGAATGTCTCAAACATAATCTGAGAATAATAGAAAAAATAAATAAATCCTTCCCTTGACATATTTTAATCTGAACATCTGTATGCCACTTTTCAAAACCAAGCTTTGGGCTTGCAATCTTATAAAATACTTTGTGACTTCATTCAATAGGTAGATCACTGACAGTAGATGCTTATTAGAGGTATAGAACTACACCTCCCATAATCAAACAGTTCTGTACAATTATTACCAGATACCAATAAGGCCATTCAGCCATGTTTGGCAGTTCATCAATTTTTCACTCTTTTTGTTTGACTATTTTACTTTTACAGGAGTGTTAGGCCTTCTTAAATGTTCCACCACCACCAATTTCTTCTTGAAAGCTCTGTGGGCCATATGGGGCCAGTTGGTTGCCCATCCCTGACTGATGAGGCTGGTGGGCACTTTTTGGCTTATTGGGTCATAATTGTGCAGACTGGATACAATTACAGTAAAAAATATGGGAAAGCTTATTCACAAGCAAGCAGCAGGGACGCCAGGATGAAATCCGAACCATCAGTATTGATTAAGGCCCAAACATTTTCAGCTGAATTTGGTTTGTGAGAAATTCACTTGCCTGAACAAAGATCAGGAAGGGAGGGAGGGAGGAAGCTTACCTAGTAGTGAGATATTGAATGTCTTGCCTCCATGCTTCTCCCCAAAAATATAAATAGGGATCACATTCCACAGGTGTATACCACTTGGACAGGGTAGCAAAACATCATCATGCTACACACCATTTACCTGTGTCATTTTTTCTCGGTTAGCCTTTGGATTCAAAGGTGCTTCTGTAAGCAAGGTTGGATGCTCTTCAGGAGCCACACGGAGCTCGTTGTAGAACGAATGATGCCAAATCTGGAATAAACGGCAAAAGGAATTATTAGCATCATGAGAAGCACCTCTAACTCAGCCCCACCACCTGGACAATTACCTGGAAATCCAAGAATAACACGCTGCATTTTGAGTTTCCAGAAAATGCAAAAAGAACCCTTCAGCAAAAGATATGTAAATAGCACTCAAGAAATTAAAAACACCAGTGCCATTATGCTGCATAATAAAATTGCAAAAGTTAAGTCATAATAAGAAGTCATCGCTGATATACATCATTAAATCCTACACACTGTCAAACTTGCAGTTTAAATACCTTCTCCATATCATCCCAGTTTGTGATGATGCCATGTTCTATGGGGTATTTCAGTGTCAGGATCCCTCTCTTGCTTTGAGCTTCATCTCCTACGTAGCTGTCTTTCTGTCCCATGCCTACCATCACGCCCTATGAGTTAAGAGAGGAAAAGACTCATGACCACATCTGCCTCAGAAGCAAACAGGGTCAGAAAGCAAACATATCACTCCATAGCATCACTTTTCCCCAGAGTGTAACTATGATCCAATTCCCACTTGCATTAAGCCACGGCTTGTGATTCCTTGAGTGACCCACAATTGGTTAGGTGCACATAACACCTGACAGCCAGTTGGGTGTAGTGGTTAAGGCATCAGGCTAGAAACCGAGAGATGGTGAGTTCTAGTCCCCCCTTGGGCACAAAGCCAGCTGGGTGACCTTGAGCCAGTCACTTTATCTCAGCCCTGGGAAGAAGGCAATGACAAACCACTTCTGAAAAATCTGCCAAGAAAACTGCAGGGACTTGTCCAGGCAATGGCCATGAATCGAACACAGTTGAACGGATTAAAAAAAACATCACCCAAGCCAAAACCAAGCAAGCCACAATATCTGAATATAGCATATAGGAACATTTTTTACATATATATATATATATATATATATATATATATATATATATATATATAATGTGCAGACTGTGCAGAGAGGCCTCAGTCCAACACACAGTGGCAGGGTGTAAGATGCAGGCAGGAACAGCATACACTGAACGGCACAACCAAGTAGCTGGCATTGTGCACAGGAACATCTGCACAGTGTATGGGCCAGACCTCCCAAGTCCAGATGGGAAATTCCACAGAAGGTTGTGGAGAATGACAGGGCTAAGATCCTGTGGGACTTCCAGATCCAAACAGACAGGCAGGTACTGGCCAATCAACTGGACATTGTGGTAATAGACAAGGACCAGAAGACAGCGGTGGTGATAGATGTAGCGGTGCCAAGTGACAGCAACATCAGGAAGCTGGAGAAGTACCAGGACCTGAACTAGAGAGGAAGTGGAAAATGAAGGCCAAAGTGGTCCCAGTGGTGATAGGGGCACTTGGGGCTGTGACCCCCAAGCTGGGAGAGTGGCTCCAACAGATCCTGGGAACAACATCAGAGCTCTCTGTCCGGAAGAGTGCAGTGCTAGGAACAGCTAAGATACTGCACAGAACCCTCAAACTCCCAGGCCTCTGGTAGAGGACCCGAGGTTGAGGAAGACGCATACCACCCACAGGGGTTAGAAGGGATTTTTTTTTTATGTATGTCTGTATGTCTGTATGTATGTGTGTGTGTGTTTGTGTGTGTATTTATATATATATATGTATAGTGTATGTATGTGTATAGATAGATAGATAGATAGATAGATGATAGATAGATAGATAGATAGATATAGAATATACCTGTGTGTGTATGTACATATAAAATAAAGTATCCTATATGCACGGCCACAACTAGGGGGGGGGCAACCGGGGCATGTGCCTCAGGCACCACGCTGGTGGGGCGCCAAAATGAGTGCTGGGGGGGCACCAAAATGGGCACGGAATCCATGTTTGCCCTGGGTGACACAGACCCTAGTTGCAGCCCTGCCTATATGAGCTGAGCATGTGAAGCTGTACTGCCCTGGATCACAACAGCACTGATCCATTTAGCCTAATGTAATCTGAAGTATTTTCAGTAATAGCTTTCTTGAATAAATGTTCTTCCCATTCCATTTACTCGAAGAGCTTTCTGGCTTCTTGTGGGCCTTGCAACCTGAAATCCGATAAGGATTACTCATCACTATTTTAGCAATCAACTCAACTTGTATTCAGCCAATCAGGCTGCTCCTTGAACAGTCACTAGACAGCAACCATAATAGAGGAAAAGAGGGCCATTCAACGAGGCCAGCTGAATGAGTAGTTGCATAGGATTCCTCTTCTGAACTGCATCCAGCAAATTATTTTGAAATAATTAGAATTAAACTCAGGGTTAGATCTTGCTTTCCTCTTCCCTCCCCATTTTTCATTCTTCTTGTGTCATGTCATTTAGATAGTCAGTCCTGCAGACAGACATCAATCTTTTCCTTATCAATTGTAATATAAGTTACTCTGGGACTCCTTTTTGGCTGAAGAATAGAATAAAAATAATTCACTGACATAAAAAGAGCAGAGAGCCATCTAGAGCAAAACACTGTACAGTTTACAAGCTCTGTTTACCTTGCGTATTTGTCCCATGTTTATTTAGAAGTAAGCCCAGCTACCTTAGCTGGATTTATTTCCAAATAAATGTAGTTAAGATTGCAGCTTTTGGTGAAAAAAGAGAGAGAGAGAGAGAGATTTTGAAGCATTATAAACAATAACTATCTTGAAAAGTGACTATACGCACTCTTCATCCCACTGAACCACAAGAATTCAGCAGACCTTTGTATTGTTGGAAAATTGCTGTGGGTGATTTCCAGTTTAGTTTGCAACCAGCACACTTCCAGTCAATCCCTATATCCAGATCAGAGCAAGCACATTCTCCATTCAGTTCAGCTAACAATCTCTCTCTCTCTCTCTCTCTCTCAGTTTATTAAAAATCAGTCAACATCAAAATCAGCTAAGTGGCAAAGTGAGACAGAGGGCAAGCAAAAGCAGGGAAAGAGAGGAACATGAACAAGGAAGAATTTAGAGTAGCTATGTATCTATATCAACAGGCACAGAACTTTTCAGAGCCAATGGAAATCATACTCTGTGGGCCAATCCCAAAGGGAGGGGCCTTTGGTTATTCCAGCTTTGACCCTTTTATGTACATAATAGGAGCAGAATAGGAGGACCTCTGCTCTCCTCTGCCCCAAGAAGGAAACCATTTGGTGGACAGGGATGATGCATCCAACATGTATATCATGTAACAAATGTTTGTTAAACATTTCAGCAGTTTCAGATTCTTTGCAGGCAATGGCTCTGAAATATAACGTCAATGACTATTTAGAAATTAAGTACTTTATCAGATTTGCTGTTGTTTTATATTTTATGTCCTGGCGATCCTAAGACCCATCTTTACAACCATTTGTGCTTGTCCTTTCGTACGTCTTAAAAATATATTGGTTATTTGTAATCAATAGCAGGTTTAAATCTTTTTATTCAGTTAGTTGATTCACTTCTTCCAGTGTATCTCAGCCAAACAAACAAACAAACAAACAAAAATTGGGAATAAAAGAGACGGGGAGAGAGGGAGGCTTGATTAGTATGAACAGCAACAACAAAAATAAAATAAATTTGAAGAAGTTAAAGGAGGCTGCCAATTTCCCATGAAAGATGATTAACTTCTAAGACATCTGTTCAAGAATCTAACTGAAAGCCAGTCCTCTTTCTATCAGCTGCACTAATCTAAAATAAGTCACAAGAGGGTTGTGGCATGGAGGTTAGCATGTCTACAAGTTGTCCATGGCTTCCTTTCCAATGAAGCTTTGGGTTCCTCTGCTAAGCAACAGAATCATTCATTCACCTGATGCCTCGGACGTCCCACGATGGAAGGGAAGACAGCTCGAGGAGCGTCATCACCAGCAAAGCCTGCCTTACATAGCCCAGAGCCATTGTCACACACCAGTGCCGTGCTGTCCTCTTCCTCACACATCTTCTGGAGTCACTTTCTCAGACTTCCCACACAGGTATTGTCCTACAAAGAGAAGGGAGAAGACCCAATGCAAATATCCAACATTTTCAGCCAACGAAGGATGGGAGAAGGATGGGCTAAAAGTCACAAATGTCGCATGACTTCATTTACTGTTTTAATAGTCATAGGACAGGCAAAGGGCAATAAAGAATCCTTCCTCTCTTTTACGTTCTGCAAACCATCACTCCGTAACTTAAAGCAGAGGTGAGGCACTTCGGACGCTCTCAATGTTCCTAAATGCAATCTGAGTAATTCTAGCCAGAAGAGCTAATGCTGGAAGATGTGGCTCAGCAAACTCTGGAGGTTTCCTCTCCCTAACTTAAAACTGATTTTACTCTTTACTCAGTGAATGCATACTAACAACTCCTGCTACACCAATCTGAGGCTGAGCCCAAGTAGAAACAAGCTACCATACCTGGCCTGTAGAAATCCTGATGACCACAAGACGGCAGCAAAGAGATTCAGAATACTTTATCTCTTTGCTTGATCTTCTTGATTTCCGCAGCCTAGATAAGGTAACCTGAGCACAGAGGCTAAAGCTACACTTTCTGGAAATGTAAAGGGCAGGTGTGGGGATTCCCAAATGTATTGGACCCACTGTATAAAGAAGGATTAATGCCTCCCCTGCAGCTTCTTAGCCCCTAAATCCAGATCTGGTGTCCCTTATTTTAAGAAGCAGAAGAAATGAAGTGCATCTTTAAGGTTTGGTTTACAACATTTACAGAAAAAGAACACAACATGGTCCCTGAATGCAGAGAATGTACTTTCCTGATAATCTCAACTTTTGTTGTACAATATACAAATTTCTCACTGTTATGTCATGATGATGATGATGATGATGATTTACAAACGCACACACACACACACACACAGATAATTTCTTCCCAGTAGCTCATGGCATCATATCTAATTCTTCCCTCTCCCCATTTCATCCTTACAAAAAAATAAAAATAAAAATGCAAGGCTGCCTCTAATTTCATTAGCTTACTACTTCTAACATGTTTCCTGCACTTTGCATTATACTCCTTAACCCAAAAGAGAATAATGGGATGAGCATGTATTTAAAAATACTGTGAGGAAAAGTATACTGTCAGATGACAGCCAGCCTAACATAGTTAATGAGCTTCTTGGCTGAATCTCAGGCTTTATCCAACATCACAGGCAGGACATCCCACAGGCTTTCCGTTGTAATTCAAAATGCTGCATGGATAACACACCTCAGAAGCCAGGGATGTAGCCAATTAAGATTTTTGGCTTTATTTTTCTTGAGTCTCTCACACTTAGCATTTAAAAGAAATAACCAAAAAATTGGATTCGTTGATCACCAGAATCTGCCAAAGAAAGATTATTGGCTATCAAATGCATACAAATTGATTATAATGGGCTTGATTTCCCACAGTAGGCATGAGTTATGGAGATTCAAAAGGAAGAGGATTCCACTGAATTGCATCTGAAGGAAAGGGCGCAGATTGCAAGGCAGGACATGGGGGCACATGGAGAGGATGGTGAACAGCTTACCTCCCCTCTAGGACCCATTCTCAGTGATTTTTACTACATTTTCTTCCCTAAAAGATTCACAGTCAAGTGATGAGATTCCAGTGGGTTTCCCATCAAATTCCTGAACTGTTTAACAAAGTTGCTACATTATAGCACTCACTTCACAAGTGCCTTCGGATCCTGAAATGTGTTGCTTGTGTAACTTTGGTTGTGTGAGAGAACTCAATACAAACGGTTCCTCAGTCAAGAGATAAGAAATATGTATTTATGAATGAAATACAAATATCAAGGCCTTTTTCCACACCTTACAATGGGACAAATGAATTAGTATGAATTCAGTTTATGAATGCATTAGTAAAAAATCTCACATTTGTAAATAATGTTTTGTCATATTTGCAGGTGCCAGACATCTCAAAATGTAATGTGTGAAAAAGTCTTGTGTTTGATATTTTGTAGTAAAACTGCTTTTTATTCAGCATTACTTTCTGAGAGGGTAAAACTGAATGAGAATGTATACTGTAGTTTAGGATAAATTCTTAGGCAAATTTTTCTTTTTCTTTTTTCTCTTCTTTCTGTTTTTATCAAAAAAAAAGGAAAGAAAAGGAAAGAAAATCCTAGAATTTTCCAGAGAAATGCTGGAAAAGATGCATTTATAGGGCCTATGTATTTATAGATAAGCATTTACTAAAAACACAGAATCTGCACCTAGGCTGAAAACCTCTGGCTGAATTGGAACAAACTATTTCCTAATTAGGAAACAAAGCCTTTAAAAAGCCTGTTTTTGGAGCAGAGCAGAAAAGGTCAAGGGTTCCTTTCCTCAAACTCAACTCCACTCAACTGAGCCAAAAAGGGAAAAAACATCCTTAGAGGGAGGGGGAAGAAGGGAATGCTGGATTTCTGCTTGAGCAAGGGGATCTCTAAATGAAAACCATATTTAGTAACTACTAGAGCTCAGGCAAATTCAGGGAAAACAAACATTTAAGGCAAGACTTTTAATGACAGCCAAGCAGTCATTTAAAGCTCCAGGAAACTCACAGTAACTTGCAGAGCCTAGAACTCAGCACTAAACCTGAAATGCATCTGTCCTGGGTAAGTTCTGCAAATAATTTCTAATTGTTTTATTTATACACAAAGCTAAGCACAATCCCAGCACCCCAGCAATCATGGTATACAACAACAAAGGCAAATTCTATTATAAATTCATTGGTTGCAGTCAGTAGGGCTACCAGATCTGAACTGCAAACATCTGGACAATCACTAGAAGACAGAAAAAAATTAGAATTTTCTGTGTTTCTTTGCTTCCATCTTGTGGTCTTCCAATTTTGGGAACCCAGATCTGGTAGCCCTAAGGCATTCCTTACTGGAACTAACAATAACAACAGCAACAATGCCACTTTCCAGCCAAACAAGCTACATATGTCAGAACAAAACATGTGATATACTATAGTCATATAACTGCAAATCTACAAAGAAATAGTTGAAAAGCACATCAAAAAAATCAGTTCAAGATTAAGGGGAATAATCCAAATTCAGATTTAATATCTGAAGTGTTTTCTCTTTACAACATAAACTGAATTCCATTGGCCAAGAATTCTGCAGAAATGTGTAACTGTGGGGAAGGGTCTGGGTTTTGTGGTACCCCTGCAGAAACTGTGTTCACATAGTCTGCTAGGCCATAGAACAATTTGCTTGTTTGCAGTGACTATGAATCCATGGTTATGGTTTGTAAACCATAGTTTATGACTTATGACTAACCATGGTTTATGACTCATGACTAACAATCCATTATTATCAAAATTAGGGCTTATCATGCTTTACAGATCTGAGTGGTTGAGTTCACATAACATGCTAAGCAAACAAGCCAGGTTTTGGCTTTGTATTTTACCAGGTGTGAAGCCAGTCTTTAAGAAATAAAAGTGGCAGTGAACCCAAAGACAAAAATCAAAGAAAAGGCTTAGTGCAGTGAACAACATCTAAATGAACAAAAGCAAGGATAAGTACTGCTACCATCTTGATTCACTGAACCGCAACTCCTATACTATTCCTAGTATCATTTATCATTATTCATAGCAATAATAATAATTTAATTATAGTTAAAATAATAACACTGATAATAAAAAAAATCAAGCATATTACAGATATGTCCAATTTACCAAAAGCATGTACAATAAAACAATAAGTTTGATGAAATATATTAAACACTGTAGCAGAGGCAAATAACGTTTAGCCCTCTTCATATATCTCTGTGTTTTGATTAATAGGATGCAGAGGAGCAGAGCTCCATATACATCCACTGCAAATTCCTTCTCTCTCTCTGGGGCGGGGGGAGGAGTGCCTTTGAATGTCTACTAAAAGTAGATAGGAAAAGTGTCTGTCTTGGATTACACCAGACACAAGACTTCTGGACTCATTACAAGCCTGTGGTTGGCACCCATGAGCATCCCAACTCCAACTATTTTTTGCAGCATCTACTACTTAGAATTAATCTTGGCTGTCACTGAGGCAGTAATAGGGTGATGTTAGCCCCATCTTCTTGGTAATGCAACCAGGAGTTCAACTACTATTTATATTTAGATCCCAGGGTCCTGGTTTGTCCCAGGTTTGGGAATGCAAGTGAAGGTTTGAAAAGAAGCTGTCAAAAATGGAAGATCTTTCTCAGCTCCTCAATAAAAAAATAAATTCATGATTTGGGGTTACAGCTTCAAAAATGGAGGTTTGCATTATGAATCAGTCTGAACTGCAACAAGTCAAGGGAGGGGAGCTGTCCATTAGGATGTCACATGAAGAGCAATGTAAAAAGTAAGATTGTACGGTACAGAAAATTCAGTTGTGCTAAGCCAGTAAACTCTAAGGCTGTTTTATCTGCAGTTTCATCGGAAATAAAATAAGGATGGAATTAAGGCAAATGCAGAATCAAATGCAGTAAATCTTCCTTCAGCCCCATTGATTTCAGGGGGAGAAAACAGTTTGGAGCATGCTTAAATCTTTAAGGAAGTCTCCTTTAAATCTTTAAAGGAGTTAAAGGTGCTTAACTGGGTGGCGCCAATCCACACAATCCTATGTATCTTGCATATTTACTCAGATGTAAGTCTCCCTGCATTAGATACTTTACCACTGCAAAATATCTAATGCAGGGAATCAGCTCCGTGGAGTTCAGTCAGACCTACTTCCAGGTAAATCTGCAGAGTTTCGGGCCAGGAGGAGCTGCGCTTCTGCCTCCTGAACCCAAGAGCAAAACCTACTGACTCTAATATGCAGCTCAGACATTTACTGTTCTAGCTGGAGACACCTCTGAAGGGTCTCCCCAATTCTTAACTCAGAAGACACCTTCCATGTTCTTCACTCTGTCCTGGGTTCAATGCCACTTACCCTTCTCAGTTCAGGGCGTGCTGCTCGGGGATGGTGCACTGGGAAAAGGCATATTCTCCAATTATATAGCCTCTTGGCCTGTCTCCTCCCACCAGCTCACCAAACAAGGAGGAAACCCGGGCTCCGTCTCCATCTCTCTGTCAGACAGAACCATATAGGGGCTTCTTCACAAATCCTTCGGTTCTGGGTGGCTGCTGGTTGCTGGGTCTCTTCCACTTGGCATTCCTTTCTGCAGTTCAGAAAGCCAGGACAGACTTTGACTGCCTGCTATATAAACACAGTGAAAATCCAGGCTAGCTGCTACTGAGAGATTCCTGGGGTAGTTGGTGCTTCTGGCATGGAGCAGATGCTTTGGCAAGATCCACGTGTCCTATATGTATGTAGCTGTCAACGGAGCAGAAGAGGAATCTTTAATCCTGCCTTGGCGCCATCCTGGAGAGATCTCATTCACAGACTAGGGGGTGGGGACCAAGCGGTAGAACTGCCAGAGAGATTAATGCCTCGTTTGTGCACAATGGGAAAGCAAAGCTGTGGTCTGATTTTAGAACTATGCGGCACCCAGGAGAGAGGTAATGCAGAGCAGGTGCCTTATCAAACATACGACTAAAGGTGTTGTTATAGCCAAAAGAAAAAGAAAATGATGCTCATAATGTAACATGTTATAAAAACATGGATTAAACATATTGCCATTTTATAGAACCAGGACTGGGAGTTTTAGGTTTACTCTGAAGTAAATCCCAGCATTTGCCACCAGATTTAGTTGAACTAAAAATCCCAGCATCTCCCACCAATGGCAACTGCAGGATCTTGAGATGTGGCCAAGCTGTGCTCCTTTTGGGGCTGTGTGCAACGGGACTGCTTTTATCCTACGATCTTTCTTCACACCACCTAAAGTCCAGGGGCCGCTTAAAAAGTTTTCCAAATTTAGTTATTCATTTATTTTATTTTTATCCCGCCTTTATTATTTTTATAAATAACTCAAGGCGGAGAACAAGGCTAATACTCCTTCCTCTTCCTGTTTTCCCCACAACAACAACCCTGTGAGGTGAGTTGGGCTGAGAGGGAGTGACTGGCCCAAGGTCACCCAGCCAGCTTTCATGCCTAAGGCGGGACTAGAACTCACAGACTCCTAGTTTCTAGCCCAGCACCTTAACCACTAGACTAAATGTTTATGCGTTTGCCAAATTTGCTGAACTGAATGGATTTTTCCGAGGCTCTCACGTTAATTCTGGGATTAATATGTTCTTTATTTCACCTTAGCAACTGATACAGAAATAAACAAACTTGGAGATGAAATCCATGCTAGTAGTCACTTGAGTTATTAAAATTAATATTGTTGGGAATCAGGAATGCATATATAGGCTGCCTGCAATTCTATGTGTAGTTATCCAGGGATAGCAAATGTGTTTCAATCTAGAGCGGTGTCCCCCCATTAGTTTTTCCCCCACCAGCTGTTGTTGACTACAACGCCCATCAGCATGACTAGTGGTCAGGGTGAGGGGAGTCATAATCCAGACTATCTGGAAGGACACAAATAAGCTCAAAAGCATGCAAAATTCTGAATTCTTCAGCTCTTTCCCCAGAACTGTAAGTTATTATAAAACATATTTCACAAGGTTCTTATTAGAATAAAATGCCGTTTCAGTAAATTTGAAATACTGTCTGATTTAGCTTCCTTATGAAGCTGGATCCAAAACATTCCACCAGAAAAGGGAGGGGGACCTAATACATGCCTTTGCTTTATAAGGCAAAGCAGTTGACTCAGGGCCTCTGAGAACCACCTCCTGAAACTGAGTGATCTTGCTAAAAAGCCTTAATCCCTTTCATTTAAAAATCACGTTTCTCTCAGCATGCACGCTGGTTTCTGAGCCTGCAAGCGCCATCCCTAAAAGTCAACAGGGAGCAAATTGTTCTAAATTTGTTCACAGGAGAGAGAGAAGAATTGTGAGCCAAAAAAGAGACTTGAATTTATTGCAGCAGTCATATTCTTTAAGGCAGGGATCCCCAACTTTGGGGGGCCACTTGTGAAATTTTGAGACCCTGGGATGGGCCCTCTCAAACAAAAGGCTCCATAGTAGATGTTGCCAATGATAAGACATCCATCCAGGGTCATAACTGCTCAGTTGAACACCTGTCCCTTTTTTATGTTTGTGAAACAGATAAAAGTAGGTGAAAATTTAATTGTGTGATCGCAGCCATCATCTTTTTGGGCCTCCCTTGGACATGCCCCTGAAGCCATCACTTGCAGATAGACAAAACGCTACACTGGGCTATCCCCCATTTTATTTCTTAAGAAGGCCTCTTAAGAAGGCCTGTAAGGTAAAGGTTTCCCTTGACATTAAGTCCAGTTGTGTCCGACTCTAGGGGGCAGTGCTCATCTCCGTTTCAAAACTGAAGAGCCGGCGTTTGTCCGTAGACACTTCCGTGGTCATGTGGCTGGCATGACTAAACGGAACACCATTACCTGCCCGCCGAAGCGGTACCTATTAATCTACTCACATTTGCATGTTTTCGAACTGCTAGGTTGGCAGGAGCTGGGACTAACAACGGGAGCTCACCCCGTCACGCAGATTTGAACCGCCGACCTTCCGATTGGCAAGCTCAGCAGCTCAGCGGTTTAACCTGCAGCGCCACCGCGTCCCATGACACAGAAGGGCTGTGGGGCATGCTTAAAAGTCCAGCACGCTTAAAAGTCTAGGTTTCTTGAAGCTGGTCTCTCGCTTGACCGCCTGCTGGTTTCCCATTTATTCTTTTTTGTAATTTAATTAGGTAGGGCAGGGAGCTTGGCACACTCCAAAGAAGGGTCAGTGGGCACACTGTTGGGGACATAAGATGTAGCTTGTAAAGTACAAAGGAAAAAACTTCTAGAATAGCCCCTCTGAACAAAAGGAGACAGAGAAAACAGGAAGTGAAACCAAAAAGAAATTGCCACAACTTTGAAGTTGGAACTGTGTGAGCAAGTCAGGCTGTCTCACTGTGCAAAGTGTCCCCAACTTTCAGCAACTGATGAGAGGGTGGGCTTTTTGTTGTCGTTGTTGTTGTATTTGGTGGGTGGTGCTGGTGTTGTTTTATCTTACAGAAAAAGACACAATGCAAGACAACTTCCTCCCACAGTAGCATTCCCCACCTGGTCCCTGCAGCAAAAAGAAGGTTGGTTTTGGCTGAGTGACTCCAGCCATTGTAGCTTGTTTTGTAAACCATGATGGATACAAACCTGGGATTCTATACAGTGTTACACTGTGGTTTGTTCTCATAGTGGCTTGGGCACTGCATGATCCTGATCCTTCCCTGAATGGCTTTAACTGGGATCCCACATCATGCCTTACTGAATAAACCTCAGTTGGATGGCTTCACACAACCTGCTAAATAAAATCCCCCAAAGCAACATGGTTTTGCATGTTTTATAAACTAGGGCTTGTTTTCCTTTGTTTCCTCAGGAAGAACAGGCATTGCTCCTGACTGGCCAAAATAATCTTTGCTTCACCCTTAGGGCCAAAATCCTTTTTTGTGTCCTTGGGGAGAAGTATGCTTTCCTGTCACTTGGAAGTCTACTAGTTCCCTGTCCATACTTCAGTCCCATTAATTAGAAACGATGTTTAGATCATGCATGAGAATATGTATATGACTATTATATCTGTGCTGCAAAAATCCAATCAACCACTGAACGTCAGCAAAGAGTCAGAGTTATATGTACCTAACCTCTTTGTGGCCATCTAGCCAAACCAGATGTAATGGTTTTAGACATATTTGTATGGATATGTTTTCCTGCAGCTCCAGTTGGCTGGTTCTTGTAAGATTCACAGCAGCCAACCAGAAGTAGTAGTAGAACTGAATAGGCAACAATCTGAACAGAGGGTTTTGGTCTTTCATTAGAACAAGGGACGGTGTCTAGTAAACAATTGTTTCTAGTCTGAGAGCCAGAACTGTATGCTTTTCCTTGTAATGTGCTTCCAATATCAGAATTTCTTATGCTTAAGTACAACGGAGAGAAAGCTAGGAGAAGATGCAATGCACTAATAAGCAGGAGCCCTGATTTCAGGAAACCCTTCCTGTTGGTACAATCCATAGTCTCAAAATATATGTGAGTAGATTCTTGCTTCATACTCACGTATGATCAAATGTATGCCTAGTTCACACTTGCATGTATTAAAACTACATCATCATTCTAATTCTACAAATAAATCATAATCCTGAAACTCTGGAATAGGACTGGACTATTTGTTGGAAAGAAAATTCAAATTGCCAGTTTTATATTGGGTCCCCAAAGTGATCTTAAGCTCTTTTTATTGCATCAGCTATTTCATCTGAATATGTAATACACAGTGGTATTTTTAATGGGAATCATCTGTGTCATTTTACTGATATTTTTAATCTGCTGCATTTGTTCTTCAGTCTCTTCAATCTATTCCTTCCACATACACTTTTGGGACATATACTGTATAAAATATATACACATTTTCTCTGAACATACTTTTAGGTATGTTTTAGGTATATTTGAAACTTATTTCCCATATTACATCATTTCATTTGTTTTTTCAGTACCCTGATAAAGTGGTATTCTACAGAAATGCATTGTGACACTGCTATAAAAAGAATACTTTTTTTGTCCAACTATGTTTCATATCCATTGTATTTTGTGCGAACTTTAATGATTACACAGTTTTATGGATCTGTAATTTATCATGTTTAACCTCACATCTAACCTCACGTGTGTTTGATTTCACATCCTTTCAACTGTATTTAACTTCAACCTAGGGCTTTAAAATGTAATATAAAGGGACCATTTATATTTATATTTATTTATATATACAGTATGTGGGACCAAAGTCAAGGCTCAGGGTGCTGTCATCGTAATTTTAAAGGCTTAATCTAGATAGGACTGCCAGCAGATCAGAGAAGGACACTCTATTCTTGCTGATCACTGAAAATGAGGAAATGAAACTTTTTTTGTGGCCATAAACATTTAACAGCTGTAATATAACTGTTAAGCGTATTGCAGCTCCTTGATGTAGTTAAATTCTATACCTTGAGGTAATAAGGAGAAAGAAATGTGTTCCTAAGAAATCATTCATATGAGTTTAAAATTAGGGAAGAAGACATTTATTTTAAATGACTTATTTTTAGTATTTTTGTGCCAGGCTTCTTTCTAGGAAAAAATGAAGCAGAATGAATAAATCATAGACTCTAAACTATCATGTGGCAAATAAGAAACAGCAGCCCGGTTTTGATTGTGCAAAGTGACTAGAATGATCTGTGGTTAAAAGGACATCTGTTTTACTTTCTCTCCTCCCCTCCCCTCCCCTCCCCTCCCTCTCATGCATCCTGCAATGAATTTAGAAGATTGAAGCTCAATTGGAACCCAAGCCCCACAGAGCTGAGTCATTTGTAGAACAGCAGCTGGATTTTTTCAACGGAAAAGCTGCTAGCAGGGGCTTTTTTGCATAAGGCAAATGGGGGGGGAGGTGCTTGCTGAGGCTAGAAAACATGGCTTTTTCAGTCATGCCACCAACATCAGGAACAGCCTCCCCTGGAATGAGATTGGCCCCTTTGCAAAGAGTCATTGTCACCAATGGATTAACTATTTGGGCTTCTGTCATTTTTTAAAAAATAATTTAAGCTGATTTTGTATTCTGTGACTGTTTGGGGTAGTTGGGTTGTTGGGGATTATTATAATGATGGGCATTTTAACTATCTATTGTAGCTTTTTGTTCCTGTAAACTGTCAGGAGTCTGTAAGGATTTGGCAGCATGCTGGTTAAAAGAATAAAACACTGCCATCTTGTAAGTTATCATTTTCCAAAAATGGTCAGTGGCCAACTTCACAGAAAGGATAAAGGGCTGCATATTATGCTGCTTTTACTTGATATATTCCAATCTGGTGATTGGCAAACTCCTGCATTTCCTTCCTTCCTTCCTTCCTTCCTTCCTTCCTTCCTTCCTTCCTTCCTTTCCTTCCTTCCTTCCTTCCTTCCTTCCGAATCTTCAGCCACATGGTCAAAGCAGATGAGAGTACTTGATGTGGACAACAGACTAGTTGAGCTATTCTGTGGGCTCTCAGGCTAACTGATGGTATTTTTACATAGAAATGTCATTTGCTGCTTTGAGAGTCAAGGCTAAAGAGTCACTTGTAAATGTTTAAAAAAAAAGGTGGGGGGGAGATCCCTTTTCTGTTAGATTACCCCAAAGGTGTTAGGGTACCGTGTAAAGCTCACACCAAGTGGGAAGGCATCAAGAATGAAATCTTGTGGCTTCTACTAAAACCATAGATGCCCCTTCTCCAAATGGCTGGCTAGGAATTGGGGAAAGGACTAGTCGGAGGAAAGTTGCTCTACTCAGTGCATTCTGAGTTAGAAATACATTTACATTTATGGTTAACATTGCAGTGATTGGCTGTGAGCACGTTCAGGCATCAGGCCAAATTACTTTTCCATTCAAAGGGAATGCTTAAGCTATTTGTGGAGAAAAGTTGGTTCCATGGTAGACAATCAAGCTGATTTTAATGTAGGGTTATAAATGAAAGGGGGAAGGGAGAGATTTAATAATAAGCTGTACAAGAGGCAGCCCGTGTAGAGTCTCTCCAGCAGGACAGTGCAGAGCAACTTGCCTTGAATCTAAGCACCTCACTTGACCCAAAGGGACCAAATAAGGACAAAATTGTTCTTCAAGGAAGTAAAGGGGCTGTTCTACCAGATTAAGCCTGTATGGTCGAAAAACACCAAATAAAATCAAGATATGCCATTTACAATCACAATAAAAATAACTTTTATATAATTATAAAATCCTAAACCTACCCATCATTTAACTTTACTATTTTGATACAGCCCTTCTCAGTATCTGCTCACAACCACTTCCACCGATCAGTCTGCTTTATTAAATAAGTTTTCGGTCCCTTCTTAATATGCACCCAAAGATGTTTTCAGGCAGAGCAGGAGCAAATAGACCTATTGGAAGAAGACAGACCCAGCTTCCCTTCTTAATTTAACAGAGGCTTATCAGATGTCCTGTTCTGACTCAGATTGTTCTGGTTTGTGCTGCAGCATGGGCTTCCTGGTCAGTTTGCAAAAATGTCCCAGAAAGTAGGACTCAACAGGCCTGTCAAGGGAGAATGAGGGTTTAGCCCTGTGTCACAATGCTGTCCCTATTTGGGGGAACACAGCTTGAGCCATTTAAATGCATACTGTACGCCTGTCACGTTCACCGTTCCGGTGCTTGTCTACATCGTAACGGTTCGCTTGCCAAGGTGCTGATACGTGTCCGGGCTGGGAGGGTGCTGCTGAGAGCCTTGTACAGGAGATGTGCTGATCTGTGCCGGGTGGAATGTGTTTAGGCTATCTCTGAAATGTCAAGGTCTTTTTGCCCGTTGATCAGCAGAGCTCGTTAGGAGCACCTGGGAATGTGGGGTGAACTGTATGTGAGGGAGGGGGTGGGGTGTTGTTTGCAAAGACGCTATTTAGTTTGAGTTTAGGCGCGCTTTTCTCATTCTCAGCTTTTTACCTGTTTGCACTCTTTTCTAAATAAAACCAGAACCTGAATTGTCATTTTGAGTCTGAGAGTTTTATTTAGGATAAGGCAACCGTCACAACGCCTTTGCTGGCAAAGGCAAAGGAGAAGCGAGCTTCATCCGTTGGCTAAATGCATTTTCTTCATTGCCTGAGTGGTGCAGATTTAATCTCACTGCACAGGCAAAGGTGAAGTATATTTTGAAAGACGATTAAAGTCTGTCCTCTCTGGCTTTATCTGGATGAGCTCACTGATCATGACCTTAGTCCCAGTTTAACAGCTTGAAAATATGGTGAGCTTGCTTTAATAACTTTATTAAAGTTTCTCAAAGATGTTTCTCAAAGATGCCACGAAGTCAGTCTTTTGATTCCTTCCTCTTCCTCTTCTTTGCCTTAAGCCAGTTTTTGGCTCCTGGGGATTGCCTGGACAAGTGCCTGCAGTTTTCTTGGCAAGGTTTTTCAGAAGTGGTTTGCCCTTGCCTCCTTCCTAGGGCTGAGGGAGAGGGACTGGCCCAAGGTCACCCTTGGCTTTGTGCCTAAGATGGGACTAGAACTCACAGCCTCCTGGTTTCTAGCCTGATGCCTTAACCACTTAGCCAACCTAGCTCTCTTTCTATGGAGTGGTTAAAATATACCTGCCCAATGGATGCTAACAATGACCTCAAGTTGAGAATGATCCTTCACATCAAAGGTAGAACTTCCATATTTTCCCCATTCTTAGCATGCTTTTTCAGTGGAATAAAGGCTCTCAGGCATCTCTCTTACCACTGTGAAAGTCAGAAAACTTGCCCTCATTCAAGGGTAAATAAGCGACAAGAAGACAAAGTCTGTTAACAACAACAAAGACTGGATGCAAACATAGCTTTAAGGGGCTGTTTTAACCTCCCCCCTTTCCCGGACAGCACTGATGTTCTGGGCAGCCAGTGCAGTCTTCAACCCAGGAAACCAATGTTCACTCCTTCCTTGTCTCTGTTCTTCTTATTATTGCTCTCAGGGTCAATGTACCTTAAAAAGTGGTGGGGAGTTAGTTAATCACACAGTTGCAGTTGCCCTCTTGGCTTTTTAATACACCTGCATGCTCCACGGACCCTGCCCTCCCATTTATTTCAACTTCCTCTATCCACATCCAGTTCTTTCTTGGCTGCTGCAAGTCATTTTTTGTTTGTTGGTTTGCTTTGGGTTAAGAAGCCACTCCAACCATTCACTCTTGCAAACTCTGGTCATGCTTCAGCCAAGTTATAGGCCTCTGGCTCTTGCTAAGGTTGCAAACTGTGGTGGCTGCTGGCCTCTGCATTTGGCTTTCCCTAAACTATACTACAGGAGTGGTAAATGGTGATTGACAAATAATCTGACTTGGTCTAAGGCAGTCCCATGTAGCCCATAGTCCCTGGTAGATGGAAACTCCGGGAAAGCAATTTTCTCCCTTGAATCTTCCTAACCTATCCCCACAGTACTGGTCAGTTCTGTAGATGTCAACCCTGTGAGGTAGACTAGACTAAGAAACCAATGTCACATAGGTCAGGACTACTTTTATTGGAACAGCTGTAGTAACAGCATCTTCCAAGTCTGAGCGTGCTCCCCCATCCTCTTATTTTCATGTGAATTAGGGAGGGGTCTGTCTGAAACCTTTATGCAAACTAGTTTCTTGGAATGAGCTCATGACCTGCTGGTTTGATCATTGCCTTGGTAGCAGCTCTTCCTCCTGTTCTTCCATGCCCTCTACAATATATTACTGACATGTCTTGATACCTATTTCTTGGCTAGCTGCAAGGGGGAATTCACTTGGTTGCATCGGTAGTACAGTTGGCCAATGAGCTCTTGCAGACTGTAATTTCCCTGACTTAGAAGAACACCATAAACTCTGAAGAGGGTGGGCGTTGCCTTGAGGTTCACCTGACCTTCTAGTTGCACTCCAGCTAATCAAGACAAAGCCTTCATTCTCCTAAAAGGTTCCTCTTTTGCTTTCTCTTTTAGCTCTGGCAGAACCAGCCCGAAGGCAACATGTTCCAGCTGCTCCTTCTCTCAATCACCTGCCCTGTAAGTATTATCCACAAGCAGTGCCTCCTACCTTCATTAGAAGGCTCACACAAGGTGTATTTTTGGGTACCAGAAATTCAGTTGCTTGTTTTCACCTGTCCTTGTGTAGCTGAAACTATTCTATCTGCTGCTTTTAACAAGGGTAGTAACTTTATGCTGAAACTGTCTTGTGTTTTTTTTAAAGAGGAAGAAGAAAAAGGTACCGAGAGGACTGTGTCAAGTGCAGTTCAAGAAGGGATATTAAAGCTTTTTTCTTTTAATTTTAGAAATAGAAATTCACAAACTGTCAGACATAGGCAATAAATCAAATCGCTTTTATTACCTCAAGTACGCTTATTGCCAGCAAACTAAAACCATGTGACAGTTTTCAATTGACCAGGAAGAATAAAGTAAAACCACAGAATATTTTGCTTGCAACAGTTTATGATGTAATTTTGAGTTCTTTCTTGTAAACAGGAAGTTGACAATGTTTTAACTTTGCTGCATCTTGGGCAAATATCTTTCAGAGACATGAAAATAAGCTCTCATTTAAGGTGATGCACATATGATATTCAAAGCTATAATAATTGTTTTATTACTTGCAGTGTTAACTTTATTTTTTTGAATCTTAAGTCTTTGGATGGGAGAGGTATAAAAAAGTGGTCACTAACAGTTCTGATGATTTGCCATAAAACTCAGGTTGACAAGAAAGTACCTCTGCATCTTCTTAGGCTCAGTCATTCAGATTCCACAACACCCTATTTTAGTCACTTCTGATTCACCAGTTCTAATTTCAAAAGTGGGACTTTTGAGTGCTCTTTCATGTGAAAAAGTCCCTGCATTTAAACAAAGTAGCACCCCAGGAAGGAGACATCAGCTCTTTTGGATGAACTAGCTTTCTGTGAAAAAGGACATTTCTGTTCAGAGTAGCAGGGTAGCACTCAGAGTAGCATTTTTCCACCCTTGGTTTGAAGTTATGTTGTTGTTTATTCATTCAGTCGCTTCCGACTCTTCATGACTTCATGGACCAGCCCATGCCAGAGCTTCCTGTCGGTCATCAACACCCCCAGCTCCCCCAGGGACAAGTCCGTCACCTCTAGAATATCATCCATCCACCTTGCCCTTGGTCGGCCCCTCTTCCTTTTGCCCTCCACTCTCCCTAGCATCAGCATCTTCTCCAGGGTGTCCTGTCTTCTCATTATGTGGCCAAAGTATTTCAGTTTTGTCTTGAATATCATTCCCTCAAGTGAGCAGTCTGGCTTTATTTCCTGGAGGATGGACTGGTTTGATCTTCTGGCAGTCCAAGGCACTCTCAGAATTTTCCTCCAACACCACAGTTCAAAAGCATCGATCTTCCTTCGCTCAGCCTTCCTTATGGTCCAGCTCTCGCAGCCATATGTTACTACGGGGAACACCATTGCTTTAACTATGTGGACCTTTGTTGTCAGTTATGTAGCCTCACCCTAACAAGTTACCTGGCATTCTGTGAGGGGAAAAGCCCTTTGTACCTGGACAGTTCTCAGCTGTAACTTCCCTTTGCATTAGGATATAAAAAAGATCATGTTTCATTGAATAAAAGAAAAGGGCATTTTGTTTTAGCACTGTTGATTGAGGGATGGATGCAGGGCTGTATGCAGGGTGGGGTCAAAAAATAACTCAAGATAGCAGCCATGATGATGCAAGGCACAGAAACAATAAGCAAGCTTCCATCACACTGCCATGGCCACCATCTTGACTCTGAAGGGATGAATTTGTATAGGATATGATGTGGACAGTTGCCCCCATAATGCTAGAGTAAAAGCACAAAGGTGAGTAAGGAAGTAGAATACAAGGGGGAATAAAAACATGAATTTTGAGATACGACGGCAAGGGACACAGGGCTTATGAAGGAGGGCTGTGCAAATCCTTGGGAAGAGATGCTAGGCGCTTCTCTTCCAATACTTTAAACAGCCAGATCTTTTTTCCAGGCTTATGCTGCTGGGAGACTGCTTCTGGCTGTCATTGCATGCATATGAATGCACAGCCACTTCCTTCATGTCCCCCCCACAGAGAAAACATGTATGTGGAGACAGCTGGAGGCTGTTTCCAAATCCGCCATCCCAGTCTGGGAAAAGATGCAGCAGCTTTAATGATTCAAAAAGAGATTCTTCATAGGTACACCTGCACATTCTGAAGCATTTTTTGGTAAGGATATGTACAGCCATACTATTTAGGGCTAAACCTGGTCCTTGTTTATTAGAAGGCTTACTCTTGGTCTCCACAGTGGCCCCAAAGGCTGTCTATCCATCTGATGTTCCAAATTCAAATTCCAAATTCAAGTAGAATTATCTTTCCCTATGGAAGTCCTTTCTCCCATTCAAAGATTCTTGTGTCAGGGGAGATAATATGATAGATTCATCCCACAGAGACCAAGAAAGCAATGATGGTCCAGAATGTGGCAGCACGAGCAGTGATGGGAAGGCCTTGCTATGCCTGTGTAACATCCCTGCTAGATATGGGTAGCCAGTTGACTTCCAGTGCAACTTAAGGTAGTATAAAGCCCTACATGACATAAAACCTAGCTACTTGAGGGACCACCTGTTTCCCATGGTGTCTTCCTGCCTTGTGTGCTCCAACAGAATTGGCTTGGTTCAGAACCCACCAACTGAGTAATGTCGTCTAGCAGGACCCAGGAGATAGGCCTTCTCTGTTGCTCTATCTGCCCTTTGGAACAGCACCTTTCTAGAGATCGGTATGACCCCTACCTTGCCACCTTGAAGTGTTCTTTAAAAATCTGGATTTTCTCAAGGCCTTAGGTAAGGATGGTTGGGTAGGCCCCTTTAAGCCGGAAGAAGGTGTGGAAGCATGGTTCTGTTCCTTGGATGGGAGTTATCCTGCATAATATTCTGTTAACTTGTGAAGGCACCCACAGTCATTTTGGAGTTGAGCAGCCTAGAAATTGAAATCAAGAAATGAAATGGTGCCATCGGAACCATTGCAGCCATCACCTATTCCCATCAGTGTTCTTATCCTTTGCTCATGTCACTCATTTTTCCACTTTTTATTAACTTAGTCTCTGCGAAGGAATTCCAAAATAGCTCTAGAGGTAAACTTACACCAGAGTACAGTTAGTAATACAGCACTAAGAATAACACTGTCCCCAAGACCAAAAGCTACAATGCAATAATACTCTTTGACCCCCTCTGTTACAGATTCTTGATTTAACAGCTGCCAGATTCTTACAGAATAGTGGTTCTGTACTTATGGCACAGCAAATGCACACTAAGCCGAAGTGTCCCATTGGGCAATATGAATCCAAAGGTATCTGTTGTGACCTTTGTGAGCCTGGTAAGTATTGTCATAAAGAAATAGAAAAAAAGATTCGTGTCACTGTGGACAGCTGAAAAGAATCTGGGTTTTGTGACTGCTTTGCTATTAAGGATTGCTCTTTTTAGAGTTGATTGGAGGTCTTTCTGAGAGTGCATCAAATTAGTTGCAGGGGTCACCAAGAGCAGTAGGTCCCCACTGCCAAAATGAGCAGGCCAGTCTCCATTTTCCTGAGCCATCCATGCATCATTGTCTAGCTGGAGTGGAACCCTAATGAGACTATATTCCAATGGCATGCATGACCCATCCATATCCTGCATTTATTTCATTGGACCATAAAAATCTCCTTAACACATTTCTCACAAAGTGGAGGAGCTAAAATAGAAAAGGCACAGGGTTACATGCTGGCCTGCTCACATGCATCCTCTGTGTGCTCCTGCCTTGCCCTCTCAACTTCAGATCTTGCCAGGTTGCATCTCAACGGCTGAAATGCATTTCTACTCAGAGGAATGCAAGTTAAAGCCTCCTCCACATCCCACAAATGCAAAGAATCTTCCATTTTTAGTCAACTGAATGGGGTAGAAGTTCCTTTTGCTGTTTTTTTTTTTTCTTGCCACCAGTCACCTGGTGATTCCACCCACCACATTCCTCAGGTTGACCGCTATTAGATCTTTAAGGGCAACACCCATTGCTGACTTTGACATTGAGGCAGGATAGGGTTTGGTAGTGAGGGCAGCACAAAGTATGTCACAATATTCTTGTGCTGCCTCGTGGCCTGGAAGAAAGCACATATTAACATCGCCGTGAGGAAGACCACTATTTGACCCTTCTATAGTTTCAGGCAGCTCACAAAGGAACTTTAAAAATAGTGTGTGTGTGCGTGCGTGTGTGTGCGTGTGCGTGCCTGTGTGTCCCCATTCAATCATGTCCAATTCTCAGAGACTGCCTGGACAAGTCAGAAGTGGTTTGCCATTGCCTCCTTCTTAGGGCTGAGAAAGAGGGACCGGCCCAAGCTCATCCAGCTGGCTTCATGCCTAAGGCAGGACTAGAACTCTTGGTCTCCCAGATTCTAGCTTATATTACTTTAATGAAAAAAACTTGGGAATTCAATTTCAACTGTATCCAAATTTCTAGTGAAGAACCAGGAGGGCATTTAGTGGAGTCTAGATGTCCTGAAGGCTGAACAGTATCACTCCACTGTACTTTGCACGATGAAAACTCTGCCATACGGTTTTGATTATGTTAACTAGCAGACTGGCCTTCTTTATCAAAAGAGCAACAGTATTTATTGCCACTCTCTCCTCTCATTCTTTCTGTTTATAGCAGTGAAAGAGAGCCCTCCTCCATCAGCATTATCCTGGCAAATTTAATTACTATTAAGGAGTTTTAGCAAGGCACCATAAAGTTTGTCCATACCAGGGAACTGCAGCAGCCCCACGTCCTTCTTCTGATGCGCTTTGACTGATATACCACTGGGGGAATGTGTGTCAAAACATTCAAGGCGGATACTCAGGGCTTTGATCTCACAGTCACAGCCATCTTGACTTCTTTGACTCCCACCCCAACTGCTCCTTCATGCTACGGATGCATGCATG